>NC_042619.1:221676294-222027294 GCF_901001135.1 Rhinatrema bivittatum
ACTAATAAAAGAAAATATTTTTTTACTCCATACACAAAAAAGCTCTGGAATTTGTTGCCAGAGGATGTGGTGAAAGCTAATAATGTAGCTGTGTTTAAAAATGGTTTGGACAAGCTCTTGGAGGAAAAGTCCATTAACCATTATTAAAGGTGGAGCTGCAGAAATCCATTTCTTATCCCTGGAATAAGCGTCATGGAATCTGTCTTCCCCTTGGGATCTTGCCAGGTGCTTGTGACCTGGATTGGACACTGTTGGAAGCAGAATACGGGGCTTGATGGACCCTTGGCCTCACCCAGAATGGCAAGTCTTATGTCCAAAGACAAGGAAATACTGTGTAGGAAGTTCATAATTGAGAATTTGCTAGCAGAGTGCACACTGAGCTTGGGTGTACTGTGTGGTAGTAGAGAGTGGATTGATTATTCAGAGAGAGAGAGAGAGAAGTGGAGGTGGAGAGAACAGCCAGAGAGGGGGGTGAAGCTCAATTTCCATATGTGGTAGTAGAGATTGGGTTGGACAATACAAAGAGAGTGGGGCAGACCCGAAGAGTCCAAGGAGAGGGGCAGAGCTCAATTCCCTTACAGAGAGAGGGGTGGAGCTGAAAAGCGGGGTGGAGCTGAGCGCACAGGGAGGGAGAAGGGCGGAGCTCAATTTGAATACCGGTGATACAGGTGCGAGGCAACTTTTCTTTTTATTATAGTTAGATATCGGTGAGTCAAGTATTCAAATGATTCTTCAAGTCTTAATCAGCCTGCCTAATCATTTCCCTTTTTTTCTGTTAAATTTTAAAAGTTTAATAGAAAATCATTGTAAGGTGGTTCAATCTGAAAAAATGAAAACTCAGATTGCTGTTGCAGTGAAATAAACCGCTCCAGCTGTCCATGTAGATTGTAGACACTGCAGAATTGTTTTGCCTTGCTGCATTCTCAGCTCTGTGATTTCTGTTTTTCTGATTTTAGTGAGAGAAGGGTCGTTGCCCTGGGCAGCAGATCCAAACTGGGTCAAGCAGTTTTGTTTCAGGTTCATTAAGGCAAACCCTGCCAGTGTTTGAGAAGGGGTAGGAAAAACAGATCGGGGTTTTTTTTCAGTCAATGCACTAGGAAGCTGTAGAATCTTTTGCCAGAGAATGTGATGAAGGCTAGTAGTATAACCAAATTGAAAAAAAAAATGGATTTGGGCAAGTTTTTTGGAGAGACAAATTAATTAACAACTGGCCAGGTAGATGTGGGGGTCTTTAATTTTAATTTTTTTTTTAATCTCCCTTATCTGACCCCAGCCTTCAGCTGCTTGTGCTACACCCCCTACTCTCCTTGCCGCATTCAGCTGTTGCAATCAGCACAAGCAGCGCCATTGTTTGCACTGCTTAGACGCAGCAAGGGCAGGAGAAGCTGAGCAGCGGGAGCTTTCTGAACTTTAGGCAATCATGTTTAATCAGAGATGGAATGAAAATCAGATCCTGAGGGGCTGTCGCAAACCTCTGCTTCATTGTAGATTTCTCTTTTTCTTCTTCTTCATTCCTTCAGAGCTAGGCAGCTGTCCGGGTCATTGCCGTTGGCCAGGTCAGTGGTGAGGCCTCACCTGGAGCGCTGTGTTCAGTTTTGGGCAGCATGTGGACAGAGTGGGATGGGCCAGAGAAAGATGGGACTTAAGGATCTAAATACACGTTTCCTAGAGAAGAGGCAAGACAGGGGAGATATGGGAGAGGCCTCTGTATTCCTGAGAGGTATTATTAGCATATAAGAAACAAACCTTTTTTCAATGGAAAGGAAGTTCTAGAACAAGAGGTCATGAGATGAGGCTTTTTTTTGGCGGGGGGGATGGGGACTGAGGAGCATTGTGAGGAAATATTTTTTCACAAAAAGAGCTGGCGGATTTATGGAATTCCCCCCCCGGGGTGGATGATGGAGGCTGAAACATTAACCGACTCCAGGACGGCATGGGATAAACCCAGAAGATCCTCAGTTGCAAAAATAAGAAGCCACAGTGGAAGAATTAATTAGCAGCTGGCTCTGTCTGGCAGGTGGCAAGTACAGTAATAGCTAGAGGACTTAGGACCGAGAGGAAATGCAGGCGCTCACATAGTCGGGGCTGTCTGGCAGTCTACGCACTCTTTATGTTGGCTGGGTTGTTGGAGGTGGAGGGGTGCTTTGCAGAAAGGCCGTAGGGGCCCCAGGAGGCCGGGTGTTCGAACAACAGCCCTGCCAGAACTGGCAGCTATTGAGATTATTATAAAGCCTTGTGGTTAGACATGGGACGAGAAAGGTGCAGTGTGCTCATCCATCCAAGAGTATGGCATATCAAGGTTGAAGGTGACAAATATCGTCTTGGCAGTAATGTAGACAGAATACTTTGGCAGACTGGATGGGCTGCTTGGTCTTTGTCTGCTGTCATTTACTATGTTACTCTGGATTTATGATTTTACGTTCATGGGATAGATACTTACCGTATTTCCACGACAATAACCCGCCCACGTATATAACCCGCCCACACACATAACCCGCAGGTTTTCAAAATTTTTGTAATAAAGTTTTAATATACCCCGCCTCCTCATATAACCCGCGCTTGTCCGAGGGGGCGGGGCCGCCGGCACACTGACCTTGCGCACTCTGCGCGCCGTGTACAGCCGTGTACAGCCTCACATCGCCGGCGCTTTGTCGCGGCAGCCGCAGAGTATACGGTGCATGGCTGCCTACCCCGGGTCCCCGACGCCGGCGCCGACGCTCCTTCTCCCCCTCCCACACATGAAGAGCAGAGGCTATCTCTAGACAGCCACGTCGCCGCGGACCCACAGGCCCGACAAGCTGCCTGCCTCGGCATGCTGTGCCGCGGAGCAGGAGAGCCCGCGAAGACCCAAAAACAGGCCCTCCCCCTCACATCGCCGGCGCTTTGCTTCCCGAGGGAGTTTGACCCTCCTCTCTCGTTGTCCCCTCGTTCCTTCCTGACCAATCAGGAAGCGGCCGGGCGCAGGGATAGGACGGACTCCTCTCAGCTCCTTGACGCTTTGTTTTGTTTCCTCCTTCGCGGTTAACATCTCTCTCCCCCGCTGCTGTAAAATTTTTTCTGCATAACCCGCCCACGTTTATACCCCGCGGGGGGCATGCGGGGTAGGTAAAAACGCACATTACCCGCGGGTTATGTGCGTGGAAATACGGTACTCTACCGCTTAGGGCTGTGTATGGTGAAAACTTTTACTTTTGTGTGTGTGTGTGTGGGGGGGGGGGGGGGTTGTTGTTTTGTGTCTCTTTTCTTTTTGTTTCAGATTGAGCTAAAATCCATTAGCAAAACTAAAGATTTTGGGGGTCTTCCTGTCATTTTCACGGAATGAAACAGCAAACCCCAGCACACACTGCTAGTACCTCCAGACGATTAAGAGGAGGCTGGTACAGGCCTGTTTTGTAAAACTGCTGCATTTGCATTTAAATAAAGGTTCCTCGTGTTCCAGCACTTTGTTAACCACACAGAGTTCAGCATTTTCTGCAGACGATGGAGCACAGGGCACATAGGCTTAGGTTTCATTAGTATGACTGAAAATTAAACTAAAACCAAACATCGACTAACTAACAAAGGGGGTCATTTTCTATCCCTATCGTTTTCACGTGCGATAGCTAGATGGGGCAGAGTAGGGGCGGCATCGGCAATGGAAGAGGAGGAGTCGGGGTGGCTTTGGGGGTGGACGCTGCGGAAACTTTGCTGGCGGCGAAAAGGTAAGACCCCTTATCGCCGCCAGTAGTGCGCCCAATAGCGCCACCTTTCACGGTGCAAAAGCTGGCAGCGATAACACCGCGGTGGTGCGATCGCTCCTGACGGCTTTCGCAGGCCCGCCCCCCACTTCGCCCCCCCCCCCGTTACTGCGGGATTCAGAGAGGTGCGCGAAGATAGAAAATTCAGCCCAAAGGTTGCTGACTCCATTTTGCTTTTGCCTGATTTGCACATATGGACTTGTAGTTCCTGCCTTAGAGAAATTGCAATTGCAGTGATGCAAAAGATGAGTGGATCAGCCCCTTAAGGCTGGGCTGATTTAGACAGCAGCCTTAAGCAGAACTGGAAAAGAAATTGCACCCGTAATGTTCTGAAACGTATTTCAGAAACGCACAGAGCATCTGTGTTACTCGAAAGCCTTAGCATAGATCTTTATTTTTTTGCAGCTCTTTAAGTCCCTTCTTTGCTAACATTATTCTGTCAGCCCTGGGAGCAGCCATGTTTGAAAGTGTTACAGGTGACATCACAAAACGCTGGTGATCTTTCTTGGGCTGGTGGGGCTTGTTTTGCGACGTCAATTTGCAAACACCTATCCAGTTTGGATCTCTCTCTCGGCTGTGCATAGGGTGAACTGCAAGGGAGTTTTTTCAGGAGTCATGGTTCTGGAGCAGGACCTTTCCTGGACCATGGGACTTGTTCTGGACACCCTTTCCAGATATTCCCCAGTGCAAGGTGTGATTTCTACTGTTCTCTTGGCTTTTATATCAGTGGAATTAAATGATCCATTGCTGAATCAAACAGAATAAATATTGAAATTTTATGATTTGTTGGTTCTATCTAGAGCTGTACCCAAAGATCACAGTCCTGGAGCACAAATAAAATCTCCCCCATCTCACAAGCTGGATGTTTCCCCAGGGCGAGAATGTTTGGATCATGATCTGGTAAAATCTGGTTTGTCCCGACGCACAGTTAAGCTCTGGAATTTGTTGCCAGGGGATGTGGTTAGTGCAGTTAGTGTAGCTGGGTTTAAAAAAGGTTTGGATAAGTTCTTGGAGGAGAAGTCCATTACCTGCTATTAATGAAGCTGACTTAGAAAATAGCCACTGCTATTACAAGCATCAGTAGCATGGGATCTACTTAGATTTTGGGTACTTGCCAGGTACTTGTGGCCTGGTTTGGCCGCTGTTGGAAACAGGATGCTGGGCTTGATGGACCCTTGGTCTGACCCAGTATGGCTTGTTCTCATGGAATCATATCTAAAGAAACCTGATTTACCAGGCTACATCTCCCCCAGTCTCCAGGCGGTGAAATCTGCTTTTTGTCTGTATATAGCCATGCCACTTGTTGTGCACGTCCTCCTTTCCATCCTTTTCCCAAATACAGCCAGAGGCATGGAAGGCACCTTCTTTCATAGAGGTTTGCAGGAGAATTCAACAAAGCCAGAAACATCTCAAAGGATCTTCACATTGGTTTGATCAATCTCTTTGTAAAATAATAAATGCCCATAGAAGGCAAACTTAAGTACGGATCCTGCAGGAAATCTGTCCTGAGGATTTGTGAAATTGGTAGATCCATATCATATTTCAGTAGACCTGCATTGGAAGATTCGATGGATTTTCTTTTCAGATCTCTTAGGGAAGTCGATATTTTCTGTTGAGCTTGAAGCAAGCTAAAATCCACCTGGTTTTTTGATGCCTTATAGTTGGTATGTCTATGCTTAGAACAACTTTCCACATGGTAGGTGGACATCCTGTCTTTCTGATCCATTAGCCTCTGCCTCTCTGATGATGGCACACTGCTACAGCTGACTTCTTTACAGGATCTGACTGACATCTTTTATTGTACTAGCAATGACATAAGGCCTGGCCAAAGATGATATGCCATATGAGTGCTTGACACCACACCTTTGGATAATTTATGGGTTTAACAACATGTCACAGCCTGCAAAGAGTCCAGTTTTTGTCAAACCAATACAGCTGCGATACGTCTGCCCTTCACACTGGCAGAATCTCACTGGGCTTGCCCAGGAGGACATCACTTCTCATGGACCTGATCCAGTATAGAACATTCCTTAATAAACAATGTGCCAAAGCTTCCCTGCTTATGGCATTAACTTCTGACCATGAGCTGCAGAAAGGGGAAGGAGGTGTGGAGGGGACACGGAAAGGGGTGGATGGAATGGAGACCAGATAATGAAAGGAGCCTCTGAGCAGGAGTTGGCAGTCCTTACAATAACATGCCACACGTTATTGAAAGAGTAACTTCTCACTGCCTTAAGTAAATAGGTCATTATGCCTGGTTTTATTGTTACTGCTTTTGCATCTAGCAAGGAATGAACTATCTGTTAGTTACATACCTTTGTTATATTTTATTTCATTTTTTTCACCCATTAATATTCCTTAAAGTTGCGAAATATAGTAAACGGGGAGTGAGTGATATCTCTAGCTACGTAAACAACATAGCTGGCGTGATTTTTTGTTTTTCTCTTTTTGGCAAGGAGTGAGATGCTTTGCTGAAAACATTTAGAGTGCTGAAAGGCAGCCAGCTTCTCCACCAAGCGGGTGGCGCTGGTATTTGATCCGGTGCTATGTGATCGGGGCATCAGGGGTGGTTACGCTATACCCAGACAGACCGGCAGTGTTTGTAATTAAACTGTACTTCGATTATGGACCGAAACAGGCTGCAAGCTGCCAGCTACTCTCACTTGCTCTGTGTACGCGTGCTTTCTTTTTCCTCTGGGCATGAGCAGGGTCGGATTTAAGAGTTTTAATGCCTGTAGACAGGGTTGGAAAGTGAGGGGCTGAGGGGGTGGGAGCCCCTGGAGTTCTGAAAGTGGGGGGAAGGCCCTTTTCCCCCGTCACCACCCCCCAGACTCCCAGAGGGTCACTGCAATGCCTCTGTGAAGTGGATCGGACTGTTAGAGCGGGCTCCTCCTTGGCACAGTCACGTTCCTTGTTGGCCTGGGTATTTGGCACCTATCAAACTTTAGAGTCCCGGGCAATTGCCTCTGTTGCCTGTGCCCAAATCCAGGCCTGGGCATGAAAATACTGCGATTAACCTTTGTGTCCTTGAGTATAAGGACGGTTCAGATAATATACAGTTCCTCCCACATATGGTCTTCCAAAAATCCTTTTGTACTCCACTTACCCTCTTCACTCTTTTTCGTCCTTAAGCGTGAATCGTGGCATTTGTCTTGATTCTGCTTCAGTGTTGGTTAGGGAGCCTCAGATAGGGGCTAATGTAATAAGCTGCATCGAGCCTACTGTGGTTTGTATTCATGTTTTGGCACGGGATGTTTGGCGCCGACCTTGCCCAAGTATGTAATAAGGACTATAGTGCCAAAAAACAAACCTGCTCTAAAAAACCTGCAGCAAGCATAGTGCATCTGATGCAAATTACCTTATTACCTATTACCCTGCAATGCAAGGAGGAGCGCTAGTGGGAAGGCTACCTAGTGCATCTCTTTTTTTTACTGTGAGGAATTTAATGCCTTGTCAGAAATGGGTATTAAACTACTCATGGATCAGCCCAGCATGCCGAACTGCTTCCAAGTATGGCCCAGTTGGCCAGGCAGTGCAGGTCCGGCCTGTCCTCCATCCCTTCCTCCCTCTTACCTTATGAAGTCGGCCCAGCAAGTCCAGGTCTGGGTCTGTATCCGTTCTCTTCCCAGCTCCATCCTTCTCCTCTAAAAAAAAATTATTGGGCCATGGAACTCTGGAGCCCTGCCAATCCCTGTCCCCCCCACTAGGGAACCTCTGCCGGAGAAGTCCCCTTCGGAAGGGTTGTTCCCTCACTGGCATCCGCTTGGCCCTTTCATTGACACGTCAGTAAAAGAACCAATCGACAGCCAGGGAGAGAGGCCATGTTTTCAGAGGGGATTCCCCCTCTCCAGGTCGCCACTTCACTTGACCTAGGCCAACCCTGCCTACGAACCTGACCATTCTCTGAAAATCACCGCATTTAACAAACAACATCTTTTGAAGATTCAAAAGTTTGTGAACAAACCAACGCAAAGTTTGGATACGTTCCTGGAGAAGAGATCCATAAATGGCTATTAATCAATAGGGAATAGTCACTGCTTGTTGCCAGCACTAATAGCAACAAGGGTACTTGCCAGGTACTTGTGACTTGGATTGGCCACTAGGCTTGATGGACCCTTGGTCTGAACCAGTATGGCAACTTCTATGTTCTTCTATGTTCTTATCTAAATAGTCTAGCAATAGATACCAGAGCATTGCTGGGATTTGCTGCATTCCTGCACTGTCAGGTACTGATGGGCTGCGGAGGCAAGTGACACTGCCGCTCACTAACATTGAGAAGAGAAAGGAAACCGATGTCCCAAGTCCAATAGGGCTCTGTCTCTGTGGGTTGCCTGTACCATATTCAGAGCAACATGGAGGATTCATGAACCCAAAGGTACTATGCCCGCTGCTCCGCCCCCCCCCCCCCCCCACACACAGCATTGCTCCTTTAGCCCTCCCCCTACCACCATGGGGGTCTACCTTTCATCTCCCTGGTGCCTATTAACAGCCAAGCTTCAGTCTCCAGGAAATCCTAATTTATAGTTTCAGTATGGGTTTAAGTGCTCTGACAATTAGCACCTTGTCTGCCTGCTACATGGCCTCTGGGCAGTTAAATGGCCCCCGACTTCAGAAGGTCAACTCCTTGAAAGGCTCACCGGCACTTGAGAACCAGGTGAGTCATGAACAAATGAGAAAGTGCTTCAAAGTGAGGTCTCAGCCCTACCCAAACAGGCAGCCTAGGGCTTAATTAGGCAATAAATAACATGTTTGGGAACTCTACAGGAACTGAAGCCTTATGGAATTTAAAATGAATGTTGCGTGTTTCGTGGAATTTGCTGTCATACATCTATGTTGCCTGAATCCCCCATGCAACCCCCCCCCCCCTCCAGTGATTCCCCTACATTCCTTTGTATTTTTTTCAAATTATGCTTACTTTTTTAAACCACTCATGCCCAGTTTGGAGGGGAACCAATATCGTCCTTCTAGCAGTTCCTCTATGTGTCAGCACACACCGTTGTGACCCTGCTCAGGGTCACTAGCTCTGTCGGCAGAAGGGCGATGGAATAGGAGTTTTGTGGCAGTCATCGGCCTGGCCACAATGACGTCCATGCCAGACGTTTGGAACGGGAGCATAATGCCTTCCGAAAGGATCAGAGGAGGTGACCAGGAGAGAGCTGTGGAGTTGTGGGAACTTGAGAGAATGATGTCCTCTGGCAACCCTCAGCAAGTCCTGAAAAACTAGGATTCAGGAAACTTTATTGGCAATGTGTGGTTGTGTTATTAAAGTAATACATTAAGGGGCTGATTCAGTAACATGCGCTAGCTGCTGCGCATGGCCTAACATGCGATTGGACACCTGTTTTGGATCCAATAGGGGGATTAGTGCAGCCAAAACATGCGTCCAAATCTCTGCGTAGCTAGTAGCGCTCATCACATGGAAAATCATGTAGATTTATTTTATTTATTTATTTAAGAATTTTTCTATACCGATGTTGGTAGAGACATCATATCGGTTTACAGCGAAACTACAGAATGGAAAATTACAATAAACAGGGGGGGGGGGGGATTACAAGTAACCGAGGAATAGCAAAGAAAGAGAGAGAAGCTTGGAAGCAAGTGCAGACCAGTAAACAGCAAATGCAATTATAACATAACTATGTACAAGGTTTAGATAATAGCTGGTGTAACAGGAGGGAGCAACTAGGCAGCAGGGCTGTTAAGGGTTTTGGGGGTAGGCTTGTTTGAAAAGCCAAGTCTTTAATTGAGATCTGAATTTCATAGTGCATGACTCTAGCCTAAGGTTGGTCAGTAGTGAGTTCCAGTGCGTGGGGCCAGTAATGGAGAGGGCCCGATCCCTCGTGGATGTGAGATGTGCCTTCTTTAGGGAGGGCACATGGAGGGTCCCTTTGTTGGAGGTTCTAGTGGGCCGATTAGAAATGTGAGGCTGAGCGGCTCATCAAGCCAGTTAGAGTTGTGTGTGTATATGGCTTTGTGGATAGTGGTGGGGGTTTTATAGAGGATGCGGGATGGGAACGGGAGCCAGTGAAGGTCTTTAAGGATAGGGGTCATATGGTCATATTTACGTGCGTTGGAGATGGTTCTGGCTATTGCATTCTGCAGCATTTGGAGGGGTTTTATGGAGGAGTAGGGTAGGCCAAGGAAGAGGGAGTTACAGTAATCCATTTTGGATGAGAGTGTGGCCTGGATGACAGTACGGAAGTCACTGGCGTGAAGTAAGGGTTTTAGTTTTTCATAACATTGAGTTTGTAGAAACCCTCCTTGAGGATTGTATTGATGTGGTTTTTTAGGTTCAATTGCTGGTCAATCTGAACCCCGAGGTTTCTCGCACAGTGTTGAGAGTGTAATCCGAAGTAGGCAGGATCGTTTGCGAGGGCGGGTTTGATGGGTAGATGTTGTGAGATGAGGAGCAGTTCTGTTTTGGAGGTGTTTAAAGCAAGGTGGAGGTTTGTGAGTAGGGTATTAATGGCGGCAAGGCAATTCCCCCAGAATTCAAGGGCATTAGTTAGAGAGTCCTGAATGGGTATGATGATTTGCATGTCATCATTATAAAGATAGAATTTGAGGCCGAGATCAGATAGGAGCTGGCACTGAGGGGTGAGGTAGATGTTGAATAGGGTAGATGAGAGGGAGGAACCTTGAGGGACTCCCTGGGAGAGTGCGTAATAGGTGGATTCAGCATTGCCTATTTTAACTGAGAATTGCTTGTTGGTGAGATATGACGTGAACCACTTGAGTGCAGAGCCAGTGAGGCCAATGTCAGATGGGTGGGAGAGGAGGTGATTGTGGTTTATGGTATCGAAAGCGGCTGAAATGTCCAGAAGGGCAAGGATGTAACAGTGTCCTTGGTCCATGCCCCTGATAAGGTAATCAGTTAGGGAGAGTAGGAGGGTCTCAGTGTTGTAGGAGGGTCTCAGTGTTGTAGATGAGGCAATCAGCTAATCCCTGAGATCCAATACATTTTCAGCACAGTCAATGCCCCCTTGCAATGCCGCAAATTTTATGCCAGCCCTGGGCTGACGTAAAGGTATGCCACACTCAAGGGTGTATTGAAAAATCCTGCTTTCTAAGATTCCTTCTAATAGTATGATTGCAATACTATGTAGGAGGAACCAAATAAAGCAGTATTTATTTAAAAAAAAATTATTTGAAAAAAAAAATTGGGACATTCAATACACACACAAGATACACGGTCCAGGAGAAAAACAGATGCTCGTAGATTGAGTATCTGTAGCGTTTTCTCAACCAGCTTGACAGCCACCTCTCCTGTGCGCCTGATGTCAAGGAGGTGCTAGGGATGCACATTTGTCCCTAGCGCCTCCTTTTTAGCGCAATCCCTCATTTTAGTATTGGATCGGGAGCCCAGGAGAGATGGCTCGGTGTGTGTTAGGAAAGCGGGCGCTCAACACTGAGCGCCCTTTTTCTGCACACATTTATTGCATCGGCCCCCTAAGAGCTCAATATTCGCACTCAATATTCAGCTAAGAAAGTTAGTTGGATAAGGCTTATCCAGCTAACTTAGCCGGGATATTCAGCAGTGCGGCCATGCTGCTGAATATTCCCAGATAAGTTTAAGGTTAGCCAGATACGTTATCTGGCTAACCTACTCAATAGCAGATCCAAAATTAGCTGAATGAGTTTGAAGATCATTACTTATCTGGCTAAGTTAGCCGGATAAGTAGCTCCTCCCAGTTACACCCTCGGAACGCCTATTTTTATCTGTGTTATGTTTGCCATCCTGCAGGATGTTCCCACAGGCCATCGCACACACCCCTGATGCAGTAGGCAGCTGGGCCTCCCCTCCGTGGCAGGTCCCTGTCGGAGCTCATGCACATGGCAGGACGCTACTGGGATTGCTGCTGCTGCTTCTCCATAGGTATGCATGTGCCCAACTTGCCTCCAGTTAAAGAGCTCGCGGCAGGAAAAGTCTGCGGCGCCCTTAGATGATGTCACCAGCCGGTCTCTTACTTAAGGGGCCCCGGGACACTCCTTCCTTGCCTCAGAAATGGATCACCTGCATCCATTGTGCAATGTGACTTGCTACTTCCTGATTCCCGTGTTCCTGATCCTGTGCTTATCTCGTCTCTCCAATTCAGCCTGCCTCGTCTTGTCCAGCCTTTCCTCCCTGCCTGACCTGTTGTGTCAGTCCTTCTCCTTGTCTCTAGTCTGCCCTCTGACTGACTTCTGGATCTGACCCTAGCCTGGACTTTAGCCACTCTTGTTCACTGCCTGCCCTTGACCCTTGCCTGGATATTGACTGCTCTTGCCTGCTGCCCACCTCTGACCCTAGCCTGACCCTGGCCCTTCGCCTATGCCACTGCCATAGAGGCTCGCCTAAGATCTGCAGGCCCCTGAAACCCAAGGGGAAAGGGGCTGGAATAGGTGAAGCTCCTGACCCATCTCTTCCTAGTGTAGCTCCGCCAGCTGTCGGTGAGGGTCTATGGAACCTCCCCCATAGGCTGAGTCAACCTCACCACAGCAACAAGGGTCCACGAATCTTATAATCTGGCTAGATTTTAGCAGGATAAGGGGCTGAATATATCAAAACTTTTCATTTAGATGGATAACTTTTAAGTTATCCAACTAAATGGCTTTCGAATATTGAGCTCTTAGTCATTAAAATAAAAGGAAACAGAGAGAAAAAAATATATAATAGCGATGATAATGGTAACATAAAATTTCATAGTACAGAAAGCCCAGTAACAAAGACAATTCCCTGTTTCTGTTGCTGGTGCCTGTGGTCTGTGTCAGATTACATTTTTGGCGTGATGGCGGGACACAAAAGTATTTTGCTGCTTTAGCTGCTGTTTCTCATAGTATTATACAGAGTTGTTCCTGTCATTCTTTTGTGGGAAGTCTTTGATTCTCTCGGTTCGTTTTGGGAAATGTGTGTGCTTTCGATATCTTTTGGTGTCAAGATATATGGGGGGGGGGGGGGGGGGGGCAGGGCCTTCAGTGGAATTAAGAAATGTTTCATCATTTCTGACCAAGGAGTCCGCAAGTAATGTATTTATTTATTTAATATATTCTGCTTTTCAGCACTTCAGAGTGGATTACATTCAGATACTATAGGTATTTCCCTATCCTCAGAGGGCTTCCAAACTATGTAAATTGCATAAATTGTTCAGTAATATAACACTGTAATGCCTTGTAAAGTTAAAAGAACTTTTAAAAATATGTTTTTTTCTTTCCTAAATTTTGGGATACCTTGTGGCAGGAATTCTTTGACTTCTCTGATAACATTTCACAACTGGTAATTCTGCTGGGCCCTGGGAGTTCGTCCTCCCATATCATCTTCTTTTTCCCAGTTTGAGGTTTGATGTCAGGCAGGAGAGAAATCCAAGACTTACATGAAAGCTATACCTTCATATATATACAAAATGAGTTACGCTATCTGGAAGGGTACTGATTGAAGGAGAGAGTCACTAGGACATTTAAATCTGGCTGATCTTAGGGTGAAATTTAACATTTACCTTATTTTGTTTTATTTAGAAATTAGGAGGTAGAAAAGAGTTCAGTGGTGGTCTTGTTTACTAGATAAAAGTCTAACTCTGCCTTTGCATTAACATATGTGCGGCTCTGAACAAAAAGAAGGCGCGTTGCAAAATGCAAACCAAAATAGTATGGCCAACTAAGTACTGACCATCATTTCATGAATTCGCAGATAATGGTCAATGGTCCATGGCAAAGTGCAACTGAATTAAACATTTTTTTTCTAATTTTTTTTTTTTTTTTTTGCAATTTAGAAACTTAGAGATCAATATTAAAGTCTAAACGTTTAAATGGATAACTTGAGTTAGCTGACTAACTTGGATAACCTGTGAGTTAGATGGATAACTTGTGAGTTATCCATCTAAGTGGCTTTGAATATTGACCTCAGAGTACTTAGCTTAAGCCCAACATAAATCCATGATTTAAGGGGAAGCTCTATATCTAAAGTCTGCTGGTTAGACGACCAGAGGGCCTGCTTTTAGCCCTTCATTCCACCGACTTGTATGGTTCTGACGTTTCTTTAGTGAGGGGGCATTTGAATAGTAGCGATGAAATTGGGCAGACTAGATGGGCCTGACCGTCCTTATTTGCCATCGTATTCTGTTCTTGTAGGTAACTCCAATCCTCAAGGGCTGCACACTGGTTGGGTTTTCAGGATGTCCATACTGACTAAGCTTCTTTACTGTGTTTGTGTATCGTATTATACTGTACATATCATATCTTTTGTATTTAGCTCTGTATACCAATTGGTTGTTCTCTTTTTGATTAACTATGTGCTTTGTTTTGCCATGTGTACTCTTATTCGATTTCTAACAGGATTTCTGTTATTAGTGCTTCCTTCTGTCAATAAAAATTATTTTGACAAAAAAAAGATGCATGTGCATGCACTGCTTCCAGTGCATACCGCTGCATCTCCTGCATGTGCATTGCGGATATCCCAAAAACCTGACTGGCTTGTGGCGCTCAAGGACCATAATTGCTTACCCCTGCTTACAGGCCCATTTGATGGGCAGGAGAGCTGGAAAGGATGACGTGGAGGTCCCATCGTTTCCTGCAGGGTGTGGTGCCGAGGTTTGTGTGGCAGTCAGTGAACTGGTTACTGCATGTAAGCTCTTTGTTCAAACAGAATTATTCATGCTTCTAAGCTGGAAAAATGAACTGATCAGATGTGTATTGCTAAAGATGATGCCGTGATTTAATTTCAAAAACTGCACTAATAATATCTTTCTTCTCTGTTGCTCAGTTTGGACTTTGTTGCACCAGCTGTGGTTGTATGCTAAACTGCGTATTGGGAGTTTCTGTGGATTGATGGTTAGCAGTGGGACCTCTTTAGATTACCTGCATGGACAGTTTGAGGCTGGCTATCTTGATTCTGTTCCCCAAAAACCACCAAATTAGTCACGGGATGAACTGAGTTGGCTTTTGGCCACAAGTCGTTAAGATGTGTAGGACAGAGGTTGAATGAAGAGCATAAGGAACTTTTCAGTCACTCTGTGGAGTAGCCCCACAAAAGATTATTGAGGACTTTTCATGTCTCATCTCCTATTCTCTAAGCCACAGGGCATTCTTCTTCTAGACTTAAGGTCATGCAAGGTTTTAATTTATGCCAGATATCCAAACGGATGTTTTAAAACTCTTGTGTGTGTGTGTGTGTGTGTGTGTGTGTGTCGCTATATCTTTTTCTAAGAGTCAATGTGATGGGTGTGACGTAGGAGGCGCTGCGGAATAGTTTAGGAGCAGTTCACAGCAAAGTATGAATCGGAACAAAAGAAAGATAAGGATCTTATGGCCACCTGGATTATCTAAAGAAATAAAATGCAATGTTGCTAACACTACAATATTAATAGGCTTCTTTCGTGGTGCTGCAGTCTAATGTTTGCAACCCAGGCCCCATGAACAGAAAAGAATGAGAAATAGAGATTGTAGAGCTTTAGGTTTCAGCAGATTGTGTTTTCTCTGTGTAGGCCTCGGCTTGTTTTAGGCGAGGGGACGTGTAAATCTCAAAACATATGGCTTAGTTTCAGATTGTGAAACAGTAATTGCTATATATTATTTAGCTTTTTTCACACTTTTAAAACATTTTCCTCATACTGAAGTTTCTTCTTTTAAGTTATTGAATGTGTGGGGGTGGGAGATTTTTTGTTTTCTATTCCCTACCGTTCTATTGGATGCTGTGAATGAAAAGGAAAATGTTTCCAGGATGTGAGTACCACCATTTGGTCTATAGAGGGGGTTGCTTATGCCACAGAAGCTTGCAGGGCTGAGGGTATCCTGACTCCAGGATGTTCACAAATGCCTCAGCCCAATTGCATCAGAGATCTACAGGAGACACATAGGGGCCTGCTTATTAAAGGGTTTCCTCCATTTTGTGTCTGTGGGGAAAAATGCTTGGTTAATCAGGCCCCTGGCTACTAGACACCACAGTTCATAGTCCTGCTGGCAAGTAGCTTTGCTAGTCTGCTCCGTTTCTTCCAATTTATATTTCCGGCTTCTTTTGAGAGCACTTTACAAATAAATAATTCATGGCTCACATTTAAAGAGAAATATTTGACAAGCTACTGGGCCTATAATTTTTGGTAACTGCCTACGCTTTAGTTAAATCATAGAGCGCCGGAGGAATGGGGGGAGGAAGCGGTGGTCTGGATGACACCCCTCCTGCCTCCTATCGGTTACCGCGTGTACCGCTGTGCTTTCTTACTAAACGGTGGCAAAGAAGGGAGTTTTAGCATGGAAGCCAGCCAAATAAATAGATCTGTAAGGGTGTCACCAAAGTGTTCCTTGCTCTTTGCATCAGAGTCTTCACAGAAGCGGGATGTTTGAGGTCGGAGAGAATAGGTCGGTGTAGGTTTCCATGCTGCTCCCCAGTGGGGAGTTCTCTTGCAGGGGTAGCGTATTTAACAAAACTCATCTGCCCACTTCAGCTCCTGTTCTCCTTCCTCTGTTGCCTGTCCTGATTTTCTTGGGATCCAAGGAAGCTCTTGAGAGTGAAAAGGACCAAGAGCTGATCACAACGAAGAGGCATCAGCTCCATGCTCAGAGGCCGTGGGAGATTACCGAAGCGTTCTGAAGAGTGGATTTCTGGCTGGAGACGGCATGAGAACTGCCAGGCTGGGAAATCTACTGGCAGAGCTGCTGTCGAAAGAATTTGTCAACAGAGAGTCATCTGCGGTTGTATCAGGAGGAGTTTCCAGTTCTCTGCTGGGAAGGAGTCTGCTTCCAGTTTGCAGGTACACCATGCAGGAGGAAGAGCCCAGGGGAAGATCTCTACTGCCAGGGAGTGCAGATCTACGAGTGACTGCATCTGTGATTTTTTTTTTTTTTTTGGAGGGTTTTCATTTCTATATTGGAAGGGCACTGTTCCCAGTGTGTTGTACCTGCTGTGAATTTTCATCTGCAATTGTGGTTGGGGAAACGAATCTGGAAACAGAGAGGTCAAAAATCTGGCTCCAGCTCCCCAAAGTGTGCCCCTGTAACACACTAGCTGGGAGAACAGAGGCTTTGCAGGAATATAACAAGAGCTAAATCGCCATAAAACAGTTTTAGATGATGCCCCAAAAGTATGCCGGTTCATAGCTAGAGAATGACAGAAAGCAGGAGTCGCCGAATATTAATGAATTTATCACGGGATCTTAAATTTATTTTAACAAACTGTTTAGTTTTTACGGCTGGGCACAGAGCCAAGCAGAAGTCAGAAAAATGTAACCAGCTGCGCTCCTGCTACCTTCTCAGAGTTTGTTTGATGACTACCCACCCAGCCAGGCTGCTAAATAAACCATAAGCAAGGGCTGAGTTGAGAGCAGAATGTCACTTTCATCTCTGGACACGGAATGAAAGCCATCTCTGGCCTGGCCAGGCCTTGCATGCCAGATCTCTGCTGGGCAAGAAGGCTGGGGGAAGAATTTTGTGGAAGGCCTCACTTTATTCAGCAACAAATGCAAGAATTTTGGACAACACCAGAAGCAAGTTTGGCTCATCCATTAAACTTCTTTCATTTGGGACATCCAGAGTTTCTTACTTGGAGATGCCAGACTTTCTGGTAAGAGTTGAGGACTTGGAAAGGCCTCCAGTGAGATCAAACACACTTTGTCAAGGCTACAAATGAAGCTAGTGGTTATGACGTGGATCAGTTTGGAGAAAGTTAAGTTACCAGATACGTCAGAAATTCAATGTGCCACATATGCTTCACTGGGCCTATGTTTTCAGGTGAGCCCTGAGAACTCAGGCCCAGTACCAGTCAAGAGGAGGAGAGGCCTGGTGGATTGTGATGCAGGAGACATCATGGGTTACTTTTGCGGGCATGGACCCTTGGACCAAGGTGGAGTTGGTACAGCCTGCAGGGAGGAGCCCTGTGGGTCCCTACTGTTGGCTAGCAGAGCTGGCTGTGGCAGAGGCCCATCTGGAGCTTCACCTATACCAGCCCTTGTTCCCCTTAGGTTGAGCTCTCGAGTACTGGGGCTGGCAGGTCTTAGGCGGGGACCTCTGTAGACAAGGTAAATGTCCGTGGAGAAGGTCGGGTCACAGGCCAGGGACCGGGGCAGGCTGGATTCTGGCGTAGTCAGAGATAGGCAGTGGTCAATGTAGGCAGCATTCAGATGTGGTCAGATGTCAGGTAATGATTGGTGGCAGGCTGACTCGAAACGTGGTTGAGAGTCAGGCAGTGGTCAGTGGCAGGCGGAGTTCAAGCACAGATGTAGGTCTCAGGCTGAGATCAAAACCAGAGATCCATCCGAGGTAATGCAAGGCAGGGAGGCGAGGACCAGCACAGACGGGCAGATACTGAAGACACAGAGGAACCAAAGACTGACCACAAGATGAAGATCTGATGAAGAACTGAAGATGGACCACAGGCAGGAGATGAAGACCAGGAACACAGGAGCAAATGCTGAGGAAATTTGTTTACACGAGGTAGTAGGCCTATTGCCGAGGCATGGATTGTAGGGAGAAAGGCCCTTTTATGGGCCGAAGACAGTGTCATCATCCATGGGCTCCGGGGGGTATTTCCTGCCATGTACCGTTTAAGTTTGGGGAGAGTGCACCTAGGAGCAGCATCAGGATGAGCCAGTGGCATTCTGCCAACCCATGAACTGCCAAACGCAACAGTTATGAATTTAAAGGTGTAGTCCTGTGATATTAACATCTGTGGTGTCAATGCTTAATAGCTCAAAGTGCTTTCCATCAAAATTGAATTAATGTCCAAGGTGGTATAGCGTGGTGATTCACAAAAACAATATTAAAGCTGTCATTATACATTGCATTTTATTTTGTTGATGTTTTATTGGAACCCGCCTAGAACAGACTCTGGTAATATTAAAAAAAATTGTAAAATTTAAAAAAATAAAACCCTCCCCATTCCCTGAATCTCCAAACATTGCAAGCAACCCCAACTGGAGAAGGAGAGGACCTTACCTCCTCAGGCTGGA
The DNA here is from genome assembly GCF_901001135.1 of Rhinatrema bivittatum. Taxonomy (NCBI): domain Eukaryota; kingdom Metazoa; phylum Chordata; class Amphibia; order Gymnophiona; family Rhinatrematidae; genus Rhinatrema; species Rhinatrema bivittatum. The sequence goes on from NC_042619.1 coordinate 221,694,944, forward strand.
TTGCTGTCAGTGCTGGTACTGGCATTTAATATAAATGTATTCATGTCACTCGATCCCTGATTGGTCCCTTCACTGAAGCTTTCAGGGAAAGGCCCAAGCCCCTTCAGAAGTATGCTAAAATTAGCTCACGCCTTTACTTCCCATTCTGCACACACTTTCTTTGCGCTAAAGTCCTCCTTCTATCAAAAGTAATTTTAGCACACACAAATCAGGGAAGCTTAGTGCGGCTTGTTACATGGAACCCTTTCTCTCCTTTTACCTGCGGTACCCATTTGAAAGCAAAGCATTTGTCTTATTCTGACATTCCAGGTCAGCAACTTATTTGTTTGCAGATAAGGGTGACCCGGACATGTGCCTGACATGCTGCAGCAGTGAAATATCTCTTTGCTTTCTGAAGTCGGCACAGCAGCGTCCATCATGATCAGCGCGCCTCCGGTATTTTCTCCTTCACCCTTCACTTAAGAATTGCCCATTTACATCCCAAGACATATTTAATGTAAAGCTGCCTTATTGAATTAGGAAACTAATGAATAGTATTATATGCATTCTTGAATAGGAACTGCACACTGTAGCTTGAAATAGAATAACAGCAACATGCTGGCCCACTGGCTCAGCGGTGGTGGCACGTGGGAGGGCCCCAGTTCGATCTTTGAGCTGGGACACAATTTATAAACTGTCCACCAAGATCCAAATTGCCCACGGACCTTGTGCTTAATTTTCAAAGCAAAAGGACACACAGTTTCCCTTTGGGAAACGTTGCCACCAGTACAAAGTATCTGCAGACATTTGCACCTGTTTGTTCTGGGGCAAAGCTTGGAACGCCACCCCTCTATCTGACGAAAAGTACCCATGCTGTGGAACTTTGAAAACAACCCTCCACGCGGGAGGGAATTTACCCTGGATATTTGGTTTCTACAGTACTTGTATATTTGCTTGTGCAGTTGGTAGCAGAAGGACTGTGTTCGAGAGAAGCCAGCAAAGCTAAAATCTCATGCAGTGGGGCCGGGCAGGACACATCTGAGGGTATTAAGGGAATTTAGGGAGGTTCTGCTTCCTTAGAGCCTGTTCCAAAAGAAAAAAAAGTGGAACTAAGGAGGATGCTGGGAATTACAGGCTAATTAGTCTGACCTCTGTGGTGAGTAAATTAATGGAATCACTAATAAAACAGAGGATAGGGCAGTTTCTGGAATCCAGTCTGAGGCGGCCTGATTTAACCAGAGGTAGGTCTTGTCATATGAATCTGATCAATTTCTTGATTGGGTGTGCACAGAGAGTTGGATCAGGGAGAGCGCTAGCTGTAGGGTACTTTGATTTCAGTAAGACCTTTTGATGCGGATACGCTTAGGCGTCATAAATAATCTGAGCACCCTTGGTATGGGGCACTGGAGTGACTGGCTTGGTTAGAAACTGGTTGAGTGGGAGGCAACAAAAGGTAGAGGTAAATAGAGTTCATGCCAAGGAAAGAGGGGGTTACCAGTGGTGTGCCACAGGGATTGGTCCTGAGCCTGGTTCTCTTCAGTAGTTTCATCTTTGATATTGGCAGGACTATTGGGAGAGGTTTGACTTTATGCTGATGATACCAAGATCTGCAACAAGGGAGATGCCCTGGATGGTGTGGGAAATATGAGGCAGGATCTAGTGGAGCTCGTGAATGGTCTAGAGTTTGGCAACTGAAATTTAAAGCTAAAAAAATGCAGGGCTATGCATTTGGATTGCAGAAACTCAAGAAAATGATACAATATAGGAGGCATTAGTTTTTGTGCACAAAACAAGTTTGGGATCTGGGGGTGATCACATTTGATGATTTTAAGGTGACCAAAATTATAAATAAAGTGACAGCAAAAGCCAGAAGAATGCTTGACTGTATAGGGAAAGGAATGGATAGAAGAAAAAGGGAAGTGATATTGACCCTGGTGAGACCTCACTTATACGATGTACGATTCTGGAGACTGCACCTTCAAAAGGATATAAACAGGATAGAGGTGCTCTAGACTCAGGGTGGCTACTAAAATGGTGGCCTTCGTTCTAAAGCATGAGGACAGACTGAAAGATCTAAACATGTACACACCTGGAGTAATGGTGGGACAGCAGAGAGATGCGAGAAACATTTAAATACCTCTGAGGTATCAATGAACAGGAGACCAGCCCTATTCAACAGAAAGGAGGATCTGGAATAAGGAAGGGGCCCTGGCATGAGGATGAAAGTGGGTAAACTGAGAAAATATTTCTTTACAGGAAAGGTGATGGGTGCATGGAACTGCCTGCTGGTGGAGATGGTGGAGACAAGTACAGTATCAGAACTTAAGAAAACATGGGACAAGCACAGAGGATCTCTGAGGGACAGGAAGGGACTATAAAGCTGAGCAGGAGATGTGGATGGGCCAAAGGGTTTTTATTTGCCATCATATTGTATGTTTCTAAGGGCTCTATTTACTAAGCATTTTTTCCCCTTAGACACAAAATGGGAGAAAACATTTAGTAAACGACTCCCTAAGTTAGAGAACAATGTTTTGGACAAATGAGGCGTTTGTGCAGCATTTTTCGCACTGTGAGAAGGCTGGAAAAGGCAGCATGCAAGGAGGCTGGAGAATGCAACATCCGTGGCGGTGAACTGCAAAGTGCATAATAACCGTGCGCTGTGATTGTAGAAGAGAGTGCAGTCCTCCAGATCTGCGGTAGGCTTTGGGATCGCCAATCCAGGTCTCGCTCTCTCGCTTCCCCCCGCGCAGGCTCAGTTTTTGCCTGCCGGTGCTGCAGCTGCTCCTGCTGTTTCCGGGAGCCTGTCGAGAGGGGCTCGGTTCGGCTCCCGTTCGGTGGCTGCAGTTCTCGAGACCCTGCGGGAGGGAGGCCATGTGCTGCCTGCAGCCCACCCTGGGGAATGGCTAGGGCTCTGTGCCGGCCACTGCGCTAGCCCCGATCAGAACGCGGCCAGGTAGGGAGCTGGGGATGCTGGTCCCCTTTGGCAGTAAGCGTGCAGGCAGGGCCCTGCAGCAGAGGGGAGAGGAGTGCAGTGCATGCAGGCTAGCGAGCTCTGCAGTAGCCTTTCCTTCCTTGCTGGCTGCGGGGCTCTGCTGCAGCATCCTATCCTTTGCAGCAGCGGCGGCAGCGGCGTTGAAGGATTGCAGTGACTGGAGCTCGTTTCACCTGCTTTGAAGGTGACGAGCGTGCAATGCCAGAGCAGAGGTTTGTTTGTTTTTTTTATCTGGCTCCTCTGGTCCTAGGCAGGCTCGCTCACATTTGGTGCTGCTCCTAGCGAAGTTGGGGTTAAGTTCTGCTGCTGATGTCAGACCGGGAGGGGAAAGAAAATGGAGCAGAGTCCTGAAAGGAGGGGGAGAGCCGGCCGTCGATGCTGCCCTGCAGAGGCACCCGGCCGAGGACCGATCCCGCATGCAGAGCAGAACAGGCTCCGTTCCGTGGTCCTCAGCCAGCGCTTTGACCCCTTACCATCCCTCAAGGGGCAGAGGTTAAAGGAAAGGTGCCCGGGGGCTTCCAGTTTTGCCCTGAACCGTTGCTGACCAGCGTTGAGATAGAAGTGGCCGAGCTGTCAGTGTAAGCGCGGAACAAGGAGGATAACTTTGCATTATTAGCAAGTGCCGTAGTAAAAAAAAAAAAAAAAGCAGCAGCAGTGACCTCAGTGTTTAACCACTGAATCGCCGAAGCAGCATTGAATAAAACTTCAGGAGGATTTTTTTTTTTAAAGCCGCTGCAAAGGGAGATTGCTTTTCAGCAGTGATAGACCATTCTGAGGGACGGTGTAACCGCTGCCTCCAAAATAAGCTTCTTTTTTTATTTCTCTTGAATGAAAACCCACTGTTTGTTTTTTTGTTTTGTTTTGTTTTATTGTGGGTGTGTCTTTGTATGGGGATGTGAGAGTCCCCAAGGTTAGGTGGGGGCTATTAGAGATGTCCTGCATTGAAGTTCCTGCTGGCTGGTAAGTGATTTTTCTTTGCTTGTGAATGCTCCTTGCTTCTTGGAAGAGCTCAGTGTGCAGAATTTGCAGCAGGGGATCCTGAGGAAGGGACAGGCATGCTGCAGCACACACTTCATGGCTTTGCCAGCAAGTAGTGTGCACTCACAGTCACTTGCAGGTGAAAAGACCACAGCTCGGATGTTCCCTTGCTTTGAAATCTGATTTCTTATTCCATTCCTAGAAAGGAAGAATCAGACCATCCAAGAATTTAAAGGATCTTGTGATGACATTCATTGTATAGTAGTAGTATCTTCTGGACTATGGTTATGTTAACAAAGAGTTACTGTAAAGCTAGCTGGACGGATATGTTTAAACTGTTTAACACTGCAAATAAGTTCAGGCTGTGACATCATTTCATCACTCAGGCATCCTTTTGGCTAATTGCAATGCGCCTGTGCTCTCAGCTGGCTTTCAGCGGCCATCTTGAATGTGTACCACTCCTATGGATTCTTTATGGTTATCTTCCTCCTAGAAATGTTAATGCTTAGCATTATTCAAAAGAAAAGCTGAAAAAAACCCCAACCCAACAACACTGAGTCTGTGCCTTTTTCTGATTTTAAGACGGCTTGGTAGGTCTTGGAAAATGGCCAGTCACAGGACGGTGCTGTTAGGGGCTCCAACTCAGATTGCTGACACTTCTGACCTGCAAAACAAAATCAGTTTCTAGAGTAAAAAAAATAATATATATCTATAGACTGCATCCATTCACAGTTCTTGAATAACGTCCATTCGAAACCAGTATGCCTCAGTGGGCATTCTAAATATTTTTTAATATATTTAAAATATAAAAAGAGCCTTAATTCTAAACTGGCTCTCATCCTGCTTTAGTATGTGCATATACAGAGGGCTTGGCTTAGAAGACTGATCGCTATTCTCACGATAGGAAAATCCCTGTGGGTGGTCACACTAATTACACATTGTGCCAGCTGCATATCAGGCCAGTGAAAGGTGTTGGGTGCACATTATCTGGGTAAAAGGTTTGAATTGGCTCCATAGATAGTAACGCTCCTGTTCAGGGTTAGGACACGTAGCAGATGTGGCCGGGCCGTGGAGAGAGTCCATATCCCCACATATTGATTGTACCCTGTTCCTGCGGCTGAAGGCGCATACCCCCTTTTCCCTTAGTTTTCATTGGAAACCATACGACTTTGGCTCGTGCTGTCTCAGCAGTTTTGTAGAAGGGGGCTACCTATGCCTTCAGTGGCTTTGATGCATGTCCCGGGCAACTTCAGCATTGGAGAAATGTGTAAAAATCTTTCAGAGCTTAACATGGGTGTTTGCTACTTTTGCCCTTAGAAATTTCCTGCTGGTTCTGACAACAGCAGTAGCAGCCCTTAAAGTAGTAACTTATCTTCCTGTCTCCATATCTGGTCTTATTCTTAGGTTTCCTTTCCAGTTTCATCAGAAGTATTTTATGTCTTTTATATATATATTACTCTTTTTTTGGGAGTAGGTGTGTCCATGCCTCTCCTGAGATCACATTTCAGCTGTCTGTTCTTCTCTCCTTGCTGTATCAAAGTGGTACCTGCCTGCTCAGGTTTCTGAGGGTGATGATCAGCACAGCAGTGCTTCAGTTTCAGGTGATGATCAGCACAGCGGCGTTCCGGTTTTGCTAACTCCAGAATGCTGGGCAGAGCTGGATTGATCTTCAAGGCACAAGAGGAGGGGTGAGGGGCAATAACAGTGAAAGGGTACTTTCTCCTTCTTCATCCCTGCGAGCTTCTCGCCCAAGCACTGCTCAGCCTGAGCGGCAGTGGGCCATTGGGCCTGCCCCTCTTAAAGGCAGGGGGCCAGCCCAGCAGTGATTACTGAGCGCTACAGGTTGGCGAGTCCCTGGGCCTTTTAAGAGGGCGGCTTTGATGGCACGCTGCCACTCAGGCTGAGCAGGGGCTCGGGAGAGAGGGCTATGGGGACAGCAGAGGAGCTGCCCCTTTCATCTTGACTCCTGTAATCCAGATCAGCTGCTGGAAGCAGGGGTTATCTAAAACCTCCCTCGTCTCTTATTAGTAATTTTAGCATAGGACACTTTTGGAGGTGACTGTGCATTGGGCTTGGGGACCTCCTGCTAGATTCCTTCTTCATAAGCAGGGGAAGCAGTTACAGAGGAGGCAGAGTCTATCCACATAGGAGCACGTTTTCCCCATCATTCGATGGTACTGTAGCTGGATTTATATCCTCTTTTTTTTGTCCTGCCCTATTCACTGATTGATTTCAGTTGAAAATTCCCGAATGTAGCGGGCACTCTGATCATTCGTGTGAAGTTTTGACAGCCCTTAAAAGAGAGATTAGGTGATAAATGGAAGAAGAGCACTTAATTCCCATTTGAAATGCCCAGCGGGAAAGGGGATTTTGGGAGAGAGAAAGTGGAATAAAATCGGCATTGCCCGGGTGGAAGTTTCCTTTAGTCCTGTAGCCTCTTGAGTTTGGTCTTGTTAACAGGCAGTTGCATGATGCATCCCAATGCTTAATATTTCTCAGCCTTTCTCTTTATCTACAGTCCTGTATCAGTCCGAGCAACTAAGGACCATGATAGGCAGTTGATGGGGGGCTTTCTCCTCACTTCTTTGCAATCAAGGATGCCCTGTGCTTCTCCCGGGCTTCTTGAATTCTGTGACTCATTTTGCCTCCATCACCTCCCCCCCTGGAGGGTTGCTTCTTATATCCATCCCCCCAAGCCTCATAGAATAAAACCCCGTGCTTTCCAATCCTCTCCTTAATATCTGCCCCAAGACAGTTGGGTTTTCAGAATATCTCATGCATATTTATTGCACACTGTCTCAATTGTATGCAAATAGAGCTCATGTATATTCATTGTAGATATTCTGAAAACTCAGCAGTGCTAGCCTTGGGGGGGGGGGTAGGGCGAGCTGGGCGGGAGTCCCAGGTGCCACCAGCGTCCCACCCTGGTGCAGGGCCGGATTGAACACCAGCTTCAGCAGCTGCCTCCGATGCAAAGTATTGAAGATGCTGTGTGGAAATCCAACCCCAGCCAGCTGCCACAATCCCATGGCTGCACTTCCACAGTGATTTGATTTGTCATCAGCCCCAGCGCAGCCGCCGGTAGCCCGACAGCAGTGCAGCCTCAGTGTGTCCTCAGGTAGCTTACTGCTTGCCTGCACAGTCAGAGTGCAGAAGTGGGGACTATGGAGGCACATGGCATGGCACTATAGGCTGCTGCCCATACCGGATGGAGGGAGGCAGGAGGAGGGCTCTTAGCGCTAGCCAGCTGCTGGCTTGGTTGCAGAGATGCAACAGAGCCCAGAGTGCTAGTAAAGAGAGGGGGAGGGGGAAGAGAGTGTGGGAAGTTCAGGACAGAAGGGAGAGAGAGAGAGGATGGATGCTGGGCATGGGGACTTTCAAGAGGGGGAGAGAAAAAACAGGGGTGCTGGGTGCAGGGCGTAGAGGGGAAGAGAGAAACAGATGCTGGGCACTGGAGCTTTAAGGGGGAAAGCAGCAATATTGGGAAGGGGGTTTTTATGGAAAAGGTAGGGGACAGAGAAATGGATGCTGGGCAGGGGACATTAATGGAGGTGGGGGGGGGGGGAGAGAGAGAAAGGGATGCTCTAAATTTTCCAGGGGCACGTGCAGGTGTGCCCCACTGTTGGCCATATCTTTTTTTTTTTTGCAAATGGCAGGAGCAAAGGATCCCTCCTGCCTGGAATGTGTGGGGAGAGGAGGGAAAGAGATAAAATGTCTGGAGGAGGAAGTGGCTGGGGGGGGAGCTTGGTAGGCCACTTTTGCAGAACTTTCCTACCATGGGAACCTGTGTTTTAGTGAATGCATTCTGGATCCCTCCTGCTTCCACCTCTCCTGTCCTGAAGTCTCGTTTCATGAGGCATTGTGCCCTACCCCCACTGCATGCACACTCCTTTCACGTTTTACACGCTGAGTTTGTAATCAAGCCTTATTCAGGCACCATTATCCTTAGCTCATTTTGCTTTTACTAAATATATTAAGCGAGTCGAGAAAAAAGGTGTCACGTACAGCTTGCCTGACTTTTTTTTTATTTTTTTTATTTACGGCAGTAGAAGTTTCTTTCCTTGCAGGCAGGAGGGCGGGAGTGCATGGGGCTATCAGTCCAACAGCTGTGCCAGCCTTCTCCTACCTGATCTGATTTTTTTTTTTTTTTAAGGGGGGGAGGAAGGGGGCGAGGGGTTTGGCAGAGCAATCAAAATTAATCTTCCAGATTAAGACTGTAATTATAGTTTGATAAAGATCTGGCAATTCCGTGAGAATCAGATTTGAAGGGTTGCTGGGATACCGATGACTCTGGGTTATGGAGAAGTGTTTGCATGTTGAATGCTAATGGATCCAGGCGGCAGTTGCGCATCCTTATCTAGACTTTTCCTGATAACTCGGCAATCAAATGATTCCCTGCTCTCATGTGAAAAGTCTGGCTAAGGATGGAAACTGTTAAAAGGGGACACCAGCAGCATGAACAAGGTTAGATCTGCGTTCCCTTTGCCCCCATACTCATGAAGGGCCTAGTGAAAATCCACTTTTCTTCTGGTGATATCATGGCCCCTCAGAAAGACCCGAGCCCGGGATTCCTGCCTAACTTCTATTTACAGGTGAAGGGAGGGATGGAGGAGTTTACAGGGACCGGGTTTTGTTTTGTTTTTCTCCTCTTGTCTGTACTATCAGCGATCACCCACATGTTTCCTGTGGGCTGACTTAGTTGCACGCTGAGTAGATTCAAATGTTGACATGTGAATCAAACGTGATAGAGGGAAGGATTTTAGGTTGGATGAATGGGTAGTTCACCAACAGACGCAGTTTCCTATTCAAAGACAGGCCTTTGCTGACTCATCCCAGCAGTGGTTAATGGGTGATCCTGTATATGAGGGAGTGGGACTGTGGTAGGCCTGACCTGAAACCTTAACTCCTCCACTCCTTTTTCTTCTTTGCTCTTGCTTCACATCATTTTGTGTCCCAGTGGCTCCTTGCTTCTCACACCACTGTTGATCACAGTACAATAAGTAATTATAAGACGAGCACGCTAGTCTTTTTCTTGGCATTGTGTCTTGTCCATTTACAATTAGAAGCCTGTATTCAGCTTGACCTGAAATTGGATCACTAGAACATTCTTCGGGGCTTTCTAATGTATTCTTAGGCACCTGGCAAAGAACTGTAAGACATCCACCTGAGCAGACTTATTTTCCTTAGCTTTTAATGTTGCTCAAAGTACATTTTGCTATTTGCAGATCTGAGTCATTGAAATCAGTTTGATTTCTTTCTCAAGGTATTATTTCTACAGTGGCAACAGTAGTGTCACACAGTGGAGGAGGAGGTGCCAAGTGTTAGAAGAATGGGGCTAAGAACCAGGCACGCCAGGGTTCAAATCCCACTTCTCCTTGTGACCATGGGCAAGTCACTTTATAGCCCTTTGCCCCAGGTATCCACTTAGATCGTAAGCTGTTTGTGGAATGGACCTATTGTACTTGAATTACTATTAATTCTGTAAGCCATCTTGAAAAGAAAGTTAAAAATCCAAATTATTACTGGCAGTTCTCATCCTGGTATAAGCACCTCTCCTTAGTTCTGTTAACTGGTGTGTTCCCATCGGTTCTGAATCCAGAAATGAGTCCCTATTTCGTGGCATCCCCAGCGTGGCAGGTCATGTCGCAGTAGAGAATTAAAAAAGATCTCCAAGTCCTGGCATCCATAGGTGGGTCCCTTTTTCAGAAACATCAGGACCAAGTCATGTTTTGTGATAACGGAATGTTGGACAGGGAGTGCAAAAAAAAAAAAAAAATCAAAAGCTGGAATTTTTTTAAAAATTCCATCTTCATTGGCAAGTGGCCATGTTCATTCAGTAGCATGATTATGATTACCAGTTTCCTGGAATGAGTCACTTTATACCCTGTTACCATACCGTGGATCTTAAGACCTGAGGGCTCAGCTATGAATATGCACTGAACACTTTTTAAATTTGTTTTGGCTTTTTTATTTATTTGAAACAAAAAAAGAAAAAACATTTTAAAAAAAAGAACAAAAAACCTCTTTTCCATCACGAAAATGAGATGCCTCCCAGCTTGCCTACCACCCCTAGCCACTCACCAAATCCGTGGGTGCAAGGGCCTGGAACGATCACCATTTGCTCTTACAGCACCATTTCAAAATGGCGCTGACCAGCCCTGAGGTTGGCACCATCTTGTGTTATGACCATATGATGTATAGCCATATAACAAAGTGATGAGGCCTCAGGTCTGGCTGACATCAGGAGCTTCTGGGGTTCGCTCTTTTCCCTTGAACTTGTGCGGATGGGGGTGAGGGATAATCCGAAAGTCTGGAGGGGCTGCAGTACTGAATTTTGAAAGAAAAAAAATGAAAACAAAGTAAACTTTTTTGGATTATGTTTATAAATGACATGAAACAAAATTTCCCATTTCATTTCAACTAAAAGCACAGCCCTAGACTCGGCTACCTTAGAGCAAGGCCCGAATACACAGTCGGCATGGTTGAATCTTCTGTGGCTTTCAGACATGTTATGCTGGTTGTAACTTGTGTGTTATTGTTTTATTACTGCTGATGGTATTTACATTCCTGCTTATGCTGTGATTTTACTGTGTAAGGAATATGATTTTTTAAAATCAATTTTATAACGCAATAAAATCACAGCATAAGCAGGAATGTAAATATCGTCTGGCAAGACGGTATGTAATAAAATGTTTCAAGAAATAAATAGAGATAACAGGAGGCTTTTCTTTTGTATTTACTTAGTTATTGATTGATTTAGACTTATATTCTTATTCCACGCTTCATAGCGGATTCCGCAAAAAAAAAAAAAAATCAATAAAATATACAATATAAGCAAACACAAAACAGGAAGCTTTTAAAATACAAATAAAACGTAAACTAACCTGTACAAATGACAGCAAAAACAAAAAATAGCATAACCCTGCAAATGTAAAAACCGTCTGCTGCTAAAATAAGGAGGGCAATCTCCTATCACATCCTGTTAAAACAAAACAACATTATCATTTCAAGTAAAAAGATATTGCTAAAATCTACTCTGGGGTAGCCAGGTGTCTAGCCTCTGACCCCAAGCATCAGACTTCACTTCGCTTTTGTGCTGTGTGGAGGGCAGCCCTGGTATCCGTCCAGGTGGAAGTACCTCCGTGGCTGGCAGCTTAATCCCGCGGTGGGAAGATTTACCCTCCCGCTAAAAAAAAATGGAGGGTGGGAGTGGTGGTCCCAGAGGTGTTCCCAGAGTCATGGGCGACTTAGCTGCCTAGCACGGACTTTCCATGCTCCCTGGCTAAATGAAAGCACCAACCCACAATCAGGGCTTTTTTGCTGCCCTGTGCAAACAGTTACAGTGCTGCCCCCCCCCCCCCCCCCCCAATTCATTCATTCTGTGTCCTGGGCCCATCAAAAAACAAACAAACATCCAGCTCCCTTCAGTGATACAAACTTTATAACCCCCCCTCCCAAACTCATAGCTGGTGCAAGGGTATGAGGTGCCCTAGGCCAATCTTAAAGCCCTCCCCCCCAATTCCACATACACAGTTAAAGATTTATGCATTTATATTATAAATGAAAAATCTCAACATACAGTATTCGGAGGTAAAAATATCACTTACATTATATTTACATGCACCGCTGTGATGCCAACCAGAAATCCCTGCAAAGCCACCTGGAACCCATATGGTATTAGGCTTATTGTGGTGTGTGTTGGGTGTGGGCTTGACCCTCTGAAAGCCCCAATACACTAATACACTTCCTATTAGGGAAATGCCTCACCTCAGTCACACATGCAGAACATAAACAGACCCTCACCAAATTCAGAATAGAGCAACCATAAAGTAGAAATACAAACGCACAGATAAAAACTGAGCTGGAAACCACAAGAAACCAGACTCTCTATGCAGTGCAGCAATGAAAAAACAGAAGTATCACCATTCCTCAAACATCAAACAATAAAATCAAGAAATAAATATATAATCATAATACTAAAAACATATTAATAATATTATTTAAAAACTGATGAATAAAAGATCAAATAATTAAAAACCCATACAATTTTTTAAAAATGTCTCAAACACCAATACAATATTTCAAAACAGCAGACACAGCAAATAACACCTGAAAAATAAAACTAAAAAGGATTTTAAAAATTCACGCTCTCCATACCTGGGAACTTTTGATTGCCATGGATTATCAGGCAGAAAGTAACTGGGGTAATTGTGCACACACATGCTCCCTCTCATACACGTACATGCTTTCTCTCACTTTTCCACACACAAGCACATATGCTCTCTTTCTCCCACAGACAAGCATACATGCTCTCTCTCACTCACTTCCCTTGACTTGTACACTTGGCAGGCGGCAGCAGCAGCAGCAGCAGCAGCAGAGTCTCCTTCTTCAGCCCCCATGACCAAGAGAATGACTTCCAGCCACGGGACATTGGATTACTTCCTGCAGGGCACGCTCCTCTTCCTCCTCAGCATCATGGACCCACCAAAATTGACAGCTTGGTTAGCATTGCCTTAGTAAGTGGAAAAGCAGCCAGCCCTGCTGGCAACGCTGCTGATTCTGGCAAGGCTGCACTGCTTCTCCACTTACTAAGTCAGCGTTGACCATGCCGTCGATTTTGGCGGGGCCACGCTGCTTTTTCTTGGCAGCACGGACCTCTTTCTTCTGTCGCCGGTGGGATCGGGTCCACCGGCAGCACCACGGGCCTCCTCTCCCAGCTCCCGACGCCGCCCCACTGGGTGTACTGCTCCGTGCAATTGCACAGTTTGCACACTCAGTGGTGCTGGGCCTGCCCAAGTTTAAATCTGAGTGGCTAGATTATGATCACTATCTGAGGGCCTGCTCAAAATCAGCTCCCAAGTTGTTTTGAATGGGAAAATGCAGGGGCGGGGGGTAAGACTGGAATAAATTTTAAAACAGAACAAAACCTTGATAAATTTTCCCCTTGTTCTTTTTTTTTTTTTCTTTTTAATTGTAATTCAGTAACATCAGAGTGCATGCGCAGCTCCAAAATTTAATTAAAAAAAAAAAAAAAAAAAGGATGCCAGAGTAGTGGTTGCCAGCCTTAGTAAATAGAAAAAAAAACCCAAGCAGAGCTTAGATTAAATTACACCAGTCTCCAGAAAAAAAATAAACGTTTTGGCCCTTTACTTGGATCTTCTTCATGGTTTCAGACGTTTGTAAATTGCACACATTTTTACTTGTCACCATCCATGAATCCCACATGGGGGCAGATGAAGACCAAAAAGGACCATTCAGTCTGCCCAGCAATTAGTTTTGTAGAGTAGTAACTACCACTCCGTGCAGGTTACCCCCATGTTTCTGTTAAGGGTAGTAACTGCCACTCCATGCAGGATATCCCCTTGTTTCTGTGAAGGGTAGTAACTGCCGCTCTGTGCAGGATATCCCCATGTTTCTGTGAAGGGTAGTAACTGCCACTCTATGCAGATTACCCTCATGTGTTCTGTTAAGGGTAGTAACTGCCGCCCCATGTAGGATATCCCCATGTTTCTGTTAAGGGTAGTAACTGCCGCCCCATGCAGGATATCCCCATGTTTCTGTTAAGGGTAGTAACTGCCACTTCATGAAGGATACCCCCATGTGTTCTGTGAAGGGTAGTAACTGCCGCCCCATGCAGGATATCCCCATGTTTCTGTTAGGGTAGTAACTGCCGCCCCATGCAGGATACCCCCATGTGTTCTGTGAAGGGTAGTAACTGCCGCCCCATGTAGGATATCCCCATGTTTCTGTTAAGGGTAGTAACTGCCACTTCATGAAGGATACCCCCATGTGTTCTGTGAAGGGTAGTAACTGCCGCCCCATGCAGGATATCCCCATGTTTCTGTTAAGGGTAGTAACTGCCGCCCCATGCAGGATATCCCCATGTTTCTGTTAAGGGTAGTAACTGCCGCCCCATGCAGGATATCCCCATGTTTCTGTTAAGGGTAGTAACTGCTGCTCTGTTCAGGTTACTCCCATGCCTTCAGTTAAGGATAGTAACTGTCACTCCATGCAAGTTACCTCTGTGCAGAAATGTAAACTTTAGGTGTAAGAGGATACCCCATGTCTTCATTTGCATGCTCTAGCCAGCAGGGATTTTCTGTGTTTGTCCCATGCCTTTTTGAATTCCGTTACCATTCTTGTCTTCCCCACCTCTTTTGGGAGGGTATTCCATGCATCTACCACCCTCTCTGTGAAGAAATATTTCCTGACGTTGGTTCCGAGTCTTCACCCTTGGAGTTTCATATTGTCATCCCTAGTTTTACAACTTCCTTTCTATCAGAAGAGATTTGATTTTTGTGCATCATTAATATCTTTCAGGTGTTTGAAAGCTTATATCATATCTCCCCTGTTTCTCCTCTCCTCCAGGGAATACATATGTAGGTCTTCCACTCTCTCCTCGTAAGTCTTCCGATACTGACCCCACATCATTTTGGTTGCCCTTCTCTGACCGCCTCTACCCTGTCTTTATCCTTTTTGAGATACGGGCTCCAGAACAGAACACAGTCCTCCAGGTGAGGTGTCTCCAAGGGCCTGTACAGGGGCATCATCACCTCCTTTTTCTTACTGGTTATAGCTCTCCCTATGTAGCCCAGCGTCCCTCTGCCCCTAGCCACCGCCTTGTCATATTGCTTCGCTGTCCTCAAATCGTCAGACACTATCACCCCAAGACTGTTTTCCTGGTCTCTGGACATCAGTCTTTCGACCCTCATTACGTACAACTCCTTCAGACTGCTGCACTCCAGGCTCTGCACGTTAATGTCTATGAGCCTGAAGTTTAGTTTATTAATCATCTCTCTGAAGTAATAAAGCAATTTATAATAAAAAATCATATCAAAACAGAAAAGGTAAAGGCAAACAATGGTGAAAGTGTAAGTGCACTTAACACGGGTAAATGGCTTTTGAAATTCACTATGATAGTGTGTCACATTTACATGCAGAACTCCTTTGAAAATTACCTCCAATAAGTGCAAAACTAGAAACATAAGTCAAAATAAAATAAAAGGAGGCCTCAGTAAAGGATCGCAAGATTTGTGTTCAATATAATTAGTTTGCCAGCACAGTTATTTGAAACCCCCTCCACTTGGCATCTGGGCACAGCCTTCCCATGGCTATGAACCAGTGGAGTGGGTCGATTGAGGGACGGGAAGGCCGCAGACTGCTTCTGCTTCTGGACACAAGATGGATGTTTCAAGTCGCTGCCAAGTAGGATTTTAATGCCCACTGAGCAACTATTTTGGGTTTTTTCCCCCAAAAAGCTGAATTGGAAGATATTAGAGTTAAGAGACGAAAGCTGGTTCAGGGAGGTAATTAATATGTTATTTGCGGTGGTGGTGGAGGCAGGGGCTGAGGGGTGGGAGAGGAGTTGGTAGAAGAAAGAAGAAAGATGGAATAAACTCCTGTGCTGAGATTGCATGCCTTGTGTACATTGACCCAGTAAATGTTGTCACCAATGTATCCTATTCGTTTTGCGCACCAAAAGGCAGGGTAGTGGTAACCAACATATGCATAACATAATGGCTAGGCTTGCAGAGCTCAGCTGATGGCATTGATGCTGGGTTTTCTTAAGGTACAAAATCAACAGGTTTAGCAAAGATTTCTCAAATGGACATTCCATCATCAACTTTTTGTTTTTCAATGGAGATCCCTTCTCCCGTGAAAGAGGAGACAGCTGTCCTGGTTGGGGACCAGTAATTAGGAGCACTCATTGGGGCCAATGCAATACAGTGCTCTCAGCCAAGCGCACTGTTTAACCCACAGTTGGACGCGGGTCGTGTAGGCGCTACCTGATGCAGTAAGGGGATTAGAGCCTCCACAATGTGTGTCCAACGCGCGGCGAAACTAATAGCGCTCATCATATGCAATGCAAAAATAAAAGTGCATCTAAAACATACATTTTTACGCTCAAACATTAATGTCTGCGTAGAGCAGGCGTTAATTGCTGAGCACTCCCAAAAGTGGTACAAAAGAGCAGAAAATACTGCTTTTCTGTACATCCTTCTACTTAATATTGTTGCGATATTAAGTAGGAGGAGCAAAAATTTTGAAAATTAAAAAAAAAAATTTTTTTAAGTGCCGTGGTCAGGTTCGGGAAACGGATGCTCAGTTAACAAGCGTCCGTTTCCCAAACCCCTGGCTGTGCGCTGATTAGGAAAACGGATGGCGATAAATTCGGCATCCGTTTTCTAAACTGGCGGACAGCCGACTGCTTGCGGGCTCCTGCTGTCAAGGAGGCAGGAGGGGCACGCAATCGACCCTAGCGCCTCCTTGACAATGCAACCCCTAATTTAAATATTGCATGGCACCCCCAGGAGGGGTGCTTGGGGGTGCGTTAGGAAAGCGGGCGCTGAACAGTAGTGCCCGCTTTCAGCATGTCTTAATTGCATCGGCCCCAGGATTGCCAAGAGGTTGGCTTCTCTCCTTGTAATTTGCATTTGAATTGAACTGGCTTAGGTTGCACCAAACAGTATGTCTGTATTAAAAACTTGTACTTTGCTGTAAATTAATTATCTGCCGCCTTATGCACCTAGGAACGGTTTGCAGAATGTTCTTTGAATGCAATAAGATGCTCCAGAAACAGGAGTGAGATCATCTTATTAGCATAATAGGGTTCCTGCATAGAATTAGTAATGAATGAACGCCTTCGGACACAAATCCAGGTTCAAGTCGTATTTTTGTCATGAATTTACTCAGAATAGGACGCTGAATCTGCAAATATTTGTGTAAATACACATTTTCCAATCAAATCAAAGTATTTGAAATCTTGAATACCTCTGAAAGTGCAAATCTGCAAATATTTGCATCCAGACTAAGGCAAAAAGCTGTGAACTGGGTGATTTATTATTTAAATCTGAGTTGAAGCAGGAATGGCTTGGATTCCTCTGTATCGTCTAAATACCCAACTCGCCCCCAGTCTAAGGAGGTGCGGGCTTCATCGTGAAGCAGTTCCCTCCTGCCTACACAGACTGCGGAAGATCTTCACCTTCCCCACAGTTGGCAGCTCTATATGGGCTCCTCCCGCTCAAGCATAGGAGTTACTGAGGGTTTCCTTTAACTAATTCTTTATTTCCTTTGGTGGGAAAATTACATATAAACCACTGCCAAAACTGAGCATAAAAACAGTAATAAAAATATCCCCAGCCAAATAATATAGAAAAACAAAAACAATTTCAAATTCCTCAAATACCAAAATGATACAATTGTAGAACAGGTGATTTTGGGACATGAGAGATACTCAGGTAAGGAACTGGTAATTAAACTCTATTACTGGCATCTTTCAGGAACTGATTGTAATCAGGTCACTAGGACCAAACAGTTATTTTTATTGAAAATCTCCCTCTCCTAAGACATTTCAAGCAATCTTCCTTGGAAGCTGCACAGCTTGATATACTGGGTTAGACCAAGGGTCCATCAAGCCCCAGTATCTTGTTTCCAACGGTGGCCAATCCAGGTCATTCGTACCTGGCAGGATCCCAGGGGTTAGATAGATTCCAAGCTGCTTATCCCAAGAATAAGCAGTGGATTTCTGCAACTCTACCTTAATAATGGTTAATGGACTTTTCCTCCAGGAACTTGTCCAAAAACTATTTTTTAAATACAACTTCATTATTAGGTTTTACCACATCCTCTGGAAACAAATTCCAGAGCTTAATTATGTATTGTGTAAAAAAAAATATTTTCAATTATTAATTTTAAATGTATCACTTAGTAACTTCAGTGTGTGTCCCCCAGTTTTTGTACTCTTTTTGAAAGAGTAAACAACTGATTAACATTTACTCATTCCATTCCACTCGTTATTTTATAGATCTCTATCATATCTCCCCTCAGCCGTCTCTTCTCTAAGCTGAAGAGTGCTAACCTCTTTAGCCTTTTTCATAGGGGAATTGTTCCATCCCCTTTTCTCATCTTGGTCGCCCTTCTCTGTACCTTTTCTGATTCTATTATATCTATTTTGAGATGTGGTGCCCAGAACTGAATACTCGAGATGAGATTATACCATGGAGTGATACAGAGGCATTATGATATTCTCTGTTTTATTTTCATTCCTTTCCTAATAATTCCTAGCATTCTATTTGCTTTCTTGCTCTTGTTGTACACTGAGCTGAAGATTTTGACATATTTTCGATGATGATGCCTAAATCCTTTTCCTGAATGCAGACTCCTCATGTGGAACCTTGCATTATATAGCTATAATTTGGGTTACTCTTCCTTAAAATCATCACTTTGCACTTGCCCACATTAAATTTCATTTGCCATTTGCATGCCCAATCTCTCAGTTTTGCAAGATCCTCTTGCAATTTCTCTCAATCCTCTTGTGATTTAACAACTTTGAATAATTTTATATCATTGGCAAATTTGTTCCTTTGTCCAGGTGGTTTATAAATATATTAAAATAGTCCAAAAATGGATCCTTGGCACTCCACTATTCACCTTTTTCCACTGGGAAAATTTACCATTTAGCCCTAATCTCTGTTTTCTATCTTTTAACCAGTTCACAATCCACAATAGGACTCTACCCCCATCCTATGATGTTTTAATTTCCTAAGAAGTCTCTCCTGAGGGACTTTGTCAAATGCTTTCTGGAAATCCAGATACACTATCAACTGGCTCACCTTTATCCACATGTTTATTTACACCCTCAAAAAATGTAGCAAATTTGTGAGACAAATCTTCCCTTGGCTAAATCCATGTTGGCTTTGTCCCATTAAACTATGCTTATCCGTATGTTCAGCAATTTTGTTCTTTATGATAGTTTCTATCATTTTGCCTGGCTCGCTGGTCTGTAGTTTTCTGGGTTACCTCTTGTTCCCTTTTTAAATATTGGCATTTCATTGGCAATCCTCCAGTCTTCAGGTACCATAGATGATTTTAATGATAGTTTACAAATTACTAATAGTAGGTCTGCAATTTCATTTTTCAGTTTTTTCGGTGCTAAGGGATGTATACCATCTAGTCCAGGTGATTTGCTACTCTTTATTTTGTCAATTTGCCCTATTACATCTTCCAGATACACTGAGATTTGTTTCAGTTCTCCTGAATTTTCATCTTCTGGCATGGGTATCCCTCTCACATATTCCTTAGTGAAGACTGAAGCAAATAATTAATTTAGTCTGTCTGCTATGGCTTTGCTATCCCTAAGTGTCTTTTTTTACCCCTTGATCATTTAATGGTCCAAGTGTCTCCCTCATAGGCTTTCCACTTTGAATGTACCTGAAAAAGTGTTTATTATGAGTTTTTGCTTCCATGGAAAGCGTCTTTTCAAATTGTCCTTTGCCTTCCTTTTCAGTGCTTTGCATCTAACTCACCAGTGCTTATGCTGTTTCCTGTTTTTTTTTTCATTTGGATCCCTTTTCCATTTCTTGAAAGATGTTCTTTTAGATATTATAGCCTCTCTCACCTCACCTTTCAACCATGCTGGTAGTCATTTAGCCTTCCTTCCACCTTTTCTAATGTGTGGCATACATCTGTTCTGGGCTTCCAAGATGGCATTTTTAAACAATTTATATACTGTGAATACTCCTTTTTTTCAAGTCGATGATTATTTCAAAATGAATGTAAGCACAACATCAACAATCGGTTAAGGTCTATAAACTATTGCACCTGATGCACAAATAATGGGTTCTTGTTTTGAAAATTGAAAAATTTTGAAATATCCGAATAACCGATTGTTGACGTTGTGCTTACATTCCTTTTTAAACAATTTCCATGCCTGAGCTAAACTCTTAACCTTTGCAGTTGCTCCTTTCAGTTTTTTCCTAATCATTTTCCTTACTTTATCATAGTCACCTTTTTAAAAGTTAAATGCTGTCGTAGTAGATTTCTTTAGTGTCCTCACTCCAGTTATGAAGTCAAATTTGATCATATTATGATCACTATTGTCAAGGACTCCAACACTGTTACCTCTCCCACCAAATCCTGTGTTCCTCTAAGGTCTAGGTCTAAAATAGTTTCCCCTCTTGTTGGTTCTTGTACCAGCTGCTCCATGACGCAGTCATTTATTTCTGCTAGGAACTTTACTTCTCTAGTATGCCCATATGCCTGTTGTGACATTCACCCAGTCAATGCTGGGGTAATTGAAATCACTTATTACTGTGCTGCTTTAGCTATCGCCTTGTCACATTGTTTTGCCGACTTCAGATCATTAGACACCATCACCCCAAGGTCTCTCTCCTGCTCCGTGTATATCAGCCTTTCTCCCCCCATCGAATACAGTTCATTCGGATTTCCACTCCCCATATGCATGACTCTGCACTTCTTGGCATTGAATTTCAGCTGCCATATCTTCGACCACTCTTCCAGCTTCCTTAAATCCCATCTCATTCTCTCCACTCCTTCTGGCGTGTCCACTCTGTTGCAGATCTTTGTGTCATCCACAAAAAGACAAACCTTACCTTCTATCCCTTCCGCAATGTCGCTCACAAAGATATTGAAAAGGACCGGTCCCAACACCGATCCTTGCGGTACACTGCTTAAAACCGCTCTCTCTTCAGAGAGAGTTCCATTTACCATCACACATTGTCTTCTTCCGTCAACCAGTTTGCAATCCAGGCCACCACCTTGGCACTCACTCCTAAGCTTCTCATTTTATTCACCAGTCTCCTGTGCGGGACCGTGTCAAAAGCTTTGCTGAAATCCAAGTAGATGACATCGAGCGCTCTTCCTCGATCCAATTCCTTGGCTACCCAGTCAAAAAAGTCAATCAGATTTGTCTGACAGGATCTTCCAATGGTGAATCCATGCTGCCTCTGGTCCAGCAATTCTCCTGACTGTAGATAGTTCACTATTCTCTCTTTCAACAGTGATTCCATTACTTTTCCCACCACCGAAGTGAGGCTAACCAGTCTGTAGTTACCAGCCTCTTCTCTGTTCCCACTCTTGTGAAGCGGGACCACCACCGCTCTCCTCCAATCACTCGGCACCACTCCCGTTTCTAGGGATCTATTGAACAGGTCACACAGCGGACCCGCCAGCACATCTCTGAGCTCCCTCAGTATTCTGGGATGAACTTCATCAGGCCCCATGGCTTTGTCCACTTTCAGTTTCACCAGCTCTTCCCATACATTTTCTACTGTAAATGGAGTTACATCTACTCCACTCCCCTCCAGTTTCTTGTTAACTAGTGACGGTCCTTCTCCAGGGTCCTCTTTAGTGACCCTGGAGAAGTGTGGGGCTTCTTGCATTTCGGTTTTGTCTGCACATTTGTAATTTGTGGTGGACTATTTGGTATTTGGTGAAGGTCCTGTGTCCTCTTAAGTATCCCGCCAGCATGCAGGGCTCTGTAACAGTCTTGTTCATATTAAGGTGAATTTTCAAAAGTTGTGTGCATGTAAAAAAAAAGAGCACTCACGCGTGTACAGCAGCATATATGCGAGCATAAGCTATTTTGGAAAACTCAACATGCACACTTAAATCAGGCTCTGTGAGCAAATCTGCGCATGTGAAAAAAGAGGCGAGCCAGGGAGGGGGAGTGGCAACATTTCCGCGAGTTAAGTTAATTTATAAGCAATTTATGCATGTAAAGTTGGCACCTTACTCGCACATATTTACTTCTGCTCAGTATCTGGTGCAAGTGATCATAAGCATCGCAAAAGTGAAAAAAATGACTGGATGAGGGTCTGGGTGAAATGGCGGGAACTTGAGGCTGAACAGACAGGATGGTCGTTTGAGCTGCAGATAGCCTGGGAGAACTGGTAGACTCATTGGTAAAACTGGTTAGTGCATTGCCATGCACATGTTAGAAAATCCTCTGACTTACGCATGTAAAAGCCGACTTACAAGGGGTAAATATGTCTGAATAACACGTGTGAAATCTACTTGCATATCCCTTTAAAAAGTGTGGGTATATCATTTGCGCACACTTGTCCGGCTAAATTCCGACTTATCCGGCTAAGTAGCACCTTTACTGCTACTTAGAAGGAAAAAGTTGAACTTAACCGGATAAGCAGTGGCACTTATCTGGACAAGTTCTGATTTGCCAGGTGCTACTTAGCCAGATAAGTAGCACTTTTCAGACTTATGTAGTGTTTTTCGGTCTTATCCAGCTATGTAAGAGCACTACTTAGACATCTGGTTTTCTAGCATCAGGCTTTTTATTGCTTGGCCTGGGAATAAATAATTACACTCTCTTATCAGGGTAATTTTCAAAGTAATATGTAAATGTAACATGCTATTGTAGCAATTTTCATAAGCCCATTTACCCACGTTAAATGTGCTTAACCCGTGTAAAACCTATTGACAAATCAATGATAGATGTTGTAGCAATTTTCAAATGTTTCCAGTGGG
Source organism: Rhinatrema bivittatum (assembly GCF_901001135.1). Taxonomy (NCBI): domain Eukaryota; kingdom Metazoa; phylum Chordata; class Amphibia; order Gymnophiona; family Rhinatrematidae; genus Rhinatrema; species Rhinatrema bivittatum. The sequence goes on from NC_042619.1 coordinate 221,717,175, forward strand.
CTTCTGAAAATTGGTAGGATCGTGTGATACATAGTAATTTCAAAGAAAAATGTAAATGTATGTTTTTTTTTGCAAAGAATGTACTGCTTGTAAAAAAGGAAGACTGTAAACATAAAAGAAGAAATTGGCAGTGGGAGCTGGAGGGCAGATCTGGGGCGAAGCTCGGTTGATTGCTTGGTCCCAGCTGCCCAACCAAAACAGACTTTTCTGCTGCCCTGAACCTGTAAAGTGGCAGTTGCCACACAGAAGTGACTCAAATGAATCTCCCAACTGGATTGCAAGGAATCTTATTTAGTTTGGCTTCTTCTTTTCTTGGTGCCCATATATTTGTGATCCCCCACCACTGCTTATCAGTATCGGTGCCTAAAAGAAATCATGTTTCTGTCCCGTGAGCAATCGAAGGCCTCATCTTTACAGTTTGGTGGGGGAAGGGGGAGGTGGATGGAACAAAAGGGGCAGTAGGTAAAGCTGAGCCGACTTCCTTGGTGGCAGAAAATCTCTTCATGGGAGGGAGAGGCTGAGAAGGGGAAGGTCCAGGATTGAGGACTTCAGAGATGATAAAGCTTGGGTTAGGTGGGTGGGGATATACGTGCGATATCTGGCACATTAAAAAAAAAATGTGATGGATCAAAAGCATTGATTGTGCTAATTATGATTGGGGAGCGCTAACCAGGCATGGCTGAGTAGTGAACTACATGGCCGAATATTTTTTTTTTTCTTTTTCCCATGGTTGGTTTGGGTGGAGGTGTGTATTCCAGATGCAAGAGGTCTTTTTATTTCACTGTCTTAATGCCATTGCCTTCTGGATAAAATACTTGTATGTAAATATCATACCTGCACATTTCTCACTATGATAATAAATCTTGGAATAGCATTTTCTGCCCTGGCTGGACAAAATCAGGTACCATGGCCAAAATTTTCTACTCATCTCAAGGGGGGCAGGCAGTACACCCTGCGGTAGGCCTCTCACAGCAAGCTTGCCAGGTCCTTATAACGCCTGCCAGCTTTGTAAAGTAAAGAAATGCCTTCATTTCTCCTGAAACTGCATTGGAATAATGCAGTTCTTTGGAAAGAGGAGGTGGCAAATGATGAAATGTTTTAACTGGATAGAGGGGAGTCTGACCTATAGAGGAAGGGCTGGTAACTCTGAAGTTAGTTTTAATCTTTCCATTAACAACTGCATTGAACTTTTGGAGCAGAGTATATTCTGAAAGGTTGAAAAGAACAGCATCAGACACACTGCAGATCCCTAAAATTGTTTCAGCTTTACTCCAGTAATTTACAAGCCTCCAGAGGAAGATCCAAAGCCAATCGATGAGCCTGTAGTTTAGCCAGATAAAAATGTCATTTTATTAAAGGCTGACCATGAAAATATCTCCAAGATAGGTATGGCAAGAGGAGAAAAATGTTCATTGGTGTTTTGTGCCAAACAATGCTTTTTGCAAGGGACCTACAAGAACTGTCCAGCCATAAATAATGCTTTCAGTCATCAGCATTAACCTCAGGCAACAACGGGCAGCAAACCAGTCCATGGATCCGGACTGCCAGAGAGTTAAAGCATAAAAATAGAGAAAAAAAATGTATCTGAGAATTCATCCCACAGAGGATTCCCGGGAACAGTAACTGTCGCTTCAAAGGTTTAATATTCTCCTGTCCTTCTAGTGTAAAACTTTAAATCAGATCCTCATGACGTTCATTAAATATATTTGCCAGATAAATGCTCTTGTATAGGAAGCTTAAACTTCTGAGATGTACACCCTGCATATCCGATGCAACATCCACCCATAATCAAACAGAAAACAGAATGGATAATTGATGTAATCTTGTACCGGCAGCCCCTTGCAACATAACCCCACTTGAGGTATCTGATATCTGAATGTAATGAACCTGCAACGTTATAGTGCCCACAACACGTTGCTGCAAAACGTTTCATCTGTCCCTTAGATGGGGTTATACAAATGTAATATTAGAATATGAAAGTCCCTGGGAACTACCTTCAAAATGTCCTAAAAGCTTTGATAATGTAGACAGATCCTTATGCTCTTGTGTTGAATATCAGATTTGGTCACAAATAGTCTAACCTTGATAACTTATTTCTCACTGCGTAGTCCTGGCCTTGTCAGCCTCAATGCATCAATAGAATTGGGATCTTAATCATAGATTCCCTCTAGATCTGACGCACCTTATCTGCTCTGACTTTCTCAGAGTGCCTCCAGAGATCCTTGTGTGAACGTTTCTTTGCATGATCTTATGCTCCCTTAGGGGTGCATTTTAAAAAAACAACACGCGTGCGTACTTTTGTTCGTGCAACTGGCGCGAACAAAAGTACGCCGGATTTTAAAAGAGACGCGCGTAGCCACACGTATCTTTTAAAATCCGGGGTCGGCGTGCGCGAGGCTGCGCAAAATAGGCAGCCTGCACGCGCCGAGCCGCACAGCCTGCCTCCGTTCCCTCCGAGGCTGCTCCGAAATCGGAGCGACCTCGGAGGGAACTTTTTTTTTTTTCCCACCCCCCGGCCCTACTTAAATCTCCCCCCCCCCACCTTGTTCGATGGAGTTATGCCTGCCGCAGGCGTAACTTGCGCGCGCCGGCTGGCCAGGCCCCAACACAGGCCGCTGTGTTGGGGCACTCGGCCACAACCCCGGACTGCCCCGGACCGCAGACACGTCCCTGGACCGCAGACACGCCCCCCAGACCGCCCATTTTAGCAAGCCCCGGGACTTACGCGCGTCCCGGGGCTTTGTGTGCACTGGCGGCCTATGCAAAATAGGCGCGCGAGTAAATCTGGCAGGATTTACGCGTGCAGGGCTTTTAAAATCTACCCCTTAATATTTAGATATTGTGGGCCGGACTGGTGAATCAGTGGCCCATGCAGAAGAGCTGGGTTCAAATCCTGGATCAGATCTTCTGCCCCCTCCCTACCACCCAGGGCTGGGGAACGGAATCCTAGCCTCGATGTTGAACTGAGGCCCTCTGCATGGCAGGGAGCAGCAGTGCATATTCTTCTAATAGGTAAAAAATTGACTTAAGGGGGGATAGTACGTACTAACGGTAGTGAACAATTACAATTATTATGTTTATGAAACAATGAAGTACAGATAACTTCCAAATTGTCAGTCTTCAATAAATATCCATAAAGACAATGTATGTTGAATTTTTCTTAATGAGCCTCAATTTAAATGAATTATTAATTAGGTAAAAAAAAATGGATTTGGTCATCAAACCGTACCATTAGAAAGTCATCAATATATCCACACCAAAAACCAATAATCTTATGATGTGACTTGACAACACAATCATAAATATAAACTTTTTTTTTTTTAAACGAACCTGTGAATGAAAGCGTGTTAGAAAATATTTCTTCATGGAAAGGGTGGTGGATGCATAGAATGGCCTTCCAGTGGAGGCAGAAACAACACCAGAATTCACCAAGGTCTAGGGGAGTGGAGGTTGTAAGCGTCACCTTTAAAACCCTCTCCGTTTTGCTGTGGTGGCAGGCGGGCCCCTGCTGCTGCTCTTCTGTTCAGCCAATTTGTCTTGGGCTGGGCTTATTCTAGACTACTGAAACAGGCTCCAGGCTCTCTTTTACCAATTAGGAGGTACCCGTGACCAGCCACAAATCCTGGGCTGCAGATTTGACTGTCATGCTGTAAATATATAGCCAGAGATTTGGCACTGGATGTGCATAGCAGCCTGGTGATGCAGCCAGTGTTCTTACTTGCTAGAGCACAGAATGCCGAAAGAGAGAAATTGCTATCCTGGTATTAGGTCTTTGCTTTGTGTAAAGTGAGATCACCACAAGACATCCAATTCTAGGATGAACAAAGCAGTTTAATGGAAAATGCGAGAGTAAGTGAAATAAAAGTATGGGGACTGTCACAGTTTCAAAGGATGATCAAGCAGCGTAGGATAACTGTGCCAAGCAGTTAAACTGGAGGGTTCCTTTACAAAATATGTTCAGTTATAGCCAGCGCTGATTGAGAGTTTGTGATAATTACTCTTATTCTTCTTCCCAGGGAATTTATTTCCGAGTTCATTCCTGAAGCTCCTTCATGATCCAAATCAGCTGAAAGATGGGCAAATACTTGCTTTTATCATGATGTGAACTGATTCATCTCATACGTGGGTGGAGTTTCAAAATTGCCTCCTTCCATGCCCAACTATATTTCATATCCTACAGTTTTTACAGGATTTCTTAGTTTTAAATAAAATATTAAAATGTCTGCCTTTCTCACTTAAACCACATTTCATACTCTGTTTCTAATGCTCTCCTTCCCTGACTCCAGTCTTCTGGTGACCCTGCTCTCCTTTTGCTTTACCCTTGTCACTGATAATGGAAAAAGTCCCTGAAGGGACTTAGTTTTTGTAGTGATTTTGATGGATTAAATCCCCACCTCTACCCGCCCTTCCCCTCCCCCAATCACTCACACACACACACACACACACACACACACACACACACACAAAATGATAACTTAAACTGGGTCAGCTTTTTGGTTATTGTGTTCGGACCATCTAAACACCCAGCCCATCAATAGTAAAGACACAGTCTGTTTATTGTCTCCATGCAGGCAGCTGTGCACTGCACACCCTGGGCCCTCAGTGTACCATATCTTCTCCTCAGTTGCATCTCTTCCCCCTTTCAGCTGGTTCGTATACCGTCTACCTGCCCTGTGGCTACAGGAAGCCACAAAGACAGCGGAGAGCATCATTTCAGATTAGATTACTGCTGTGCAGCGTCCTTCCGCTGAGCCGCGCAGTTGGCCTCAGTCACAAACCCGTCCCCTGCTAACCTGGAAACCAGGATAGAGACCGTACGGGTCTAGTTTATGAACATGTGAAGAGCTGTCCTCTTCACCAAGTGGCCATATTAAGTTGGAGGAACAAAAAGGGCAAGAATGTACAAAACAAAATGTTGCCAGCAGTCAGGTTAGGAAAAAGGACTCAGTTAATGAGCTTCTGTTTACCTAACCCGGTGAGAGCCACTTCTCCTGGGTGCCCACTGCCAAGGAGGCACTAGGGGGCACACATTTGTCCCTAGCACCTCCTTGGCAGCGTGACCCCCCTCATTTAAATATTCAAGCGCCCAGGAGAGGTGGCAGGGTGCGCGTTAGGAAAGCGGGCGCTCAACACTGAGGGGTAGATTTTCAAAGGGGTATGCGCGTACGATACACGCGTACCCCCCGAAAACCTACCCCAAACCCCCCCTGCGCGCGCCGAGCCTATTTTGCATAGGCTCGGCGGCGCGCGCAAGCCCTGGGACGCGTGTCGGGGGGCGTGCCGCGAGTGATGCGGCGTTTCGGGGGGGGGGGGGGCCGGGGGCGTGGCGCCGGCCCGGGGGCATGGTCGAGGCCTCCAGACCAGCCCCTGGGTCGGGTGATGGCGCGCCAGCAGCCCGCTGGCGCGCACAGATTTAGACCTGCTGGGGTAGATTTTATAAATGTATGCGCGGGCGTACTTTTGTTCGTGCACCAGGCGCGAACAAAAGTACGCTGGATTTTATAAGATACGTGTGTAGCCTATAAAATCCGGGGTCGGCGCACGCAAGGGGGCGCACATTTGTGCAACCTGCGCGCGCCGAGCCCGGCGCGCGCTGCCTGTTCCTTTCCTTCCGCCTCCCCTCCCTTCCCCTACCTAACCCACCCCCCCGGCCCTATCTAAACCCCCCCCCCCTACCTTTGTTGGCAGATTTACGCCTGCGGGCTGCTGGTGCGCCATCACCCGACCCGGGGGCTGGTCCGGAGGCCTCGACCATGCCCCCGGGCTGGCGCCGTGCCACGCCCCCGGACCCGCCCCCGAAATGCCGCCTCACTCGCAGCACGCCCCCGACACGCCCCTCCATGCAAGCCCCGGGGCTTGCGAGCGATGCCAAGCCTATGCAAAATAGGCTCGGCACGCGCAGGGGGGTTTGGGGTAGGTTTTCGGGGGGGTACGCGCGTACCCCTTTGAAAATCTACCCCGCTTTCCGCAGGCGTAAATCTGCCAACAAAGGTAGGGGGGGTTTAGATAGGGCTGGGGGGGTGGGTTAGATAGGGGAAAGGAGGGGAAGGTGAGGGGAAGTGGAAGGAAAGTTCCCTCCGAGGCCGCTCCGATTTCGGAGCGGCCTCGAAGGGAACAGGCAGCGCGTGCCAGGCTTGGCGCACGCAGGTTGCACAAATGTGCACCCCCTTGCGCTCGCCGACCCCCCGGATTTTATAGGATACGCGCGGCTACGCGCGTATCCTATAAAATCCAGCGTACTTTTGTTCGCGCCTGGTGCACGAACAAAAGTACGCCCGCGCGTACATTTATAAAATCTACCCCTGAGTGCCCGTTTTCCACGCTGATTTATTGCATGGGCCCCCTGAAGGCGCTTTCTGTCTCTACACATGAAATCTGTGTGTTGCATGAGTGAAGCTGTTTTTGGACTTTCAGCTCATATCTACTTCTCAGTTTACTGTTTAGAAATCACTTGCTCACCTGCTCGGATGGTTCTTTCGCTGTTAAAAAATGTTCATCCTTTATGTGACCTCATAAATCAATCTGAGCTTTGCACTCCATGCCCAATGCATTTTTCCCAGCAAAGGATCCCTTGAAACCAAAACAGAAAGCAGGGACTTGGGGGCTGATCCGGGGTTGCTGGCGTCTGGGCCGCTTTGCACCGGCCGGCACTCCTGTGCTGTCTGTCTGTCTGTCTGTCTGATACGGCGGTGGGATTCCAGGCATTCTTTGGTCGCCTCTCGGCGCGGCTGAGCAAGTTGTGGAGCTTGCTTAAAGAGCTTTTGGACGCTTCATTAGCAGGCCAGCCTCCCTTTGTACACAGTCGCAGAATCAATGCGCGCCCCTCCTCTGTTATTTCTTTGGTGATGGCTTCCTCACCCCCAGGGCAGGAGAGAGCTGACCTCCTGACCCCCTGTAAGGTTGACTTGTTAGACGGTAGCTGATTAATGAACCAGAACGTTACTTAATATGAGGTGCAATAGAGCAGCTTTCTCGTGCTTTCACAGTTGTTAAGAGGGAAGATGGCGGAAAGGTCTTTGCTGTGCATTTATCAATAAAATACATACTCCCATCACATGATGCACTTGGCCGGGGCATGCTTGGATGGCTCTCGTTTGAGCTCTGGGTTTTCCTTTCTCAAACCCCAAGGCTAACTTTTTTTTTTCTTTACGGATTATTTATGTCACATAACGCCTAGCCCTGACACTGGTTCCAGGATAAATGTGCAGGTTCTCGGAGGCTCCTGCCAAGCACTGCCCAGGCCCTGCCTCCGCTTGCACAACTGCCCCTTCACTAGCAACCTCCCACCCAGGACAATTCACCTCGAAATGTCCTGTGCATCCACACTGGTAACATGGACGTTTTATTCTTAGAAGTCCTTCTGAGTAAAACTGGAAGGTTTGCTGAATGACCTTGAGATTGCAGGAACATTAGACTTATGGCCTGAGATGCTTGCTGTTATAGATTTTGATGGCTTCTGTTTGCCAGCCAGGGGCAGTTAGCTACAAAGAGGTCCATAATCAGACATAGTCTGGATAGAAAAGTTAATTTTGCTAACTATATTCAGTAGCGCAGCCGCACTATTCATTATAGATGGCTATCTTTAAGTTAGCTGGAAAAGTATAGCCGGCTAACTTGAGGATAGCTCTTTGGCCCAACCAGACTTAAGCCGATTAAGTCATCTGGCTAACTCTGAATATAGGAATTCGCCTGTTAACTTAGCTGGCTAACTCAGCTCCCCCCAGATACTCCCCCAGAACACCCCTGACTTATCTGGCTAAATTCTAACTTCCTAACTTATTAGCTGGCTAGAATTTAGCCGAATTTGTGCCCAAACATTCATTTAGCTGGCTAACTTCTGAGGTAACCGGCTAAATGCTTTGGAATATGAACCTCAAAGATGTCAGCCAGCTTAGCTGCCTTCTCTGGAGTATGGGGTTGGTGATCTTGAACGTGCTCTCTCACCTCTGGATGGCATCTTTGTATAAACTTCTCCAGGACCATCAGATTTTTGACAGTCTTCCAGGGTTTTAACTTCAGATTCAGGTTGTGCTGGTATCTATCACAGCTGGATCTCAAACTCACTGTGGGTATCATCTTCTCCCTTCTGCAAACTATGAAACTTGGTTCCGTAGGTCTCCGGCTTGATGACATAACGGTTCACGCAAAGCCTTGCGCATCTCCTCAAACTGGGAAAATGTCTCCATGGACACTCCTTGGAACACCTCGCGTGCTCTCTCAGTGAGCTTCCCACCCAAATACCAAATCCAGTCTTTTTCAGGAATCTCACTGAGAGATACCCATCGGAGTCAGCTCGGGTATCATCAAACTGCGCAGACAAATCGGCCTCTTATCTGGGCTGTGGAGCCGCTTTCTGTCTTCGGCACAGAGGAGTGGCTGGAGCCTTGGATTTGAGCCATTTCCATATCCATCTTCATTTTCTGCATCTGAAATTCCCGCTTCTCTCGCCCCTGTCGGTCTTCCCGTTCTTCCTGCTGCTGCCGCTCTTTGTGTTTTTTCTTTAGCAGAATGTGTATTTGTCTTTTACAGAATATGTATGTTTTAAAGTGTAAGCTGCCTAGGGCCATGTGTATTGGCAGTATATAAGTCAAAATAAATAAATAAACTGCTGGATTTCGGCTGATGTGGCATCAGGCCCCACCAGTTCTTGGGCCTGTGCAATTAGAGAGTTTGATCTCCCATCAGGAATGGAACTCAGGATGTACTGATACGCCTCCATCAGAACAGGCGAGTCCACAAACTCCTGGTTGCTGTGGACATGTGGATACTCTCTTGTTAGGACGGGCATTTCCAGGGACTCCTGGTTGTTGTCGTCTACCATGAGAACACTGTCCTCCGCCACTCACACGGGGTCGTCCACTATCAGCATGCAGCTAAACTCCTAACTCTACCAACGAAACTGAATTAGGGGAGTCCTCGCTGCCACTGCAGTTGTTCACTGTGCTCTGCGTCTGGAGATTGCAGAATAAAATCCCACTCTGAACCACGCAGTGGGTGGTGACCCTCAATCCACATACTGAGCCTGATGATCCCACTTCTGTCACCAGAGAAGAAGGTTTGTCATGCAGTGGCTTAGTGCTATCCCTAACACCCACCCACCCTGGGTTAACCTTGTGGACACTTGGAAGGTCTTGCCAAGCACTGCCCAGACCCTGCCTGCTACTGCACAAATGCCTCTACACTGGTAACCTCTTGTCCACCAACTACTGCTAACCATTTCAACAGTACTACTACACCTACACAGTGTTGTACAAATACACATAAGAGACAGTCCATGCTCTATGGAGCTTACAATCTAGTCATGACAAACAAAAGTATGTGGGAAGTGTATTTATTGTAGAAAAGTACTTAGGATGTAAAATCAGATTTAAAAAGGTGAAATTTTAAACTAGATTTGAATATCAGTTGGGATCCTGCCTGCCTCTGGGCAATTACTCTGCCCATAGGCTATTCCTGGATGATTTATAGGGACTCCGAGACCCCACCCAACCCAAGTGTTATACATTTCCTAGAAATGCACCTACAATACAGATTCATACAGAACTAACATACTACAGGTGTAATAAAAATAATAAGAACAGTGAACAGAAAAAAGATGTAATTAGCCAACAGGTGAAATAACAAGGATAGTTAATGCTAGCTAGATATGTTTTATTATAGTCCGGGACGGTGCAAGGGTATTGGGTGCCCTAGGTGACCCTTGCGCTGCCGCCCCTCCCCCCCAGGTCGCTCCACCCCCCCCCCCCCCGGTGGTGCCCCCCTACTGTGTGCTTCTCATGGCCACCGAGCCGTAGGAGGCGCCAAAGAGCAGCCACTTGGTACTGCAAGTGGGGGCCTAACCTGCTCGCGGCAAAAGGAAATAGAGACTGAGCACACAGTCGGCGCTGAAACAGGTAGGGGGGGGGGGTGCGACACTGTGTGCTGTACCTGAGAAGCACATAGTCTCTCTATTTCTGTTTGCCACGAGTGGGATAGGCCCCGCTTGCGGCACCACGTGGTTGCTCTTCGGCGCCCCCTACAGCTCAACCCCCTAGGCGACTGCCGAAGTTCACCTAATGGACACGCTGGCCCTGATTGTAGTTGCCCAGTGCCTGAGAAGGTTTACGATAGGCTGTCCTCACAAGGATGTGTGGAGCTGAGATAGGGCTTTGGCACAGATTGATACTTCTGCATTCCCAGCCAAGACTGGAGAGTTCTAGAAACTTTGGGGCTAGTTCTTTATGTATTGTGTCTGAAGGACCAATCAGGACACAGAGTAATAGCTTTCTGAAAAGGGGTCCTATCTTCTCATCTTTGGATAATTCTTAGGTTGGATCACTGAAAAAGAAGCCAGGACTAATGCAAAGACATTCATGTAGATAAAAGGATAAAAATGTTTGGGTGGGCCTTGAACCAGGATCTATATGGTTGAGGACTCTTGCCGTGCATGTGAAGCTATAGGGCAGCTTAAGCTAAAGCAGCCTCAGACCATTGTTAGCCTGGGAGATGGCCCTGCCCCTGAGGCTCTGGAATGGACCTCAGGGGTTCAAAAGAGAGTGCTGGGAAAGGCTCAGGGTTCTGGCAGCTGAATGGTTGAGGGTTGCACTGTGGAGAAGGAGGTGAGGTAAAGCTCAGGGAACACCTGGACTCTGGCCTGAAGAAGCAGTGAAGTAACCTGGAATGCCTAGGCCTGTCACAGTGAGTAAAGCAGTGCTGGACCTGGTACAGCACTCTTTGTACGGAAACTCGCGTCTTGAAAATATCCCCAGGTAGTGCAGGTGTTGTGTGGCCCCCCCGCTGCCAAGAAGCTCAGACAGTAGGGAGTGGAAGAGCTAAGGCACAGCCCAACCATTTCCTGCAACACGAATTAGACAATTTTGAAGCACTTTTGCAAATATTTCCATCTTTTATATTACATTATACAAATATTTTTCCAAGCTTGTTTATGGCTGTAGAATTTATGTATTTTTATTGTGTGAGGAAAAGGGATCTTGAATATAAGCACTGGGAGGAGAGGTCGTAGATGGGAAGTTAAGATGGAGAGGGTGAGAGGACAAGGGATGGAGAAAGAGGCCTGGGGATTGGGGATATAAGAGTGAGAAGGACTGGAGATGGGGGAGGTGAGAGAGAAAGGGCTGGGAAGGAGGGAAGAGAGGAAAGAGAGAGGAAGAAGGGGGGATTAGAGGATCTGGAATTAGGAGATGGAGTGTGTGTGTGTGGAGGAAGATTCCAGGATCTAAGAGGTAGGAAGGAAGGGAGTTTCCAGGATCTGGAGGACAGAATCTGAGAACATGGGAAGGAGGATTTGAATTTGGTGGTGGTGTGGTTTGTGTGGAAGAAAAGGTGTCCTAACTGTGCTCCGGTCCTGTCTAACCTCCCACCCAGCCAGATATATAAATACCTATCTCTGGCACCAACTCCTTCTTTCTCACACACAAACAGTGTCCTCCTCCCCCTGTTCCCCTCTCTCTAACACACACACACACACACACACATACATGCATCCCAGCCAATCCTCTCTCCTCACCTCCCATTGATTTCCCCCCCCCCCCCATGCAGCCTCTCCTAACCTCCCCAAATGATCCCCCTCTGCTTCCTGCTCCGGGCTGCCCTCCTCCCCTCCTGCTCTCTGCAGCTGGATCAGGAAGCAGAGGGCTGTTCTCTGCTGGGTGAGATTCAGCACAGCAGGAAGAAGGCAGCCATTCTTCAGCCAGCCCTGCTGCCCCCAGATTTCTGCCACCCCATGCACAGACCTACGGATCCTATTGACAAATGCAGGCCGGCCTGTAAATAAACCCTTCTTTTCAAAGCTCAAATGAGAACTGTGGCTGTAACCGGGAGGGTCCTAACCTGCAAGCACATTTAGAATGCCTCTTCCCCCTTATGCCTATCTCCTAATTTATATTTATAGGTTAAGTTCTGTGCATGATAGCTACAGGGAGAGGAGAAATGGGAGGCGGTATGAGAGAGGAGCAGTGATTTTTCAATCCTCAGCTTTTATTCCATTACCAGCATCGTGTAACCCTTAGCCTGTAGGCGGAGTGGTTATTGTGACTTTCTAACCTGGCAGAGAAAACAAGAGGTCACCGAGTAATTGGTGACAGCAGCATAACAGGAGAAGAAATATGAGCTGTCCTCTCATTATCAGTGCCCCATGTCCCACCGCATAATGCCATTTTAATTTGCATGAAAAGAAATGCTTGTACTGGAAGCAAGTGCTTCTCCTTTCTTCATACCAGGACAGCAAGCTCTGAACATATAGCGGGAGAGGGGCGCGGCACTGCTGCATTCCTTTTGGGGTGCAGGGAGAAAGGATTAGCTTAGTGCCAAAACAATGGGAGGCAGAAAAGACGGCAGGACGGAAAACTCAACTAGTTTGGCACGTGAGTCCCCGTCTATGCAGAGCCCCCACTCCCTGAAAAGGAGGATTTCTACTTTGGGATGTCAGAGATGCACGTGTCTAGTGGTGCCAGAATGTAATTGCCCATGAGCTCCTTAAGCAGTGTGAAATAGAACAGGTAGACATTTTAAGTAACATATGCTCTTATTTTTGATTCAACAGCTGTTTCAAACCTGGATGCAGAAAGCAAACTAAGTGTGTACTACAGGACTCCTTGGCATCAGCAAAGAAATATTTTTCTGCCCTCCACCAGGCCACCGTGTGTGGAGGAACTGCACCACCACGCCAAGCAGAGCCTGCAAGCCCCGCACCGAGGTGAGCGTCCGGGAGCCTTCTGTCTGTCTCTTCTGGGTGCTCGCCTGAGCAGTTAAAGCAAAAAAAAAATGCCACCTCCTCACTGCCCAGCCCAGGGTGACAATCCAAAAATGCCCAAGAGGCGTGACAAACTGGAAATGTAAGTGAGGGACTGAGAAGCCCAACCAGCCATTTTTAATGGTCTCCAGCAGAATGTAATGCTGAGTGACTACTGCTTCCATTGTATGCAAATCTCTCTCATGCATATTCATTGTGGGTATTCTGAAACCCCGACTGGCTAGGTGTGCCCCGAGGACTGGGTCGAGAAGCACCGCACTAAGAGGCCCTAAGGGGGTCTACCCTGGGAGCATCTTACCCTGTATTGCAGCAATTGCCTTGCCTTCCTGTTCGACAACGTATTACATTTAAGATCCTGATTCTTGTTTTTAAGTCCTTCCTGCCCCGGACTTTATGTTTTCAGGGTTAAGGGCTTATTATCAATACCATCAGTGAAACTTGGACATTTAAGAGAGACCAGGAATCGGGCTCTTTCTATGCTTTGGAAGGGATTACCTGAATCTTTACGAGCAGTGGATAATCTTGCTCTCTTCCCTAAGCAATTCAAGGCCCTACTGTTTCAGGAAGCGTGCGTAACAGTTTAGGTTGGCAGGCAGTTGGTGTTTTCCAGTATGTGTATAAGGGGCATGCTAATTCCGGTATGCAGCGTTTTATTTTAATAGTGTTTACTGTATTTTACATTTTTTATTACACTCTGCTTAGCACCCAGGATCACTATAGGCGGACAAGAAATGTTTTAAATAAATAAATGTGCCCGCATAGCGCCAGTACACGCGCGGACCTTGGGGGTGAAGCTGGGGATGGGTTAGTGCTCACCTGTGTCATTTCACTGGAAGCCACACTCAGATGCACTTAATATATGAAAAATTCTTGAGGGAGTCCACAAACTATTATTCCCAGTTGAAAACAGCCATACAGATAAGTTGGCATTCATGAGAATTGAAAAAGCCACCCAGCTATGTCGGTATTTGTGTTACAGTTTAAATTGTTGAAGAGAAGATGTTATTGAAATGGCAGACTTTTAATTCACGCACATAAAAAAGGTTCACAAAAAAAAATACATTGGCTGGTGGAGGTCAGTTCATGATTACAATACAATGATATCACCCGATTGGGGATTAAAAAAAAAATGGTATGAAACTTTCCTCTTCAGCTAAAAAATTGTTTTCCTTTTCTGTTTTTTCAAAAAAAAAAGATGTTATAAAACAATTACATAATTCACCTATCTGGGAGATCAAATTGTTGTTGAAGGCTTTAAAGGGTAAGAAATATCATTGGATGAGGTGATTCTGTGGTTTAACAGGATTTCACTGGAAGCGTCATCTGCGCACACAGCAGGGGTGGGTACTTAGGAAAGCCTTCCCTTTGAAAAGTGACGTCAAGTCTTGCGAGGGAAAAAGAACAGCACTGGCAGGCTCCACACTTCTGCGCAACCATTTGAAAGTTGCTCTCTTATTAACTTAGGTTTGTTCTCATTTTCTACAAGTCTTTAATGTTTTTTAAGGGGGGAAGATGTAGGGCAGGTAACATGGAGCTTTAAAATCTGAGACCTCCTTAAGTTTCCAGAGCTGAATCTCACTGTAGGAATACGGGCAAGTTCCGTGCTCCCCTCCACCCTTCCTGTGCTCATTTTATTTCTGTTGCTCTTCATTTTCCTTCCAATATATTGCAAGCTTTTTGGGCAGGTTCCATTTCGGTTGTAATGCACGGTAAGGCAGAACTCAGTGCATGCGTTCCACCATTGGAGAGCTTTGCACAGATAGAGAGTGGAAAATAGTAATATCGTAACATAGTAGATGAGAGCAAGAAAAGAGGAAGTGGCCCATCCAGACCTCCTGATTATTCCTCTCCGCACTGCCAAGGATGTACCCCAGCTGCCGGCCGTAGAGTATGACCTTCTGTAGGATAGCGTTCCTTATCCAGGCAAGTTTTTGTCATCTTTCTCCACTGTCCTCCACCCTCTGGAGTAGCTAAGTGTGCAAAATCTTATTTTTAGTTCACGCCCAACACCACTCCCATTCCACATCCTACCACAAGTCTTACAATAAGTCAAGCAGCCATCAGACTCCGTGTGGCTGTTACCCCAACATCCAGACTCCTAGCTTGCTGGGTCCTTTCCAAACGGTGCTCTGCTATGATTTTGCCCATAAAAAGGAGAGTTGGGAAATTTGAAAGTACTGGTGGTGCCTTATAATAAGAATTATTGTAAGGATGTTCTTATCTGTCTTTACAGAACCTTTTTAATAATGATGCAACTAAATGCTGTACACACTGTTTACCCTTGTTAATCTGCCCTGCCCAGTAATTTAACCTTTTATGTGTGTGTGTGTGTGTGGGCATGGGTGTAGTGTGTATGTGGGAAGATGTGTGTGGAAGAGTGTGTGGGCAAACTTTGTTATCAGGGAACAAAACGAGAAAAAAAGCCCATGACTAGGACCCAAAGCTCTGGCAGAAACAAATTTAAGGGAATGTATGAGGACCAGGGTTGGACGGGCAGTTTTGTTTGTGTGCTCTGAAGCAGTGCAGAGGAATTATCTTTCTTCTTCTATACTTTATGCCCAGGGAAACATTTCCAGATGCTTTCCCTGGAAATGAATTGCCTTGTTTGAGAACCTGGTTCATTCCCAGCCTTTGCAAGAGAATCCTACTGGCTGGATTCATTGTCTCGGCTCAGTTCGATAGTCTCTGTAACAAACCTGCATGTACTCTCTGCATGCAAAAACTGTCTTTCTGCTGAGGGTTTGATGACCTATTGCAGAATCTGTTTTTTTCTATTTGTCTTTTCTTTTTGACATTCATCTTCTCCAGTTCTTTTCATATAATGGGCAACTCTGTTTTCTTCAGGGTCTGGAAACTGTTAAAGCACAGAACAAGGTTCTTCTGGACTCCTACATAGTTTGATTCAAAATATATAGAATTTGATTAAAGATTTACTGTAAAGGTAAACAATCAAATGTATTAATCATATCTGAACCAGATTAATTAAAGATAAAATAAAGAATTGGTTTATCAGATTTTCCTAATTTATATTTAACATGACTATAACTTCTTTATCTTATCTTAGTAAACTGCAGTTTTGCCATTTCCTGATTCATTCAGCCACTTGTGAGGATCTGTGGGCAATTCTAGCTTCTTGCCAGCAGGGGCCCTCAGTGGGTTTTGAGAACTAGCTGCCTAGTCCTCCAGGCTCTATGGCTTGGAAGTCCTGCTGGCGGCCATGTTGTTCTGGTGCTGCCTCAGTTATAAGCCTGCCTAACACTGGATCTTTTTCACTCATGGTCCTTGTCTTGCTTTTGTATTCTTGATCCTTGTCTGTCTAGAACAGGGCTTCCCAAACTATGGATTGGGACCCCAAATGCGGGTCATTAAACCTTCAGCTGGGGTCACAAGTGTCTCAAACAGCAGCACTATCTGGGTGCTAGCAGCAGCAGCATCAGTCAGCCTGAGGCTTCTGAGCCAGCTCACACTTACAGGCCCTTCTGTGGTATTCCCTTACATGATTTTCTGAGGTAATAGGAAGCCCTGCATGAGGGAAAAAGGCCCTTCTGTGGTATTCCCTTATGTAATTTTCTGAGGTAATAGGACGCCCTGCGTGAGGAAAAATTGGGGCTGATGCAGGGTCTGTGAAATTGTACTAGTTTATAGGCCCCATGCTTACTTTCATTACTGATGCCATTGGTGTTTGCAGATGATCATTGGGCTAGGGACTAGCCTTAAGGAGAGAGGAAGAATGAGTGTGCGTTGGCTGGTGGAAGTTGCCATTGCTCCTTGCCCATCACTGAACCTACCCAAGACAAAAATGTCACCCCTGTTATCAGCCTGGCATCCCACCAATTGTTACCCACTTTTGGCCCAGGGCTCAGAAGAAAATGCTGCTGACTCTGGACGGGGGATATTTGGAGGAGCTGTTTGAAGGAATAGATCAGATGCAGGAGGGGTCTGAGGGTTAGATGATGTGGAAAGAATATGGGTTTGGAATGAGAGAGGGTGAATTTCAGAAGATTGGGGGATGTAATAGAGGATGAGAGGAGATCAACTGGGGATGTGTGAGAGAAGAGTTGAAGGGGAAAATGTGAGGTTGGGAGGTAGGAGGGAGGGGATGACAGAGGATCAGTTGGGGGTTATAAGAAGAGTGGTGATGACAAGAGGATCTACTGGGGAGATGTAAAAAGGGCTGAAAGAGGTGTGAGAAGGGATGGGGGAAGTAAGAGGGGATCAGTTAAGGGAGGCAGAGGTTGGGAGAAGGGGTCCACTGGAGGGGAAGAGGTTAGGAGAGGAAGTCCTCTGGAGGGATTGGAGATTGAGAGAGAGATTGACTGGAGAGGGTGGAGGTTGAGAGAGGGGATCAATAGGAGTGCGGGAGGGAAAGTGTGGAGTGATGGTTGGAGGGGAACGGCACCCCTACTAAATTTCTTTTGGTCATCCTCTGGGGTTCTGTGAATTTTCAAGGGCTAAAATAGAGGCATTGGATAAAAGTTTGGGAAGCCCTGGTCTAATTTGTTTCTGCCAGAGCTTTGGGTCCTAGTCATGGTCTATTTTTCTCGTTTTGTTCCCTGTACTCTCAGTCTCTGGTTCTTGTGTCCTATAAAAGAATGTATGTTAGACCCTCCTTAAAAGTCCAGGGACCAGGCATTTAGCCTTGTCTACCTTAAGACAGCCACAAGGGAACCCTGGTTGCAGGACATTTCCCCTGGGATGAGGGATATGACGCCAGGGCCCAGAGAGAAAGGGAGGCCCCAGGTGAGACTAGAAGAAAGCAGGAACTTTGCTAAGTGACTTGTGTGAGTAAACTGCTGCATTTCTGTTTCCAGCAGGCTTGTGTTTTGTTAATTTTTGATTGTAATAAGAGCTGCATAAGGATAGCCAGAATCCAGATTGACTTTGTCCTCTGGTAAACCAAAGATCGCTCAGGGTGTCACATGGCCCTACTCTGAGGCCTTATGCTGGCCTACTCTCGGGCCATGTATTCTGCCTTGTCTTGTCATGTTTCTGTTTTTGTGTCCCAATCTGTCTCGTTTGGGGAGGTCCTTTTGTTCCTGCTCCTGCTGCGGGTTGTCCCTTCCTGTGGGCATCTTTCAGTACCCTGGTCTTGCAGCCCACCACCACCACATGAGGGCTCAGCCTGAGGGGAAGGAGGCTGCTATAGGCAAAGATTCCTGTTCCAGCTGGCTCCACCAGTGTCGAGCCCCGCTTCTTTCCCTGGGGTTATAACATGGACAGTACGCCCTGACAACATGAGTATTAGTTAGTGCTAGCTCAATGGGTCTGCTTGGGTAACAGTGAAAATGAGGAGTGGCCGAGTGATTACAGCTCTGAATATGGAGTCAGGAGGAATCTTGTGACACAAACTTAAAACTCCCACCGACCCTATGCATGACCTGTGTATGACTTCATGCCCCAGAGCCTCTGGGACCCAGTTGGAAATAAGGCATTTGTTTTAATATAATTGTCTCAGTCACCTGAAAAAGTAAATAAAAATACAAGGTTACAGTGAGAGAGTATGTTACTGGACAGGGTCGTGCATTCATTGGTCAAGTCATTTCATTCATTTCGGCGGTACGCGCATATTTCACAAATAGAGGGTAGGCTCGCAAAACTGATGGTATGCGTGTATTTAGACAGCCACCCACCTATGTGCATACCATCAGTTTTATGCGCCTGCTGACCATTTGTGAGATAGGTGCATACCACCAAATCGAAAAGCATTATTTTGAACTCCGCAGGAAAAATGCAGCTTAATGTTGGTGTCAGCTGGTAAAGAAGTTCTTCGCAATGGCTATTGGAGTCTTTCAAATTATTTAAATGCCTCCCCTGTAATTTTCGCAGAGGCTATCAGATTGAGAATGATGTCATAAAAACCTACATCACATGGGCTTGGATCTGACTGGATTTGTACAGTGGTGATATTAGGTCAACACTGACCAATAAGAACCAGTGAGTGCGAGGCTATATGGTAGCATGCCAGATGAATTGAAGAGGAGCTTCTTAAAGTATGTAAAAAAAAAGAATGAGTTGTTCATAGGATGTTGAAATGAGAGAGAGTGGGTATTACTGCTTGTTGAATGTAATTCTGAAAAAGTAGCCTGCACACATGGCTTTCCTTTAAAATCTGCTTATTCTTTCAAAATATGTTTTTTCTTTTAAAGTTTATTGCTTTTACTTTGATCCCATACTAGAAAAGCAAATCGGATGATATTATTAAATATCCCAAGTTTGGATTAGAGTCGGTCGTGGGTAGTGGAGGTGAAGCTTAGTTGGTTGAGGAGGGGGTGGTTGATAGGTTAGGAGGAAATAGGTATAGAGTATGACATTCGAGGATGGGTGGGGGACTTGGTTAGACTGGGGGCACTGGAAGATTGATATGGAGGGGGGGTGGATGGGTTGATTGGGATTTTTGGAGGATGGGGCTGTTGGAGGGCAGTGGCTTAGAACTGACATTTTACATAGGGGACCTTATAGTTGGTGGAGGAGTGTTGAGGGTGCTGGTGGGGAGGAGTGGAGACAGTAGAGGATGGCGATTGGAGATATTTTAGATAGTGGGTCCTATCGTTAGAAGAGGCATTTTTGGATGCCCCATGGCAAGGGTCCCCAAACATGGTCCTTGAGGGTCACACTCCAATTGGGTTTTCAGGATTTCCACAATGTGCATGAGATCTATTTGCATACAGTGGAGGCCATGCATGCAAATAGATCTCATGCATATTGATTGTGGGAATCCTGAGAGCCTGACTGGATTCTGGCCACTGAGGACCAAATTTGGGGACCCCTGCTCCATGATAATAAATGATGAGTTTTGACTTACTAGATTATAAACTATAGGATAGGGTATGATTTTTGGTAATTGTATATGTTGGATTATAAAGTATTAAGAGCTTTTATGGAATTTATAGGGTTATTATGTTGTTGTATGCTGATACTGTCTATGGTGTATGTGCTTAGTAATGTTGATGCTGTATATTGAGTATATTTTGGTCATTTTTGTTTTATGATATTGTTGGCTCCTTTGTTTTCTATCAGTGTTTTTATGCTATGTTGATAAGGTGGTTATCTACTTAGTACACTGCTTTGGTTAAATTGGGTGATTTATAAATTAATTTAATTAATTCAATATTATGTAACAACCTTACTGATTAGTGAATTTCAATACCTAATACAGTATAAAGCGCTGCTACCAAGCCATGATTCTTGAGCAGTTTCTGACGTAGCAGCAAACCTTGGCAGAAGGGCACTGGAAATGCCGAGTCACAAAATTCAACTGCAGACAGGGGAACCAGCATTACCACAGAAGGAAGGGAAGCATCCCTTCCTTCTGTGGTAATGCTGTGTCACCGTAATCTGATTCTGCCATCTTGTGGAGACAAGATGCACTGGGATTAACAAACATGGATCACATTCAGTAAAGAATAGTATTAGTTCTTGCACAAAATTGGAAAACAAAATGACTTTGTAAGGCTCCCAAGTTAATGAAATGGATTGGACATGGAATGCCTCAGTATTAGTGAATAGACATTGCCAACAGATATAGTTGCATCATCACAAAGAGAGTAACCGTCAAACCTGTTCATGTTACTGGATTTGCATGCATCAGTGGCGGCACAGAGATTTATCCTAGTGTTTTATAAACTGTACAGTGCCTATATCTGCTCCCGACATATGCATGTATTTTTCAGACTGTGTTAATACCTGTAATGAATTGAAAATGCATACATTTTCGGTGTGGTTAAAAAACCCTGATTTAAACGCGGAGGCAGATATATTTTAAAATTTGTGTGCATACTTGAAATCACCAGTTGCTGATACCTCTGCCAGTTCATCCAGTGTGTTTCCAGTTCATCTACACCCTTCACCCTGAACTTCCCCCAATTCACTCGCATCTCCTACCCAACCAATAGTAGCAGACATTAGATGTGTCTGATATCAATTGCGCTGAATAATTAGCAGATGCCAAATTGTGCGAATAAGTTGCCTAATGTGTTCAGAGAAATCTCTTATAAAATAGCAACTTACGTGCGTATCTGTTTGTCTTGCCCTGTATCGCCCTTAGACCGTCCCTGTTTTGCCACAGGTAAATGTGTACACAAAGCCAAAAATACACGCGTACTTCTGATGCTTATAAAATAGCATGTACGGGTTACTTACACGTGTAGATGCAAATTTTCTGCATGTAACGCCTTTCAAAATTTGCTCCCTAATATGTACAAGTCAACTGTCTTTGTGACTTCCGTTGGAGGTAAGAATGAAGCAGCAATAACTTTATTAAGAGCGCAGCATAGTAGAAGCGTGATTGTTAGTGGGTTCTTTGCTTTGTGGTTCAATAAAACATTTTTTTACCACTAAGCAAAAACTGAATGAGGTAGACAATTAGGGCTTAAACAACTTAGCCTGCACCTCTGTTTTTTTTTTAAATAGACTGGACTACTTTTCTTTTGACCTTTCAGGTTCCTCTGTACTCTCAGCTCAGGCGGGGGCTTCATGAGCCTTCACACACAATTCCCCAGAGATTTTTTTTTATCCTATTTTATATCCCCTTTCCACAGGCAGTCCTCGCCTGGGGGCCATGTACCACAATCTTGCAATCATGGGCCATGAATCCAGCCGTTAGCGGTTGCTATTGTGTAATGACTGAGATTTCCCCTCCCCCCGGGGGCTGTGAACGCTGCCTCTGCAGCATCGCAGCAGCAGCAGCAGCCCTGTGCCAGGGCTTGAACCCAGGTCCTTGCACTGGACTGATAGTACCAGCTGTCTTTCGATGGCCCATTGGTGCTAGACTGGGTGATCTCCCCAAACAGTAGGACTTAAATGGTACAGAAAGAACCTATTTCTGTTCCGTGATTCGCGTACCTGCTGCCCTTTTGAGCAAATCACAACACTGGGCTTGAGTGCCGACGACTATGATGATCCTGAAAGTGCTGTGTTTATTCTTTCTGCAGTGCCTTCCACGTAGATACCGCTGTATAACAAAAGGTGATTTATTATTGTTATCAATATTAGGTGCAATGACATATAGCAATCTAATGCAACCTAATGCAGGCACAAAACTCAGTGCAATGGAGAAAATCAGGTAGATAACGTTAGAAGAGCCAATACGCAGGAACGGCAGTTTAGAAGAGATGAGGTGAGCTTGCAGAGGCTCTGTGACGATTTCAGTGGTAGGTGCTGGAATAATTTCTGGCGTAACGTTGTATCAACAAAAAGGTCCACAAAGGCAGGTGCAGGGATACTAGCTCAAAGGGCTTTCAGAAAAATGTGACAGTGCTAGAGAAGTTGCACAAGAAAAGCAGTGAAGAGTTCATGATGGTGGCAACCGGGTGCTAAGCTGCCAGCATTTGAAGACGCTTATGAAGGAGTCTTGGTAAATGAGAGGAAACATGTCTTTGATCTTTTCTAGGTCTTACCTTAGAGAAAGACATCAGTAGCATGGGTCAAGGAGAAGAATTGTCTCCCTCAGCGCTGAGGGAGAAGAGGAAGCCGTGGACACGCCATGGTCTGGATGCAGGGTGCAGTAGCTCTTGTTCTGACTGTGTCTTTCTCTTTCCTTTCCTTCTCAAACAGAGCCACAAAATTGGGCTGAGCCTAGAGAGGAAAGATTGCTGACCTTCATCTCTGTGGCTCCTCCACTCCCCACATTCCCAGCTACCTACAATCAGAAGAGGCGACAGATAAAGGATCAACACCTGCCAATAGTAAGCTTTCCTGCGGAGTATGGACTTAAAGAATGCCTTTATACACACACAGTCAGTGCCTCATACTGTAATTACACTCCTTAGTTTTGCTTGGTTTTGGAGAGGTGTGTGTGTGTGTGTATACACATGTATCTATTGGAGACCCCCAGACTCTCCATTCAGGCCTAATATGCCACCCTTCTTGTTCGTCTCCGGGGGCAGTCAAGCCCTACTTGTGGCCCCTTTAAATTGTATGCATTAAATCCGCTGAATGGTGCTCCCTGGCATCCAGTTAACACCACTCAACAACTTTTTGCAATATTTGCCTGCTGTTAGCATTTTTGGTCCAGACCACATCATCTGCAGTGCTACAGATTTTCCATTGACTGCTCACACACCCATCATTATCGCTAGGCTTACTGTAAATGTAATATAACATAACATACTCATGCTCAAGTGTACATCAAGTCACTCAGAAAATGCAATTCTGCGTAATAAAGTAATTCAAATATTCATGTTCGTACCTGAGGACTCCGCTGACAGGGAATTAACATGGCAGACTATTTGCTCTTATTGTACTATTTTATGCCTTTGATTTGTTGCACTTTAGCTGTATGTGATTTTGAAACCATTAATGCAGACTTTTAGTAACCATATTGGTAGTGGAAAAACTGGATTCTCGGTGGATTATGTTGGCCATGAATGGCCCCTCATCACATGTTCTTTATCTAGTCCCCAATAGTTAACAAGTGTAGAATAAACACATTTAAATGAGCCTTTCAAGGTAGTGGAATTTAAATGTTGGCTAAGTTAAAACACAAGCAGAGGACAACTGGATGGACAGTACCAAGAAGAAAACCTTGATTCATGGTTTCCTGCTCCTGGCACTATATTTTAGCACTATGCACTCTCAGGCAGCATTTCCATTTAACCAAAATTATTATTTATCTATTTCACTTATCTGCTACTTCCAAGCAATTCATCAGTGTGGATTACAATGAAACATACATAAACTTAAGTAATGTATAAAACAAACATACAAACAATGATAAAAAGAATAAAATGCAAAGACAAATTTTGGAGCCAGCTAAGTTGTTAGCTCAAATTTTTGCCAAGCTATCCGTCACTGTGTTTAGAATAATATATGTATCACAGGCTACAGAACAAGGCTTATTTGTACTATATTTTAGCATTAACAAAATCAAAGCAATCTTTTCAACAGTAAGGTATCACTTTAAAGCATTCCAATGTAAAATAAGCCACCCACCATCAGGCAGAACAAAGGCCCGAATAAATTATAGCCATGAAGCGAGGCAATTTGTGATACAGGAGCAGGAAGGAAATAAAGCTTATTTAAGTTGATAATTATAGTGGTGAATGGTGGGAAAGCACAAGAAGTGATGTTTCTAACTTTCCATCAGCCATCCCTCAAAACAGGAAAACGAAAAGTTTTTTGCAGTTTTCAAATAGATTTTCAATCTATGCATGACTGATCAGGACCCCATCCACAGACTGATCTGTTGCTTTCTATGTTGCCGTATGTTTCACCGGTAATGGCTGTGTTCAGAAAACGTAGACCAGCACACTTTCAGAATGGAAGAAAGAGGCACCTGCTGATGACATCATCATTGGTTTAAATAACGGAACACCCGGTGCAGGGGCGCAGATAATGATGTCATCAGCAGGTGCCTTTTTCTTCCAGTTTGCCAGACTTTGGTAATGCGTTTTTTGTTAAGAATAAAGGAATTAGCTATAAAAAAAACCCCAAAAAAACCCCTAAAACAGAATAAATATTTTATAGCATTTCTTTAGTCTGTTCAAATACAGCTTATCATTTAAAATTCAGCTTTTTTTTTTTAGCTCTGGACTACATTTCATTTCTGATACAGATGAGTAATTTTCAAAGCCACGTATATGGGCAGACAGTGATTTACTTGCATCAACTTGGTTGTCTGACATTTCTTTTCCCTCAGTGCAGCCTCCATACTTTTAGCTGTATTTAGGGGAGGCTTTCCCAGTGGCATGTCTAGGTCAGCGGAGGGAAATAGCACACGTAGATTGTATTTTCATGTGTTATTTTCCACGGAAAAAGTAGCTGCACAAAAAGCAGATGCAAAAGACTGCTGGCACTTTGTGACCACCGCACAATTTAAAGCAAAGGCACAGTACATGCGGATTTTCTCTTCAAAACTTGGTGCAGATTCTGCTAGTAAAAAGCACCTGTGTTCTTCCTCCCAACACAGACAGTCTGCAAATTGTTCTCCCTCCCTTTCAAAACCCCTATGTGGTCAGTCCCACTGTTCTGAGCCTTCAGTTAACTGTGGCGCTGTTCTTTATTGGTGCACAAATACAAGTGTTGCATCATGCAAAGCACAAGGCTAATTTTTAAATGATTTTACCTGGGCAACATTGAGGGCTGTGAAATTCCCGTGTGCACAGGCTGCAAACAAGCCAAGCATTTTTAAAAAATTGCACCAACAGCTGAAGGGTAAATTCATGGACTCTGACACACAAAGTATCTCATGTACACACTTAACTTTACTTCTCTTACTTCTCAGACAGATTCTACTGCTCTCTTATGATGATGTACAGTTGACCATATATTTAATATTTGCTGTTTAAAAGTTTTAATTTGGGAAACTTGTGTGTTTTGATTTGAAGTAATTATCCTGTATTGATAAATGATGATGAATTTTGCACTCATATATTTTGTATTGTTAGCTTTTTTATGAATTGTTTTGTTTTATTCTGCTGTAACTTTATTTATATTGTAAACCACTCTGAGTCCTTTGTGAAGAGCAAGGTGGAAATCCAATAGGGATGTGCAGGCCCAATAATTTTCATTTTGTCATTTGAAGGGTGGGAGGGGAATATTCATTTTTTTGATTCATTTAATATATTTTTTTTTTATTTTAGTTGATTTTCAGAACTGAAAACCCCCTAAAGCAAAAAATCAAATTTGAACAGGCTTCCCACCCTTATTCTGCCCCTCAACAAAGATTCAGGGCGTGGGAAGAGCCCAGCCGTGGCCTGCCCGGGCCCCTCCAATCCCCTCCCACCAGAAAAAACAACTTTGGGGCCCGGGCCTACCTGACTGGACTGAGATGTCCCACCGGGGCCTCCTCATGCCCCTCCAATTCCCCCTCCCCCCCCCCCCCCGAAGAACTGGCCAGTGCCGGGAACAAGGGACCTCTTTGGTCCCCACTTACCACTTCCATTGAGGGAGGGGGGGGGGTTTCACCAAAAAAAGTACAGGAGGGGTGCCCATAGCTTCTGACCAACCACTTGGAAGATGGCACTTCCTGTCTCAGGTGCAGCTGGTGCCATTTTTTATAGAACTCCATAGGGGCAGGAGCTATGGGAATCATTGCTGCCCCCATCATGGTGGTTCCCCCTTGACAGAAGGAGTAAGTGGGGACCAGTGATGTCCCCAGCCCCAACACAGGCCAATTCTTTGAGGGAGGGGTCAGCGGGCCCCTCAGAGGCCCTGACTGGTCACGGCCTAGTTGGGTAGGTCCGGGCCCTGAAGCGGAAGCAGGGATTGGTGGGACAGGAGGCCCTGACTGGGCTTGCCCTGGGCCCAGAATCTTTGCTTGAGGGGTGGGAGAGGGGGGGGGGGGGGTGGAAGGCCTTTTTTTTTTTGTTGTTGTTAAGAAAACAAAAATACCTGAAAATTTCAGGTATTTACGTGAGAGGCCATTTTCGGTTTGTTTCTTGCATAATGTATCTGAAAAATGGCCTCAGTTAGCACATTTTGCACATTTGTTTCAAACAAATGCACATCCCTAAAATGCAAACAGAAATAGGAACTAGGTATAAGATCAGAATAGTGAGCAGCAGAGCCAAGATATGAGCAAGTTGATCTTGTTCAGCAAGAAGAAAAGGAGACCTAAAATTAAGACCACAAGATTGAATAATAGAAACAAGCTAAAATTCTGTGGCAGACTGTAGTCTCAGAACATTGCAGATCTGGCACAGTTCTGCCATCTATTGATGCTGTGACAGTAACGCAAACGTGTCATCAAAATTTCTGGCAGAGGAAGATCCTGAGAGCACTGGAGCCAAGTGATGGCTTTCTAGGGAAGCTATGTCCATGTTTACCATTTACCAGAATTTCTCAATGTGTCTAATGATTTTAAAGCATATTCTCAATCCATTACCAATTCATGCATATCCAAAACTCATATGACATTTGTTGTTGTTTGGTTTTTTTTGTGTACATTTTTAATTTTGCCTGTTTTTTTCTCTCCCTACATTTTATGTTCATAGTCTAACCGCCCTCGCCCGCCCTCTCCCACTGAGTGTTGCCACATGACCCCCTGGAGCAGAAAGGTACTTGGAATTGCAGTGGAGATGAGTGTGCCTTCACCAAAAGCCTTGCATGCTTCCTTCTGTCCATCTTGCATTTTCCACCTGTTTTCTCTTGTTTCCTTTCTTCCATCTGGTCTCTCTCTGTGGTCCTTGGCTGCATGTTCTTCTAATGAACATGTCTTCAGCAAGACTCTGACTACCTGTAGGGCCAGCTCCTAGATATTTGTGGGGACTGCATTGTATTTGCTGATACTATGAGGTTCATATTCAGACACAGTCTGGCTAACAAAGTTAGCCAGATAAATTTATTTGGCTAACATTAGAGATATATACTATTAAATGTAACCGGCTAACTATAGCTGCCTAACTTTAGAATAGCTCTTTGGCCCGACCACACTTAGCTGGTTAAGTCATCTAGCTAACATTGAATATTGGAGTTAGCCGATTAACTTAGCTGGTTAACTCAACTCCTTCAGTTACGCCCCTAACTTACAGGGTCATTCATCAAAATGCGTTATGGCATTAACGCCCGCAATAATGCCATCACACATGCGATACTAATGCTATCGCATTGCGCGAATGCAAAGTTTTCATAGGGCGGGATTGGGAAGGGGTTTGGGCAGGATTAATTAAAATGAAGGGCATTTTCACACTGTGCAATAGCATAACACACGTTATAGCACGCTTTTAATGCCGGAAATAACTACACCTTGTTTCCTGGCTTTAAGCTGTGCAAAATGCCCGAAATGGCCATAGCGCAATTTGCAATAAAGATCACAAATTGCATTTCGGCCATTTCTGGGCTTGGGAGAGGGAGTGGAGTGGAATAGAGTGGAGTGGAGGAGAGAAGAGGGAGGGAGAGAGCAAGAGAGAGACAGTCTCTGGGGAGGCCTTCACAGTATTCAACTAAGTGAGATGAACGAACCTGGGGAGGCCTTCACAGTATTCAAGTAAGTGAGATGAACGAACCTGGGGAGGCCTTCACAGTATTCAACTAAGTGAGACGTATGAACAGCACAGTAGACCTCAGTGAAGATTTGACGTCATTTGGAGTGAGGAAAGTCTCACAAAGATGAGATTTCTACAATGTTTATGGACTCTATAACAGGGTACTATCAAGCTAGGGTGAGAGAACATTGTAGAAATCTTATCTTTGTGAGACTTTCCTCACTCCAAATGACATCAAATCTTCACCTCGGTGTACTATGCTGTTCATACTTCTCACTCTGCATGTAAAACTGGCCCCTAAACCCTAAACCACCACCAACACCTCACCTCGAGTTATTAGCTGGCCCTCCTATAGTGATATAAATAGTTGAATACTGTGAAAGCTTTCCCAGAGTCTCTCTCTCTCACTCAAAACTTTAACACACCCCGCAATACACTACTTATCCGAAGCACTAACATAAGCGTGTTGTCTGGTAAATCTAAAATTATCATAAACACACCTCTTTTTCTTATTGATGGTGTTATCCATGCAAAATTGTAGCATTTTGATGAATCTAGGGGTTAGCTGGCTAAATTCTAGCCCCTAACTTGTTAGACAGCTAGAATTTAGCTGGATATGTGCCCAAATATTAATTTAGCTGGCTAACCTTTGCATATGGACCTCTATATATTTAACGTATACTGCAATAGTAGGTATATGTGTGTGAGGGGGAGGGAAATGGAGCGAAGGTGTCAGGATTGGTAAGGAGATGAGGGGAGGGGGAAAAAGAAAGGAGATTTGGAGAAGGAAAGGAGGGATCCTTCCAGACTCATCCTATAAATGTGTATGCTTGCTCGTTCTGCTGGCTTACTCGTTAAGAACATAAGAAGTGTCATGCTGAATCACAGCAAGGATCCATCGAGGTCAGCATCCTATCTCTTGACAGTGGCCAGTCCAGATCACTTGGAGGTACCTAGCAGATCCTAATAGGAAAGTCCATTTCATGTTGTTCAATCCCAGATGTAATAGGTGGAGACACCCAAATCTATCTGGGTGGACCTGCCCACCCCGACAAGCACCAAATCCTAGATCTGTCGGAAGAGCTCATTACATCTTGCCATTAATTAGCTAGGTGATGAACATGTTCTAACTATTATTTATTTGCAGATATAATTGTATGACTTGCAGGTGGTAATTATCCCTCTTGAATGTAGATCATTTAAAGTACAGTGACCAGGTAGCTCCATGTCGTAGGTGACATGCTGTGCCTGGCCTAGTTTGACTCCTTTTGCATCTAGAGAACTGTAATGTGTTTGTTAAGACAAACAGGTTGACGGTTCATACATGCAACAAGGGTAAGACCAGGACTGGCTCTCCGTGTCCCTTAAGACACGGAGCCATCTGATCACATCATTTTAAAATGGTCCTTCGTCTTACGACAGGGGTTTCCCACAGCCAGTCGGGTTTTCAGTATAGTCACAATGAATGAATGTAAGAAGTGCTATGCTTTGTCAGACCAAGGGTCCATCGAGCTCAGCATCTCGTCTCTGACAGCGGCCAGTCCAGATCTCAAAGAGCAGAT
Source organism: Rhinatrema bivittatum (assembly GCF_901001135.1). Classification (NCBI taxonomy): domain Eukaryota; kingdom Metazoa; phylum Chordata; class Amphibia; order Gymnophiona; family Rhinatrematidae; genus Rhinatrema; species Rhinatrema bivittatum. The sequence goes on from NC_042619.1 coordinate 221,746,409, forward strand.
CCATTTTTTGTTGCTCACTTCCAGGAATAAGCGGTGACTTTCTCCATGACAATCTGGCTAATAATGATTTATGGATTTTTCTCCCAAACCCCTATATTATTTGCTTTGACCACATCCTCTAGCGACAAATTCTATGGATTGATTGAGCATTGAGTGAAAAAATACTCTCCCCATTTTATTTTAAATCTGCCATTTTATGGACTGTGTCCTAGTCCTTGTACTATTTGAAAGGGTAAATAACTGTACACTATTTACCTGTTCCACCACACTCATGATTTTATAAACCTCTATCATATGCTCATTTGGTCATCTCTTCCAAGAGGACGAGTTCTAACCCATTTAGCCTTTCTTCATAGGGGAGCCATTTTATCTCCCTTATCATTTTTCTTGCCTTTCCCTGTACCTTTTCTAGCTCCACTATATCTTTCTTGAAAAGGAGTGACCGGAACTGAATTCAGTACTCAAGGTGCGGATATACCATAGATCTATACAAAGGCATTATGATATTCTCAGTTTTGTTCTCCATTCCTTTCTGAATAATTCCTAGCATTCTATTTGCTCTTTTAGCTACTTCAGCACAGTAAACTGAGAATTTCCATGCATCGTCCACAATGACATCAAGATCTTTTTCCTGGGTGATGACTCCTAATTTGGAGCCCAGCCTTGTACACCTATATTTAGGATTATTTTTCCCTATGTGTCTCGCTTTGTACTTGTCCACATTACATTTCTAAGGTTGTACATTTGTTTAAAACAAAAGTGTAAAAAGGGACAAATAAGTCTTGTTTTCATTTTGTTTCAAACAAACCCATAAATTAAAAAAAAAAAGAAAAATGTAGTGAATTTTTCATTTTTGGGAATAGTGCATGCTGTATGCAAATAGTGCACGCTGTTTCCTGAACATAATTTAAAAAATACAAAGTAAAAATCCCAAAAACAAAAAAATTTCTGAAAAATGAAAAAACAAAATGAAGATGAAAACAATTAGTGTGCACATCCCTATACATTTAATCTGCCATTTAGATGCCCATTATTCTAGTCTGGCATGGTCCTTCTGCAGTTCCTTACAGTCTGCCTGCTTTAACTATTTTTAATATTTTTTTGTCATCTGCTAATTTGATCACAATACTCCCTTTTCCAGAAAAAATGAATAAGTGAAACACTGATCCCTGTACAGATTGCTGAAGCACTCCATTATTTATCTCCTTCCACTGAGAAAAATGACCATTTAATCCTACTCTTTGCTTCCTGTCTTTTAAACAGTTACCTATCCACAGTACAACCTCGCCTGCAACCTCATAACTTTTTAGTTTTCTGAGGAGTCTCTTGTGAGGTACGTTATCAAATATCTTCTGAAAATCCAAATACCCTGTGGCTCCTGGCTCACCTTTGCTCACATGCTTGTTCGCATCTTCAAAGAACTCTATTAAATTACTAAGGCATTTCTTCACTTTGCTAAATCCATGATGGCTCGTCCTTATTAAATCATGTTTTGCCATATACAGCATTTAGTAATTTTGTCCTTAACAATAGTTTCCACCTTTTTACCCAGCATTGATATCAGGCTCACTGGTCTGGGTCTCCCCTGGAGCCCTTTCTGAAAATCGGTGTTACATTGGCTACCTTCCAGTCCTCAGGTACTGAGGTAGATTGGCACGATAAGTTACAGATTACCAGCAGCAGGTCTGCAGTTTTGAATTTGAATTTCTTTAGAAGCCTGTGGTAAATACCATCAGGTTCTAGTGAATTTACTACTATTTAGTGTGTCAATTTGTTCTAGTAACTCTTCAAGGATCCTTTGCTTTGTTTCGGTTCCTCGAATCATCACTTACAAAGAATAATTCTGGTGTGGGTATGTCCCCAACATCCTGCACAATAAAGACCAAAGAGAAGAATTAATGTAGTTTTTCTGCTATGGCCTTATCTTCCCTCAGTGTCCCCGTTACTCCCTGCTCATTTAACAGCCCAACAGATTCTCTTTCAGATTTCCTGTTTTTAAGGTGCTTGAAAAAGCTTTTGAGGCTAATATTCTGCATCATTTGACTGTCGAAGTTTGGCCTTAGCTGGACAAATGGCAGGATTTCAAAATCCCCTTGTGCTAATCTGAGTTAACCAGCTAACTCGGTGGTGGCATGGGAATATTCCAGAGCGGAGTCTGCTTTCCAGCTAAGTAACCCCTAGATTCATCATTCTGCTATATTTATAGCAGAATGATGAGTCGCGAAAAAAAGGGGGTAGGGAGTGATAGTGAGCAGCCGGCCGCATCGCAGTGGTGTGATTTTGCCTGCCGTGGTGCGGCCGCGCTGCACACTATCGCCCCCATAGCGCCAAGGGAAAAGGTGTTGTTATTTCCCACGGTGCTGCCAGTGATAATGTGGAAAACATTATCACCGGCAGCACTGCTGGGTTATAACCCCACCCAAATCCCAGCCACACTCCTCCCCTTCCCCTAATTTGCATGGCATCGCTGTAATGCAGCTATTATCACGTGCGGTAGGGCCTTATCGTATGCAATAAGGCCCTAACGCACGCAATAATGGCCCATCGCAGAATAAAGAATGACCCTGTAAGCTGGGTAAATGCCGAAGAGCTGTCCTAAAGTTAGCTAGATAAACTTATTTGGCTAACTTTAAGATTGCCAGGGATATTCAGCAGCGCACCCTTGCTGCTGAATATCTCTGCAAAGTTAGCCGGATAAATTTATCTGGTTAACTTGGCTAACTTTACTAGCCTGCCAGTGGCTGAATATGGACTTTTTGCCTCATTGGCAAGTCTGTCCTCAAATTCTCCCTTGGCCTGCTTTATTGGTGTTTTACATCTAACTTCCCACTGCCTATGCACCTTCTTATTTTCTTCATTTGGTCCTGCTTTCCATTTTTTATAGGATGCCATTTTGGCTTTAATAGCCTCTTTCACAGCACCATTTAGTCATTCTGGCAGATGCTTGGTCTTCTTTCGACCTTATTTAATTTTTGGAATATATTTTATCTGGGCTTCCAAAATTGCACTTTTAAACATTCCTCATGCCTTACACAGATTTTAACCCTTTTAACTACTCCTTTTAGTTTCCTTTTAACTAGTTTCCTCATTTTATCATAGTCACTCTTTTATAAAGTAATATGTACCGCAGTAGTTTTATTTATTATTTTTCCTCCAGTGACTATATCAAATTTGACTACATTATGAACACTATTACCAAGTTGTTACACCACCATTAATTTTTGCACTAAATCGTGCATTCCACTGAGAACTAGATCTAAAGTATCATCCCCCATCGAGTTGATTCTTGGGATTAATTGCTCCATGAAGTAAGTTTTTTATTTATTTCAAATTATTTCTACATCATTTTTCTGACCATTTGGTCATCCAAAGCATAGAAATCATTTAGGCATCTAGAAACGTAACCTTCCTGACTTGCCATGAAGAGACATTTACTCAATCAATACTGGAGTAATTAAAATCTCCCATTATTATTGTCTTTCCATTTTCGGCAGCCCATCTGATCTCTGTTAGAATTTCACAGTCTGTTTCCTCATCCTTGTCAGGCGGATGGTAGTAAAACCCTACTGCTATACTCTTCCCATAACACATAGAGGGGGCCGGATTTTAAAAGGGTTACGCGCGTAACCCTTTTAAAACGCCCCTGGGCGCGCTGAGCCTATATTGCATAGGCTTCCGGCGTGCGCAAAGCCCCGGGACGAGCGTAAGTCCCGGGGCTTTCTTGAGGTGGGCATGTCGGGGGGCGTGACACGGTCGGCGCGTCATCGGGGCGTGTCGGGGGGGGCGTGACACGGTCGGCGCGTCATCCGGGGGCGGTGCCGCGGGCGTGCTTTCGGCCCGGGAACGTTCTGGGGGCGTGGCCACGGCCTCCGGACCAGAACATGGCGTGCGGCAGCCGGCCCGGCGCGTGCAAAGTTACACCTGCTTCAAGCAGGCGTAACTTGTGTGACAAAGGTGGGGGGGTTTAGATAGGGCCGGGGGTGTAGGTTAGGTAGGGGAAGGGAGGGGAAGGTGGGGGGAGGCGGAGGGAATGGGCAGCGCGCGCAAGTTGCACAAATGTGCACCCCCTTGCGCGCGCCGACCCCGGATTTTATAAGTTACGCGCAACTACGTGCGTAGCTTATAAAATCCGGCGTACTTTTGTTCGCGCGCGCGCTATGTTTTAAAATGTACCCCAGAAATTCTAACCATAAACAGTTCTTTTCCTCTGGAGTTGTACTCTACTTGATTATTTGACATACACTTGCATATGTAGGAGACCCAGTGTTTGCAATTTTATCTCATGCATATTCACAGTGGCTAACCTGAAAACCCAACTGGCTGTAAAGTCCCCAGGACAGGTTTGGGAAGCTTTGCCCTAAACCACAGTAATGCCCCAGAGAAAATGTTGCGCCAGAGGTGAACCCTTGGGCCGAGGTGGGGTTCACGCAACCTGTAGGAAGGGTCCTATGGGTCACCACCATCGGCAGGCGAAGTGGGCTGACTGACAGAGGTCGGCTGGTGCTTCACCGATACCAGCCCTCGTTCCTCACGGGTTGAGCCTTTGGGTGCCGTGGCTGGCTGGACTTAGGTGGGCCTCCGTATGTCATTGTCGATGGAAAGATCAAGGTCAGCCCAGAGACAGCAGCAGAGATATGATACAGTTTTGTACTGGACAAGGTAGTGTCCCGGAGACCTGGGCGCCAAAGGAGCAAAGTCAGACAGGGGGCGCCCGTGCAAGAACAGGCCGAAGCCTAAATAGGCCAAGTCCAGGACATAGGCTGAAGAGGTGTCATAGAGCAAGCTTGTGTCAGGGCTGGCGGCAATCTGGAAGTGGTGGCAAGCAAGGCTGAGGTCTGGGCGCGGAGATAGTCAAAAGTAGTCAGGCAAATCAGAGGTCTGAGTCTGGAGAGAGGCAATGGAGTAGTCAGGCAATGCAGAGGTCTGGGTCTGGAGAGAGGCAACGGATTAGTTAAGCGATGCAGAGGTCTGGGTCTGGAGAGAGGCAACGGCGTGGTCAGGCAAAGCAGAGGTCGAGATCCAAGAAGGCAATCTGAAAGTAGGTTGGAGAAAGGAACACAGGAACAAGGAAACCAGGAACAGGAGTCAACGAGGATCAGGAACACAGGAACGATACGAATCTCTCAGGAGGCAATGAATACTTGACCAGTGAGGAGACCTGTTGCAAAGGCAAAGGTAGGGAGCAGAGTCTGGGCTTATATACCAGTGCTCTGCTGACGTCATCATCCGGGGCCGTGGCTTGGTTCCTGCCCTAGGCCCTACTTAAGCTTCAGTGATGCGCGCATGCCTAGGGAGGGGCGTGGCGCTGAATAGCAGCGTCTCTCTGCGGGCCCCGCAGGGAGGCCTGACGCGGAGCAGCAGGAGCGGTAGCTGGATTGGAAAAACCAGGGTCTGTAGCTGAGTCGGAGGCACCAGGGGTGGCCTGAGGACGGAGCCAGCGGCCTACCATTGTCAGAGACGAGGGACCAGGCACTGGAGTCACTGGAGAGAGGTGAGGGGGCTGTGCCGTGGGTCTGCCGCGATCAGCATGCATAACAGAAAAAATCCACATATATAGAATTATTCAGTGTACAGTAGTCAGAAATTCATTACAGAACATGTTACAGGCCTGTAAGTCTGTTTCCTTGATTTTATGACACAAAAGTGTATTTAATAAGACTTTAATGGGACATACTGGAAGTGGAAATCATTTTGCACAAATGAGGCCTTATGGTTTGCAAACACTTTGCTGTTCAATGACCATCAGGTCATATCTGCACAGTCTAGAGTCTGCTCATAAATGTAACAGACTATTCTAGTAATTTTCAAAAGCCATTTACCTGCATAAAGTGCATTTACACTTGTAAAGCCTAGGGTGTGCATTTGTGCGGATTAGTGCATCCATTCATTTCATTCGTTTTGCAAATAAGCACATATCTAACGAATGGATGAATGTGCGCACAGCAAATGGTTTGCGCCTCTGTGGGCGCACGATAGACATACATGCACACCATTCGTTTTGTGCACACATTAATCCATTTGTTAGATACACACTTAGCGGTGAAACGAATGGACGCAAAAATGCACATCCCTAGTAAAAAAACCCAGTTTTAAGCATGTAAATCCTTTTGAACAATACCCCCATAGGTTTAAAAAAAAAGAAACTTTTTTTTGGGTCTGGTTCATTACTTCATAGTGAAATGTTAAGAAACGCAGGTTTGATTCTTTCTAGGAACTGACACCATTAGACAAATAACTGCCTTATTGTCTGCATGTTGGCTCTTGAAAGAAGCTTTCTAAGCTGTGCATTCTGTTAAACAGTGGATTTTATTACTGAATGGCCTGCTTCATGTAAAAAAAAAAAAAAAAATCCTGATCAGTCAATTATTCAAACTGAAAATGCAGAAAAGATGGTGGAGGCAAAAAGCAGCACTGGAATTCAGAAAGCCTGGGATAAATGCAGAGGATCCCTTACTTCTGAGAAGCGAGGCACAAACCAGAGTACTGGAACCGCAATGGGCAGACCGGATGGGCCCAGCAGACTACATCTGCCCTCCTATGCCAGGTTTCTCTGCCTCTGTGTGTCGGCTGTGATCTGGTTCTTGCTGCTGGTTACTGAAGCAGGGCTTCTGGCAGTGGGTCAGAGAAGCACTATCCAATCGCTTCCATTCTTTTTGTCCAGCTACACATTGTTATTCAGGGAAGGGATCAGCCAGAAAATGCAGTCTGTTCCCCTCCACCCCCCCTCCCCTTTTCCATGCACCAAACCTTTTTTTTTTTTTAGAAGTTACCTAGGAAACAAAGTCTTTTGTGTTTGAAGTTTGTGAGCTATTCACTTCTGCTGGGAATCCCCACAAAAGCTGAAGAGAAAATTAGGGGGGGGGGGGTGTGGGGGGGTGTCTGGAGAACTAAAAAAGGTCTCAATGTTACAGGAAAACTTACTCAGACGAAACATTTTTGTTGGGGAAGAAAAATTAAATCCTTGGGGTGAGGGATTTTAACCCCCTAAAAAAAATAAATGAGAAGGTAAGCGCACTCAGCAAAACCAAAATGGTTTTAATTTTAGCATTTGCTGGTCTAGTCTAGTTGGAGGAAAAACTGTTTTTTTGTTGGGTTTTTTTTCAGAAATTGATGGGATGTGGTTTTGATCTTTTGTGGCAGAGAGGAGGGGTGGGAAGAGGGGGTGGGCTGGAAGGGAAAAGAAGGGGGTAATCGGGTGACTGAAGGGCAGTCAGAAGCTGGCATTCCAAAACTAAAAGAATCCCAAGCAAAGGCAAAATCCAGCTCTGTGGTGCAGATGAATGCCATTGCATGAGCGGGCTTGTGCTGGGGGGGGGGGGGGGGTGGAGGACGAGTGGTCAGAGGTGCTCGCCGCACCCCCAGTTAAAATGGTGGAGCACGGAGGAGGCGCTGGCGGATTTGGGTAAGCAGATGGGATGGGGACTATGCGTGACCTGTAAATGCACTTTCTATAAGTTTTGGAGGGGGAGGGGGGAAGGATTACTTCCGCGTCTTTACCTCGCCACAGGAGGAAATTGTAGCCTAGGTTGAAGTGGAAAGGCTTCTTCTTTTTTTCCAGCTAGATTTTATTTGCCCTTTTTTTTCCCCCCTGTGCTTGCTTTTCCTGTCCTCTGCTGTCACTCGTTTTGCTCTCTGGCTTTATTCTTATGAAGTGTGCGCATGGCTTGTTGTACTTCTAACTCTCTATAAATTGACTTACCCTTAACTCTCAGTTCCTGTCCTTTCATTTGTTTTTCCCAGTAAGGTGGCTTGAAAACTCAAAAGGGCAGATGTATCAAACGTTCGGCTCCAGTGTAAGAATAGTTTGAGCTTTATGCCATTTGTTCCCATTGACTGTTAGTGGCATAACTTGTATTGTGGTGGACGAAATCAGTGTTTTGCACCAGATCCAAACTGACGCAGCTGCCAGTGCCTGAATGTGTACCAATGCACTTCATCTCTTCCAAGCAGATCAGTCAAAGCAATACCTGCTTGCTACTTTATCAGGAACTTTTATATCTTTTCTTTATTATATTGTCTTAGAGGTGGATTCAGCAGAGTTGCTTACCTGTAACAGGTGGTCTCCTAGGACAGCAGGATGTTAGCCCTCACATCATCAGAAGGAGCCCGGCATGGAAAACTTTTGTCAAATTTTCTAGAAACTTTGACTGGCACACTGAGCATGCCCAGCATGCCATTAGCCATACGATCCACGTGGGGTCCCTCTTCAGTCTCGTAATATAGAATTATGAAAAAATAAAATAACAAACTAGAAGAAAACCCAAATCTGCGGGGTGGTGGGCAGGTTTCCTGAGGACTAACATCCAGCTGTCCTAAGAGAACATCTGCTACAAGTAAGCAACTCTGCTTTCTCCTAGGACAAGCAGGATGGTAGTCCTCTCAAGTGGATGAATACCTAGCTACAGGCTGTTCCCAAACAAAAAGATAACCAACAGTCACCTAACCAGATGCCAACGGGCACAACACCAAGGTACTGTTGGTAACAGAGGGAGACAGCCTGAACCCGAACAATGGGCCTGAGGCAAGACAAGTTGGGTTTTACATTTGAAAGAGATTCTAGAGGACAGTTTGGCCGAAATTGCTATCGCATTGGCCATCCCTGCACAGACAGTAGTGCGAGGCAAAGATGTGGAGGGAATTCCGTGTTGCTGTCTTGTGGATCTCATCCACGGGGACTGCTCACAAGTGGGCCACTGAAGCTACCTTGACCCAAACAGAGTGAGCCTTGACATGGCCTCTCATCTGCAGTCCCACCTGCACATAGCAGAAAGAGATGCAATCCGCCAGCTAGTTGGACAATGTCTGCTTGGCTATCGCAACTCCCAATCGGTTTCTGTCAAAAGAGAGAAAGAGTTGCATAGATTGCCGATGACCTGCCATTCGCGCCAGGTAAAAGGCTAAGGCTCTCTTGCAATCCAGGCTGTGGAGAGCCCTTTCACCCTGGTGTGAATGAGGCTTTGGAAAAAAGGTGGGTAAGATGATGGACTGGTTCAGATGGAAATCCGTTACCACCTTTGGCAAGAACTTAGGGTGGTTCTGTGTACACAACCTATCATGAAAGAACTTAGTGTAAGGTGGGTACGACACCAAAGCTTGAAGTTCGCTGACTCTGTGCACCGAGGTGAATGGCACTAGGAAGACGACCTTCCAGGTCAAGAACTTCAGGTCACAGGAGCGCAGAGATTCAAAAGGAGCTTTCATAAGCTGGGCCAGGACCACCCTGAGGTCCCAGGACACTGCGGGGAGCCTCAGGGGAGGCTTCAGTTGAAACAGACCCTGCATAAAGCGACTTACGATTAGGGTGTACCAAGACGGGCACACCATCCACCTCCTGGTGGTAAGCCCCCACAGCACTAAGATGCACTCTGACTGAGTTGGTTTTTAGGCCAGGCTCTGAGAGGTGTAGCAGGTAATCCAGCAATTTAGGGCTAGAGCAAGAGAATGGATCTAAATTCTGACTCACACACCAAGCAGAGAACCTCTTCCACTTTAGGCCGTAAGACTTCCTAGTAGACAGCCTCCTGGACTCCATCACGACCTGAGACACCGCATCCAAGAAGTTCAAGGGCTGTAAAATCAGCCTTTCAACATGCACACCATGAGGGATAAGGCTGGGATAAGGCTCGGGTTGGGATGACACAGCCTGCTCCGATCCTGTGTGATAAGGGTCTAGGGAGACCCCCAAATGGTTCGGCTCCCTCAGGGCGAGTGGGAACCAGATCTGCCGTGGCCAATAAGTAGCAATGAAGATCATGGTCCTCCTGGTCCTGCTGGAGCTTCAGGAGGGTCTTCGCACTAGTGGAAGTGGAGGATATGCATACAGAAGGCCCCTGCCCCAGTGGTGTGCAAAGGTGTCCGATGCCGGTTTGCTGTTCTCCCCGATCAGGGATCAAAACCAAGCTACCTTCTTGTTGCAGGGGGAGGCAAACAGATCTACGTCCAGGGTTCCCCAAAGATGAAAGAACCAATCCTCAACCTCCTGCTTCAGGGATCATTTGTGGAGATGAAATGAGCGACTCAAGCTATCTGCCACTACATTCTCCATCCCTGGAAGATACATGGCATGGAGCAGGATGCCTTGGGACAGTGCTTATGACCAGATCTGGGCCGCCTGGACCATAGGAAAAACAATCTCGTGCCTCCCTGCTTGTTGAGGTACCACATTGCCACCTGGTTGTCGGTCCGGATGAGGACTACCTTGTTGTCTAGGTGTTCCCGAAACATCCAAAGCACATATTGGATCGCCCAGAGCTCCAGGACGTTTATCTGATGTTGTCCTCCTTGAGCAGACCGTTGACCTTGGGTGCGGAGACCTTCTACATGGGCACCCCAGCCAAGGTGGGAGGCATCTGTGGTGAGCACAACTTGAGCAGAGGAGGTCTGAAAGGGTACCCCTGTCTCCAAGTTGGATAGGGTTTCCCACCATGACAAGGAGACCCGGAGCGGTTATGTAATCCGGATGTGCATTCGAAAGTCCTGGGTGGCCTGCTGCCACTGGGATCAGAGGGTCCACTGAGCCCTGCGCATGTGCAGACGAGGAAAGGAAGTGACATGGACGGTCGCCGCCATGTGTCCCAATAGCCGCAGCATACGGTACACTGAGACTTGGCGACTCAGAGAGATCGCTCCACCAAGGCCACTAAGGTGAGTGCACGGTCTCAGGGTGTCGAACCTGGTCCCAATGAAATCCAACTGTGACGGGACCAGTTGAGACTTCAGGTAGTTGACCAGAAAAAACCCAAGGTCTCCAGTACCCGAATGGTGGAGTGCAGAGATCACAGTGCTCCCTCCTGGGTGGCACTCTTGATGAGCCAGTCATCCAGGTAGGGGAAAAACCTGCATCCGCAGCCTCTGCAAGCAGGCGCCCACCACCGCTAGGCATTTGGTGAAAATATGGAGTGCAGATGCCAGACCAAATGGCATGGTTCCTGCCTATGATGAACCGCAGATACTTCCTGTGGGCATGGGAAATTTTGATATGGGCGTAAGTGTCCTTTAGATAGAGGGAGCAAAGCCAGTCCCCTCTCCGCAGGAGAGGTATTGGGGTGCCGAGAGAGACCATTTTGAACTTTTCCCATTTCAGGAATTTGTTCAAGGCCCGCAAGTCCAGAATAGAATGAAGGTCCCCTGTTTTCTTTGGAATTAGGAAATATCTGGTGTAGAAGCTGCTCCCTCATTGCCCTGGGGGGACGAGTTCAACTGCCCTGGCTATTACAAGGGCGGAGAGCTCCTTCAAAAGTATTTCCTTATCCGCCGTGAGGCCCCAAGCGGGGCACGGGGGAGAGACTGGTGGTACACCCCGACGAACGATGGACAGGACCCACTGATCCAAGGTGATGGACGGCCAATGGTCTGCAAAGACCCATAGCCAACCTCCAACTGGAGGGCCCGCCATCGAGAGTACCGGTGACTGGCTTACAATCCCTCGCAGCCAGTCAAAACCCCATGGCAGGGCTTTGCTGAGGTCCTGGCTGAGGCCTAGGACCCTGTGTTTGCCAGGCCAGGGCTGGCCTGTTGAGACCTCACTCTGGCTGCCAGAGGATAGTACTTCTTCAGATGATAAAAAGTGTGCCTAGGCCCTTGCCATGAGGACTTCTTGCCCGAGGACTGATGGTCTGAGGTGCTGGCTGAGAGATGCTGGAGTGTCTCATGATGATCCTTCAGCTGCGCTACTGCTTCCTTAATCTTGTCACAAAAGAGATTCTGTCCGGTGCAGGGCAGATCCACAAGCCATTCTTGAACCTCCAGACAGGGGTCAGAGGCATGGAGCCAAGCCATACAACGAGCACTGATGCCGGTTGCCATTGCCCTCGCCGCCGTCTCAAAGACATCATAGGCGGACTGGATCTCATGCTTGTTGCACTCCAAACCCTGCTGGACCACTTTCAGGAAGTCTTCCTGCAGTTACTGAGGCAGGCGCTCAACCAGATCCTGGACCTGTTTCCAGAGATTCCTGTAATATTGGCTCATATACAGCTGATAGCATGCAATACGAGCCGCCAGCATGGAGCCCTGGAAGACTTTCCTGCCTAGGGCATCCAGGGCCCTGTGCTCTCGCCCCGGGGGAGCCAAGGCATGTGTTCAAGAACACTTTGCTTTCTTTAGGGTGGTCTCCACCATCACAGAGTGGTGCGAGAGCTGACACCTCTCAAACCCCTTGGTGGGCTGAACTAGATGCACCGCATTGGTCTTCCTGTTCACCAGGGATACCGCACTGGGGTGTTCCCAGTGCCAGCCAAACAAATTCTTAAAAATGTCATGAACTGGAAGAGCCACCACTTCCTAAGGCACATTCCCAAACTGGAGGATCTCCAGCATTTTGTGCCTGGAGTCCTCCTCTGACAGGAGCTGGAACGTGACAGACTCCACCATGCCCTGTACAAAGCCTGAAAACGTCAGGTCCTCGGGAGGGGATTGACGCCTCTTCTCCAGAGGAGACGGCTTAGAGGGCAGGTCCTCGGAGTCCTCTGAGGAGGACTCAGACGCATCATCCCCCCATTGGGTCGTACAGGCTGTCCTCCTCGCTAAGGTCGCCTGGGGACACCGGTCGGGGAGCCTGGACTACACCCTTGGTCTGAGGCACTGAAGGCACCGATGGCACCGAGGGCCTAGGGAGCCCCAGGGGCTTGGGCGACGCTGGCTGCAGGGTTGACCGCGAAAGCAGAGCCATCGGGCCTGATGGCCCACCCTCGTCCGAGGAATCGGTGATGGAAATGGACTCCAGGGGCAGCATCGGTATCGAGGATGCCCAGGGCACCGGCATCAGTAGTGCACCAAGGAGCAAGTCCAAGAGCTCCAGAAATGATGCCAGCAGCGATGGCGCAGGCTCTGGCATCAGTAGTGGCCCCAATGGGGCTGGTGGCTTGGTGCCTTGTAGGGCTTGTCCGACCGCCAACTGCATTCTGCACTCTTACTGCTCCTCAAATGCTGCCAAAGAAAGGACAGTCAGAGGAGGAGGAGGAGAAGGCATGACCTGGAGTCCCCTGGAGCCCCGAGGGAGACTGGTGTCCGGCACCAGAATTGGTGGGGTCTGCCGTGGGCCTCCAGCTTCAATGGAGGATGACGCCTCCTCAGGCCAGGGCCACTTCGGGGGCATCTCGGTCGGTGCCAGTGCCTTTCCCAGCCTAGTCTCATGCGAGGACGGAGACCGAGGATGGTGCTTTCTTGATTTCCCAAGGTGCTCGGACCATTCTTTCCCTAGCGCTAAGGGAGATGGAGATGACCTGAACCTGGAACAAGAAGAAATAGAAGTAGGCCAGTCTCCAGCGCCCAATTCGACCTGGGGACCTGGTGAAGGAGAAGACAGCATGAGGCGACAGCCGCTGCCTCCCCTTTCCCCAAAGGTGTTGAGGCCCCTGATGTCGATGCCGAGGTACCAGACATCTGGGACTGAACAGCTTCTCCATTTTTTTCAAGGCGCATGCACTGATCCTTGGGGGTTATTTAGGCATAAAAGTGACACCCTCTGACATCGTGTGATGACCCAAGGCACAAAATACAGACCTCGTGAGGGTCTGTAATGGACATGGTCCGGGGGCACTGGTGAAACCCTGACAACGCCATTTCAAAAAGTAACCGATGAGCGGTCGATAGTTGGCAGTCACTGGGAACCGGCACTGTCAAGGATTGACTGCAAGGAATGCAAAACCTCACCACGATACCCACTAATTAGGGCTGGGACAATGTCGAGGGACTCTGTGCAGGAACAGAGCCAAGGAAAACTCGAACGTGGAAAGTTTTCCAGAAAAAAAAAATGTGAGCACCACATCCGTGAGATAACTACTCCGTGGAAAAGAAGAGACTGAATGAGGGACCCCACATGGACGTGTGGACATGGCATGCTGGGCATGCTTAGGGTGCCAGTCAAAATTTCTAGAAACTTTGACAAAAGGTTTTCCATGCCGGGCTCCATCTGATGATGTCACCCACTTGTAAGGACTACCATTTTGCTTGTCTTAGGAGAATCTTATTGTACTTTTGCTATTTGACCTGCCACTAAAGCATTAATACAAGTCAAAATGCATCTTGCCACCATGCACTGAAATTCTTTGCCTATTCCCTGTACTGCTGCCCACTCTTGATCGCACTTCCCTTAATTTGTCGATTAATGTTATTGTGTATAAATGCATGATATTAAATCCAATTTTTTGCATCTGCTTATTGCAGTCCCATCCGCCGCCAGAGGATGAAATCGATGTCATGTTAGGGCAGAGGCCGAGAAATCCGATACCGAATGTCCCTTCAACACTGGATAAGCAAACCAACTGGAGCAAAGCTCTACCCCTCCCGACTCCGCAGGAGAAGATGAGACAGGAGTCTCAAGTGATTACTTCCTGCATCATTCCCATCAACGTCACTGGTACAGTGCAGTCCTTTCTGTCCGCTCAGCGCCCTTCGATTTTAATGTAGCGGGGCACGGTTATGTGATAAGAACTTGGCGATGTATGGGGGTCTACACTTTGAATCATCTGATAACAGGCCTTGCATCCAGGAAACTGTTATCAGAACTTAGGTGGCCTTCAGAAAGACCCAACCTCCAAGCCTCCTGAGCATCCCACTGACAGGTTTTAGAGACAAGTTTTCTGGTTTATTGAGTTACTCATTTGATCAGGCTGACTCATTGTACTCCTTAAAGGAGAACTGCCACTAGTTTAGAGCAAAAAGTTTGTAACTCCCGTCTTCAGGGTCAGGTTTCAGGGTAGTCCTAATGAATGTGCATGAAATAAATTTGTATGCACACTGCTTCAAATGTATGCAGATCTATTTTATGCATATTCATTGAGGTTATTCTGAAAACCTGACTGATTTGGGGCCCTCAAAGACCACAATTGCCCACCCTTGGTTTAGACAGTAATCATTTGTACTGTGGAAAACCAGAGAAATTTAGCTCTTTCTTTAAATCAAAAAGCCTACTCTGCTTTCAGGATTTTAAGTAACATGATTTAAGGGGGGGAGGGGGGCTGCTAGCAGCTTCTTCCTACTCTTTTTAGATTTCTAGCCGAACTGCAACCTAATGCCTTCAAATGTGATTGCAGTACAAACTGACTGCAGAAGGTCGATGGCCAGAACTAGAGCAGTGTAAATGGTCAAGCTTGGGCAGCTGGCTGCTGGGAGACACCCAGAGATAAGATGTAGGTGGGGCCAGAGAATCCTTACTTGCCAATATTTACTCTGTGGCCATGTTAAGATTTCTATTCCATGGCGTGGCTGCTGGCCACAGAGCCTGAATGGGCCTGGTATTCCTGCTCCCCGAGTCTGTTGGGCCACCTGGATGCCTGAGAGAGGCTCTGGTTCCCCATATGGAAAGCACAGCCTTCTCAAATGGCGTTCTCAGACAATTATAAGGGAAGATGGACATTTCTGCCAGTGCCTGTTGGAATCATTTAAGTTTCCTCTGGGTCAGCTCAGCAGTTCCAGCGTTCTAGTACTTTGGGGGTAACTTTCCCAGGGATGTTCTTGGGTCAATGTGTGTCTACCCATGGAAACAACCCCTCTCCTTTTTTGAAATTTGCCTTGCACCCTTAGCAGGGAAAAATGGGAGATGCTAGAGGCAGGCCTGGGACAGGCTGGCGGAAGTACACATGGGGATTTCTGTTTATTCTTGCTCCCCTCCCACCCAATTTTCTGCACTTGTAAAGCAGGCAGGGAAAAACCTCCCTGCGGCACCAGCTGGCAAATTTGTGAAGGCAAACTCCCCTGGGCGTTTCCCGTTGAAAATCCACTTCCTACCCTGCGGGTGCCACTGTTTATGGAGCTGCAAGCTGACAGCCGCCACTGAAAATCGCACTCTTAGGCCCTGATTTGCAAAGCCGTCAACGCTCATGAAACCATTTCTAATTTCGATCCGGTCTCGGTGCACACAAGTGCATGCAGAACCTGGTCTTGTGTGCGCTTTCACATGAACTGGAGAGGTGCATGGGGGGAGGGGAGTCGGAACTTGCATGCATACCTTTTGCGAGTCTCTTCAGCTGCTCAAGCCACGCCCTTGGTGCCGCAAGTGTAACTTTGTGCGAGTGAGTTTCTGCATGGACCGTGGCACACATGCAAATTTCCAAAGCACGCTTGGTGCGCATATTTGTCTGGAAAATCTGGGGTAACGTCTTTACGTAAAAGGCACTCCACTGCGCAATTATAAACCTACCCTCCCTATTCTGAACAGTGCTTTTTGTCATGCTGAATACTGGCTTAGTTGTGAACTCATAGTGAATCAAGTTACTTTGTGCCCCTAGTTCGTAAGTACACAATAATGTATCCCTCACTTTGAATTAATCTATTGTACAATGGGTGAGCAGGGGCATAAATGCTTTGTTATGACCATGCTGGCTCAATTATATTTACGTTACTAAACTAACATGGTTCCCCCCTACCCTGGAAAGTTACCATACTGAAAGCCAAAAACCCAGAAAATCTATTTTTCAAATATTTCTCAGGTTTTTTTTAAATTTTAAGTGAAAACAACAATTTGGATTAGAAGTTTAAATTAGAAGGAACTGCTGTATTATTTCTGGAGATTATTTACAATTTCTTTTTCGATGCAGATGCCTCCAAAGTAATTTTAGTGAGCTCTTATTTGCACGTCAGTCTCTGTGCTGTACCATGCTGCAGAGCTGAGATAAAGCTTAAATGCCTTCGTGAAACGGGCTCTCATTACCCCCTGGAACGTACTTCTTTTGCAAACTAGGAATATCAGGGACCAGAACGGATTTTACTTTCAAAACCAAAGATTCTATATGTGTGTTTCATTCCTTTACTGCATGTTTCACTGTTTTACTTTGAGTCTAATAGCAGAACATTTTATTTATTGGCTGGCTGGTTTAGTTTTTATTCGGCACCTTACAACAAGGAAAAGAAAATGAGCATTTATACAGGACGTAGGAAAAGAAGACCGTGAACCGGGAAGAAAGGGGCTAAGGGGATGAAGTATTAGGGCAAGATTCTACGAAGCGATGAGCTTTCAGTTTGTACTGGATGTTTACCAAATTAGGAATTTATTCCAAAGAGACGGAGCTAGCAAAGGGAGAGCCCAAAACACCGTGTAGAAACCTGTGACTTGTATTGCAATAACTGCAGTATCAGCCCATTAAAGCTGTGAGGAATTTGCAGTTGCACTCTGGATGCTCACTGTTGCCAGTGAAGGACCACTAGGCCCAGCTAATCTGCCCACTGAAACCCCAAAGGCTCATTTGATCTATAACTCTATGCTTATGTTCCCTCTCTGCATTTGTCACGTCTTCTTCCACTGGGAAGCCGTTCTGTGCATCAACTACTCTTTCTTTATTCATATTTCCCATTTGGCAGTTTCCTCCTGATCCTTTATGCTTTCAGCTCAGTTGGAACCAGGACTGGTAGCTGGCACCATGAGCCTTCATTCTTGACTGCTCAGGGTTGTCTCCCCGTTTTATGTCTCTTCTCCCTGCCGCCCCCCCCCCCCCCCGCCGACATATCAAGCCTGGTCATTGCAATAATAGTCCTTGGCTAGGGGGGGGGGGGCATGCACCAGGCTCCTTCCGGAACCCTGCAGTTATGGGCCTTAAATCCAGCCACTGGGTGTCACTCTTAAGAAATGACCCGCATGACTTTCCCCAGGACCTGTGAATCCTACCTTTGCAGCATCCCCAGCCAATCTGGTGCATGGAAGACCTGATTTGAGGAGCAAACTGAGGAGCTTCTTCACAGAGCCATAAAGCTGGTCCATCAGTGAAGAAATACTTCATTATGTTACCCCCAAGCCTATTTCCTTCCAATCACATATTAAAACTTATGATCTACTGACAAATGATTTGCCTCTTTTGCATTGCTTATTCTCAAAGAACAAGTAGGATGGTAGTAGTCCTCATACATGGGTGACATCTTCAGTTGTAGCCCGGCATGGAAAACTTCTGTCAAAGTTTCCAGAAATTTGACTTGGCATACTGAGCATGCCTTATACTTTGCGTCCATGTGGGGTCCCTTTTAGTCTGTTTTTTTCTGTGGAGCTTTTGCATCACAGTGTTAGTGAGCTCTTACATATTTTCTTTAAAACTTGTGGAAAACTTTTTTCCCTGATTTTCTAGGGGTTTTCCTCGTGTTCCATCGACACCGAGTCCCTCTCTGTCCCTCCCGTAGCCTCCTTAGAAAGGTTTCTTTGCATTTTCGGGTAAGTTTTCTTTCATTTCAACTTCCCTTGTGGTGGCGGTACATCAGTGCCCATTGCTCATCATGGCCCACTGCCATCGTCGTTTTGTATCCTTTTTTAGCTTGCTCATGGCCACTACCAGTTTTCATCAATGCCCTGGTGCCCAAAGGCCATGTCTATCATGGACCCCCATGATATGTGTTCTCTACCTGGGGCACTGCATGATGTCTGAGGTTGTTGCAAGTACGCCCAAATGACCCTGAAGGGACGTCGCGCCCAACTCGACAAGATGGAGAAACTCTTCGAGTCGGGGTAGTCAGAGCCATCGACTTCAGCATTGGCAGCATCAGCATTGATGGACCTTGGAGCTGCACCAATGGACACCAAGCCATCGGCATCGGCGGGACTGTCAGTGGATAGGGTTGCCAGAGACTGGCCGTGCTCGGTCTCCTCCAGGTCGAAAAAGTCTGGTTCCTCATTTTCAGTCTCGGCACTGGGGAAAGACCGGGCTGAGCACTGAGGGAAGCCGAGGAAGCATTGGCATCAGTCATCTTCGATGCATAGTGTTGGGCACAGGGATGCACCAGCTCATGCCGTGATGCCCCCGAAGCGACACTGCATCCATCCGCCATTGATGCCGGGGGTCGCCTGATGCCAATCACCAAGCCATCTCAGGGATCTGAGGAAAATCTGGTGACCCCCTCCTTCCTCCCAGTCAGTGTTGGCTTCGCCAACTTTCGAGGAGGAGCTGGAGTGGTGCGTCCAGCTGGTGGTGGAGCAGACACTGCAGAGCATCGGTTCTGTGGCACCGACAGCACCGATGCAGCTCCTGGCCGCTTTGGAACTGCTGCTGGAACAGCTCAATGTGCTCATCGGTGTGTTACTGGCCCAGCTGGCGCTGGTTCCCGGGAGGCCATTGATGCCTGGCAGGGCACCAGTGCTTCCCCTGACTGATGCGATGGTCATTCCTAGTTCCTCCAAAGAGGAAGCGCTACCTACGCTGGTAGTCATCGCGGCCTGCTGTCCCCTGACCAGCTTTGCTGGGGACTGCACTGAGTTGGCCAGTGACTGTGCCTCTGGATGAAGGTCAAACTCACAGGGCCCCATCCCCTATTGATTACAGTGAGGGAGAGGGTCTCTATGACCCCTGGGGGGATGATACTATGGAACCCGGCTCTGAGGGTCTCCCCTCAGAACTGTCTCCTCCAGAATAGTGAAGGAGATCCTTGCCAGAGGACTTATCCTTTCCAGGTTTTGTGCAGGTAATGACAGAAGCCATTCCATTTCAGTTGTTAACGGAGGAAGATGCCAGACACAAGATGCTGGAGATCCTCCAGTTTGTGGAGCCTCCTAAGGAACTTGTGGCATTCCCAGTGCACAATATCCTTAAGGAGCTGCTGTTAAGGATGTGGGAACATTCCCTCACAGTGCCTCCCATTTAAAAGGAAGGTGGACGGGGTCTACCTCATCCAGAAGGCTACCGGATTCGATAAGCATCAGAT
This sequence comes from Rhinatrema bivittatum, assembly GCF_901001135.1. Taxonomy (NCBI): domain Eukaryota; kingdom Metazoa; phylum Chordata; class Amphibia; order Gymnophiona; family Rhinatrematidae; genus Rhinatrema; species Rhinatrema bivittatum. The sequence goes on from NC_042619.1 coordinate 221,766,026, forward strand.
CCCCCACCAATTGCTGGTCGTCGAATCCACCCTCAAGAAGGCCAAGCATTCTCAGACCCATTTCTCAGCACCCACAGGGAAGGACTACCAGGCGTTACTCTCTTGGGAGGAAAGTATTCCAGGCAACCATGTTTATTGCCTGCATCGCCTCCTACCAGATCTACATGAGCCAATAATCGTGGGACCTCTGGAAGCAGGTGCAGGAGACAGAGCATAAGAACATAAGAATTGCCATACTGGGTCAGACCAAGGGTCCATCAAGCCCAGTATCCTGTTTCTAACAGTGACCAATGCAAGTCACAAGTACTTGGAAAGTACCCAAACATTAAATACATCTTAAGCTTCTTAATTAATAGCAGTTTATGGATTTTTCCTCTAGGAACTTATCCAAACCTTTTTTAAATCCAGTTATACTAACTGCTGAAACCACATTCTCTGGCAATGAATTCCAGAACTTAACTGTGCGCTGAGTGAAAAAGAATTTTCTTCGATTTGTTTTAAATGAGCTACTTGCTAATTTCATGGAGTGCCCCCTAGTCCTTCTATTATCTGAGAGAGTAAATAACCAATTTACATTAACTTTTTCAAGTCCTTTCATGATTTTGTAGACCTCTGTCATATCCTCCCCAAGCTGTCTCTTCTCCAAACTGAACAGCCCTAACTTCCTTAGCCTTTCCTCAAAGGGCAGCCATTCCATGCCCCTTATCATTTTGGTCGCCCTTCTCTGTACCTTCTCCATCACAACTATATCTTTTTTGAGATGCGGTGACCAGAATTGCACACAGTATTCAAGATGCATTCTCACCATGTAGTGATACAGAGGCATTATGACATCCATTGTTTTATTTGCCATTCCCTTCTTAATAATTCCTAACATTGTTTGCTTTTTTGAGCCAACAATTTCAATGTATTATCCACTATGACGCCTAGATCTTTTTCCTGGGTGGTAACTCTTAAGATAGAACCTAATATTGTGTAACTACAGCAAGGGTTATTTTTCCCTATATGCATCACCTTGCACTTGTCCACATTAAATTTCATCTGCCATTTGGAAGCCCCATCTTGCAATATCGCAAGGTCCTCCTGCAATTTATCACAATCTGCTTGAGAGATTTGACTACAGTGCATAATTTTATGTCATTGCAAATTTGATCACCTCATTTGTCGTAACCCTTTCCAAATCATTCATAAATATATTAAAAAGGACCGGTTCAAGTACAGATCCCTGAGGCACTCCACTGTTTACCTTTTTCCACTGTGAAAACTGACCATTTAATCCTACTCTCTGTTTCCTGACTTTTAACCAACTTGTAATCCACAAAAGGACATCACCTTCTATCCCATCACTTTTTAGTTTTCTTAGAAGTTTGTCATGCGGGACTTTGTCAAACACCTTCTGAAAATCCAAATACACCACAGCTAATGATTCACCTTTGTCCACATGTTTATTCACCCCTTCAAAAAAATGTAGGAGATTTGTGAGGCAAAACTTCCCTTGGGTAAATCCATGCTGGCTGTGTCCCATTAAACCATGTCTATCTTAATGTTTTGTGATTTTATTCTTTATAACAGTTTCCACAATTTTTCCCAGCACTGAAGTCAGGCTCACTGGTCTATAGTTTCCCGGATCACCCCTGAAGCCCTTTTTAAATATCGGCAGGACTCCTTCCTGTCACTGGTGGAGAAGGGCCTGGAGTGCAGAAAAACACAAGGTCTGGGCAACCTATGATGTTCTTGAAATGGCAGCAAGTGCCTCTGCAGCAGGAATCAGTGCCCACAGAATGGCATGGCTGTGGGCCTCGGACCTCTGTTCAGAGGTTCAGGAATAGCTTCTGATGTGCCGTGTACTGGGGCGATAGGGTGAGGGACGCAGTAGCCCAGTTGCGGGACCACCATGGGACCCTCCCTCAGTCTTCGCTGGCACTCTGGACCCATCCTCCTCATCCAGGAGGTCAGCGAGGCAGGGGCAGAGGAAGTCTTTCTATCGCCAGAGGAGGTACTATCCTCTGCCCCCTTGCTCACATCAGCAGCATGTGAGCTCCTGTGGCCACCCCAGGCAGCAGAGAGCTCTCAAGCCTCAGCCGGCATCTCAGTGAACTCTCGGGACAGGGTTTTCACTGGATCGGAGGGAGCATAAACCAGTTGCCTGTACCCAAGATGCTGGATCCCCTGGTCGGGGGTAGGCTGCAGTTCTTCATGAACCGGTGGCCCCGTATAACCTCGGACAAGTGGGTTCTGACCATTGTCCATCAGGGGAACCAGTTAAACCTATTGAGTGTCCTGCCAAATTGCCCTCCATGCCCATTTTGGGGGCCGGTAGCGCATCAGGAAGTACTGCTTGTGGAGCTCTCTGCCTTCTTATCGGCCAGGGCAGTCGAGCCTGTTCCACCTAGGCAGAGAGGATGGGGATTCTACTCCAGGTATTTCCTGATTCCAAAGAGTACAGGAGGACTCCTTTCCATCCTAAACCTAAGGGCCTTGAACAGGTTTCTAAAACAAGAAAAGTTCAAGATGGTTTCCCTGGGCACCTTGATCCCCCTTCTCAAAGCAGGGACTGGCTATGCTTCCTTGATCTAAAGGACGTGAACACCCATATCGAGATCTTCCCAGGTCACAGGAAGTATCTCTGATTCGTGGTGGGGAAACAACATTTCCAGTACAGAGTGTTGCCATTTGGGCTAGTGTCAGCCCCATGTGTCTTCACAAAATTCTTGGCCATGGTGGGGGCGCACCTCCACAGGCTGGGAGTGCATGTCTTCCCCTATCTGGCGATTGGCTGGTCAGGAGCACATCTTAGGCAGGGGCCATTCGATCCATGAGCTTGACTATCCGGGTGTTGTAGTCACCAGGTTTCGTCATCAACTTCCCAAAGTCCCATCTCAGTCTGTCACCTCAGTTGGACTTTACAGGAGCCCTGCTAGACACAGCTCATGCAAAAGCCGAGTCTTCCTCATTCAAGGGCCGCCACCTTGGCATCCATTGTGGCAGAGATCCAGGGGAGCCAGCAGGTGTCAGCGCAGCATATGTTGAGGTTGTTGGGCCACATGGCCGCAACTGTCCATGTCACACACTTGGCACATTTACACATGCGCAGAGACTAATGGACCCCAAGGTTGCATGGTGCCAGGCCATGCAGAGCCTCCAGGCTTGCATCCAAGTCACCCCATTTTTCCAGGACTTTTTGTCCTGGTGGTGGGTACTCTCCAATCTGGAATGGGGGATCTCTTTTACACAAATTGTTCTAACCATGGATGCATCCACCCTGGGCTGGGGAGCTCATGTAGAGGGGCTTTGCACCCAGGGCCTCTAGTCAGCTCAGGAAAGCTGTTGCCAGATCAACTTTCTGGAGCTCCATGCAATTATGCTATGGGTTTTCAGAGATCGGCTTTTCAACAAAGTTGTCCTGATCCAAACAAACAACCAGGTAGCAATGTGGTATTTCAACAAGCAGGGAGATATGGGTTTGTACCTCCTATGTCCGGAAGCGGTTCAGATTTGGTCATGAGTTCTGTCCCATGGGATGGTGCTTAGGGCAATGTATCTGGCAGGTATGGAGAACTGGTGGCGGACAGGCTGAATTGTGCTTTCAGACCCCACGAATGGTCCCTGAACTAGGAAGTGGCGAATCAGATCTTCTGGCTCTGGGCAAGCCCAGACATAGATCTTTTCGCATCCCCCTGGAACAGAATGGTAACTCAATTCTGCTTTGAGTATGGGACAGATGGCAAACCAGCTGTGGATGCCCTTGCCCATCATTGGGGCAAGGGTCTTCTGTATGCTTATCCTTCAATTCCTTTGCTGGCGAAAACTCTCTTGAAGCTTTGCGAGGACAGAGGGACTATGATCTTCATTGCCTCTCATTGGCCGAGACAGGGCTGGTTTCCACTCCTACAGGAGTTATCCATCCAGAGGACTTCCCCAGATCTCATCACACAAGATCAGGGGAGGTTGCGGTATCCCAGCCTCCAGGTCCTGTCGCTCACAGCCTGAATGTTGAGAGGTTAATCCTGTAACTACTCGATCTCTCAGAGGATGTGTCTCTGGTCTTGGTGGCTTCTAGAAAGCCTTCCACTAGAAGGTCCTACAGGCTGGAGTGGAGTGTGAGCTGAAGGCCCTAGATCATTTCTCCTGCCCCACACAAAAACTGCTTGATTACCTTCTACACCTATTGGAGGCTGGCTTGAAAACCAATTCCTTTATGGTCCATCTGAATGCAATTGGTGCAGACCATCATGGTGTAGATGGTACACCCATCTCTGTACAGCCTCTAATTGTACAGTTTATGCAGGGCCAGCTTCAATTGAAGCCTTCCCTAAGGCCTCCCGCTGTGTCTTGGGACCTCAACGTGGTACTAGCTCAGCTGATAAAAGCTCCTTTTGAGCCAGTGCGCCCCTGTGATCTGAAATACCTGACCTAGAAGGTCATATTTTTGATGGCGGTCACTTCAGCATGCAGGATCAGCGAGCTCCAGGCCTTAGAGACTTATCCACCTTATACTAAATTTTATCATGACAGGGTTGTCTTGCACATACACCCTAAGTTCCTGCCTAAGGTGGTGACGGACTTCTATCTTAACCCATCCTGCCAACTTTCTTTCCCAGGCCCCATTCGCACCAAGGCAAACAAGCACACCACAGTTTGGACTGCAAGCAAGCCTTAGCCTTCTATCTGGCATGGACAGAAACCCATAGACAGTCCACCCAACTTTTGTTCTTTTGATAAGAATAGGTTTGGAGTTGCTGTTGCCAAACAGACACTATCCAGTTGGTTAGCAGATTGCATCTCCTTCTTTATGCCCAGAAGGGACTGTATCTTGAGGGTCATGTCAAGGCTCATTCTGTCAGAGTCATGGCAACGTCGGCGGCCCACTTGTGAGTAGTTCCCATGGAGGAGATCTACAAGGCTGCACTGTGGAGTTCTCTCCACACATTCGCATCTCACTATTGTCTGGATAGGGATGGCTGACATGACAGTAGGTTCGGCATCTCTTTTGAGGTGTAGAACCCAACTCTCCCTGCTTAGGGCCCATTGTTTGGGTCAGACTGTCTCCCCCTCTATTACCAACAGCACTGTGGTTGTTGTGCCCATTGGCACCTAGTAGGTGTCTGTTGGTCCCCTTTTTGTTTTGGGGAGCAGCCTGTAGCTAGGGATTAACCCATGTGTGAGGACTACCATCCTGCTTGTCCTTGGAGAAAGCAGAGTTGCTTACCAGTAACAGATGTTCTCCAAGGACAGCAATATGTTAGTCCTCACAAAACCTGCCCACCACTCCGTGAAATTGGATTTCTCCTATTTTTTATTCTTAATCTTAATCTAAGTTACGAGATTGAAGAGGGACCCTGCATGGAGGCGTGGTATAGGGCACGCTGGGCATGCTCAGTATGCCGAGTCAAAGTTCTGGAAACTTTGACTGAAGTTTTCCATGCTGGACTGCATCTGATGATGTCATCCATTTGTGAGGACTAACATCCTGCTGTCCTTGGAGAACACCTTTTACAATACCTCCAAGGTATAAATGCACAGGAGGTGAGTCTCTGTCAAAGAAAGTAGGCTCTTGAACAAGGATTAGTTTAGTTTATTCATAGGTCTGATTAATCGCCTTTCCCTTTATCATAAACCTGGTTTCCAAATTTAAAACAATAAACGAGGGTGAAAGGCTAGACTTGGGAGTAATCTAAGGAAATATTTCTTCACAGAAAGGGTGGTGAACGCATGGAACAGCCTCCTTGTGGAGGCAGTGGAGACAAGGATAGTATTAGAAATCAAGAAAACATGGGACAAACAGAGAATCTCTGAGGGATGAAGAAGGGACTCTAAAGCTGAGCTGGAGATGTGGACTGGATGGGCCATAGAGTCTTTATCTGCCATCAAGTTCTCTGTTTGAAAATTAGTTTTCAATGCCTTGAGCACTGGAGCTTGGACTCTTAAGTAGGTTGTGAATTTGTGGTACCTTTAATTGGTCCAAGATAAATAGCTATTGTTGTTCATTAGGTTTTCAGGAGCACATGGATCCTGTCTTCAAATGTTTCATATATATGAAGAAGGAACCACTATAATCTTGAAGGCTTACAACATATTTTTTGGTTAGTCAAGTAAAATGTTTGACAACCTACTACTCCGGATCATACGGCTACTGGGACTGCCTCCATTGCCACTTCAGACAACTTTGAGTATATTTGTGTTAATGGAATATATCTCAAACTCAACTATAGGAAAACGACACCAGATTTCATAAATTCTGTGGATAGTGTACATTAATTAAGGAAATTAAATGTTCTTAGGTATCATGGTATCAATTATCGTATACTGATTTGAGCATGTGAGTTTAACAAAAAACAACTGGAAAACTTTTATATTCTTCTGCTTTAACAGAAATCCAGTAATATCCCTAACAAAAAATATTTTCCTTTTTATTTGAGCAATATGTTAAATCAGCATCGTATAGGCTCTTGCAGTGTGTTACGTGATGGCAAAATGCCATTTTTACAATGAGATTTTGAGCTGTTGTTGAAACAAATGGTTGTAATTCCGTCTGACCTCTGGATAACAGCTGTTTTCAAATGAATCTGGGGAATATATGTAGTTTTTACAGTAATATCATGTTTTGTCTCGTGGTGCGCATTTTGCATGGCTTTTGCAGGCTCAAGCTGTCCGCTGCTACGGGCCCTCCCTGGAAGTCCTGGATACCTTCCCTGATAACTCCCAAGGGATCCATTTTCTGGAGTAGAGAGGGCGGGGGTTTATAGGCTTTCATTAAAACCATTCTGATTTACTTGGGGTTTTTTTTGCTTGAAGCCATTTATGTGAGAGACTGTGCATTTCTAGGGGAAAATAAACTTATGATAGATGTTTCAGATACGGTATTAAGTGGTATGCCGTTCTGATCGTAAACGCTTGGCTCTCCTTTTTGAGATATTCACATCTACTTTTATTAGCTAAGTCTATACCTGGGGATTTTCGATTTACAGTTACCTCGAGCAGGGCTTGATTTGTGGGGGAACGGCCTGGAACGCAGTTCCCACACTTCTTTTCCGACTCAAGAGGTAGAGAGCACCAGGAATGTTCTGCTCCAGCCCTTCCCCTCCAGGCAGACAGCAAGGGAGAGAAGAGAAGGGGCTGAGCCTGAAGCAGGCAGAGAAGGAAACAGCCCCCTCTACTCCTACTTCCTACTCCTACTCTCTTGTTCCCCCTCCTCCTGTATTGCAGGGAACAGAAGGGGAGGGAGGATACTGAAGCAGATACTGCAGAGCAAAGAACAGACTCAAAAAAAAGGGTTTGAATTAGCAGAAGTCTGAAAGTTGTGAGCAGTTGTGCCAATTGTCAAGGCTTAAGTCCTGCTCTTGAGGAATGGCACTACTGCTCACAACTCCATTATCGAGTGCTTCATTTCTGGCAGAATAACCCAGAACGGCATGCTGCCACCTTTTTTCTGGGATCTGAGAAAGCGGAGTAGAGGCGGCAGTGGCATGGAGCACTTATGACACCCTGGCCCTTGGAAGAAGCAGAGAAGATCAGCGAGTTTTGCTTCTGCTTACTCTGGGGCAAGGGCAGCCACATGGCTTTGACTGTGTATGTGTAAGTGTGAGAGTTCACACCTGGCCCTGGTCCCACCTGATCCTGGCCCTAGTCATCTCACCCCCCCCCCCCCCCCACACACACACAGTTCTACTTCTTTTTTCTCTACAAAATAAGCCCTGACCTTGAGAGTTTCATCGATTAGCAGGGGCCCAAGGGGTGTAGCAGATCATGTGCGCATAAACTTTCTCCTCCTTCATACACTCGCATGTTCACTCTCGCACTCTCTCACTCACACACATGCTCACATTCTCTCACATACATGCCCACTCACAGACACTCCCTACCCCACCTCCACAAACACACACATTCATTCTCTCTCCCCACCCGGAACCCACCAGCGGCAGTAATCTCCTCGGGGAGCCCCTACTGCCAATGGCAATCTTCGTCCTTCCAGCCACATGGTGCTGCTCCTGCTCTTCTTTCTATCACAGGCCAATGGGACTTCTCTTTCTTCCTGCCCGCATGGGCCAATTGGAGGCCTGGAATAGGAAAATGCTTGTGCCTATGCAGGCCGCACCGACAGCAGGGCATCCAGAGTTTCCTGGTGGTGGCCTGGAGACCCGGAAACTCCTTTAGAATTCCGGAGTCTCCGGGTGAAAGGCGGAGAGTTCCCAGCTATGGCTAGGCCTGCCTGCATTTGGTCCCGGAACCCAGTTAATTTGTAAATTTGGGTCATCCGAAAAAGCTGGGTTCTTAAACCAGAAGACTGGAGTTGGGTAACAAGGAGGTGGCTGTATTGGCAGATTGGGGCCAGAGAAGGGGGAGGGAAAAGGTGGCAGCAGTAAATCCAGACCCTGGGCGGGGAGGGAGAAAGTGATGGCTGCAGCGGCGGATCACAGCCAGGGGAAAAGGGGTTTTGTCCTGTGTTAGCAAGCCACAAAAAAAACAAAACAACCCTCTCTTTTGATAAAACTGCTAGAAGAGAAACGCCAAAAAAGTGGGTTTCAAAAGGAGTCTCCCTCTCCCCTCCCCCGGCCGAGGTCTGTCGCTGCAGCGGGGAGCAGGAAAAATCCTCTGATCTTTATGAATGAAGGCTCCGGGCCTCGTAGCCCCACAGAGGCCGGTTCTGCTTCAAGCCAGAAAACCAAAAGGAACAGGCAGGAAACTCCCGGGACCCCCTCCCCCCCCCCCCGCAAGAAAAAAGCTTCAAAAAAGTGTCAGAGCATCCAAAAACTACAACAGTGGAACCCAAGTGGCGCCACTTTCCACTAAACTTGTGTTAGCACGCAGCAGAAAACCTGCTCCTCGGAGGCATTTGCATGAGTCCCGGTTCTGCAGTAGGAAACTTTCTACAGCAAATGCCTTGGCTTGTCGCCGGTTTCTCACAGAGAAGGACTGTGGTGGCATTTTACTGCGAACTCTTCAGTTTCCAAATAGATCAGGGGAGCGATTTTCTGAACAGTTTTGCCCGCATTTAATTGGCAGTTTGTGAAGTGCCCCCGCCCCCCCCCCCCCCCCCCCCCCCCGCTCAGTCTGGCACAAGGGGCGCACTCTTGACTGCATTGAGGAGAAATGTTCCCCCGGCGGCATGGTTGCATGGCGAGGGGGGGGGGGGGAATGTTGAAAAACGAGCCAGGCGGATTCAATTTCCAATTCTACGTGCGCTGTTTTCCCACAAAAAAACTGCCCCACAGAATAAGCAGGTGCAGAGTCAGTGGGGCCTTTCCCTCTGAAAATATAGTGCCAGGTCCGCGGGTACAAAGCACTGACGCGCACTCTGCCACCTAGGCAAGCAGTTTCAAAATTCCCTCACCCCCCCTCCCCCTTCTCGTATGAACAATCAGGGCTGATTAGGAAGCAGTATTCAGAATTGAAACTGCAGCTGAACGGAGAACGATGGAGCAAAATGGTGCAAACTGCAAATAAATTGGCTTGCTTGTTTAATCCAAAATGCCTGCCTATATACCGACAAAAGAAAAATAACACCGTGCCCACTTGTTATACGTAAAGTCTAATGAGCCTCTTCTTTGGGTTGCAGGAGTTGGTTTTGACAGAGAGGCAAGCATACGCTGCTCACTCGTTCATTCACAGTCTGTGCTACAGCGGAGACGAAAACTGAGGAGGAGGAAAACCATCTCGGGCATTCCCAGAAGGGTACATCAAGAAATAGGTGCGGTACTGTCGCCAGATGATGAGCCTGGCGGTGAAATACGCCCGCCTTCTGCTGTGCCAGGGATGGCCAACTCCAGTCCTCCAGAGCCACAGACAGGCCAGGTTTTTAGGATATCCACAGGGAATATACATGAGATAGATTTGCATTCACTGCCTCCACCTTCTGCAAATCTATTTCATGCACATTCATTGTGGATATCCTGAAAGTCAGGTCTGGTTCTGTCTCTAGAGGACTGAAGTTAGCCACCCCTGTGCTATGCCGAGCCCTGTTACTGAGAATTTCCTGATAACCAGCTGAATGTGCTTGATTGGAAAGTGGTTACAAGAATGTTCAGTTAATTGGGGCATTCCCCAGGGAACATGGTTTTTTTTTCTCAGTTGATTTTAATGACAATAATTATCACCTATTGGGAACTGTAATTACTTAATAAAGATTCTTTTCTTTCGAAGTGGAACTATTTAACAGCTGAACCAGCGCAGCAGTAAACATGTTGCTCACTGATACTGCATATGACTTTTGGGGACCTCAGTGCGCAAATTATTAACGTATCGGAGCATCTTGCTTGAGTACGATTCTGTGCTGAAAGGTTCATTGGGAATGACTGAACTTGAGTATCATTGTGATGTACTTCATGCTTTTCCGGTTAGCAGAGTTCAAAGCATATTAGGGCAGGTTTAGGTCTACATGAGATACAGCACAGCAGATTTACAGCTATATTCAAAAGTACAAACATTTAGGACAAATAATATAAAGCAGCACAGGTAACAGCATGCAAAACGAGGAAGAAGGGAAACCAGCATTTAAAGTGATTAGGAGTGGTTTAGCTACATCTCAGATAGCCTTCTAGGCATTTAGGGTGCATCGTGATAGGCACAGAAGGTAAGAGCATATAAAGACGAGTACCAGGGATTTTGCATTTAAAATGTCTGAGTGCAAATTAGCTACATGATTGGATAATCTATATATCAAGAAGCCAGGTCCCGGGGATCCCATATTTAAAGTATCTGATGCAAAATTGCTATATATGGGATTATACAGTTCTTTGTTCCATTTGACACTTCATGGAAGGAAAGCTTTGATCTGGTAACACTATGCCTAAATACAGTTAAAGCGCTGGTTACACTATAACAAGCTGATGTTAAACATCGACAGAACAGAGGTGATTATCTTGAGTAACCGTCCAATAAGAGTTTGTCCTGCAGTCTTTCCAGTTGACGGTTATACAGAGGTCCATGTTCAAAAGCATTTAGTTGGCTAAATTAATATTTGGGCACTTATCCAGCCAAATTCTAGCTGGCGAATAAGATAGGCAGCTAAGTTAGGGGCGTTCCGGGGGCATAACTGGAAGGAGTTGAGTTAGCCGGCTAACTCCGATATTCAGAGTTAATGGGATAACTTAGCCAACTAAGTCTGGTCGGGCCAAAGACCTGTCCTATATAGTTAGCCGACTAACTTTAAGATAGCCAGATAGTGTATATTTAGTAGCACGGCTACACTACTGAATATGCCTCCAAAATTAGCAGGATAAGATTATCCGGCCCCTTCTGTTAAGTATTTGGGGATAACATTTAACTCCAGTCTTTCTTTAAGAGCACAGATCAAATCAGTTGTTAAATCATCTTTTATTGTGAATGCTCAAAAGTTTGAAATCCTTCCTTGAGCTGCAGGCCTTCAGATGAGTCCTTCAGGCACTGGTCTTATCTAGTATATATTATTATAATTCCTTGTACGATGGGCTCCTGGCTAATACTGTTGCGGGCCCTTGGAGTCAGGGAAACCCATATGGGGAGCGGCATGTGACTGCAAGGCAGGACTAGGGACAAGACAACGACTGGTCTTCCGCTTAGCCAGCCCCCTCCCCCGCAGGTTGAACCCTTAGATTTTGGGGGCCAGTAGGTCTCTGCGGCGGCAGTACATCATAGTGGTGAGTCCACACAAGCTGGAACACAACTAGGCACGGCAAGGCTGGACAGGCAAGGCTTGGACAAGGCAGGCTGGAGACCAGGCTTGGACGAGGCAGGCTGGCGGGCAGGCTGGATAAGGCAAACAGGGTTTGGCAGGCTGGACAAGGCTGGCAGTGCTTGGCAGGCTTGGTACTGGATAGAGCCCGGAACTAGACAAGACAAAGGGTAAAACAAGGCAAGGACAGGACTCTGGCACAGGCAGGACAGGATACTTGGAACAGACAGGACAAGACCAACAAAGCAGACTAGGGCAGGATTTAGACAAGGCAGATAAGGGAAACACCGAACAAAGAGCACAGAAGCCTGAAGGCAAGTAAGGCTTGGAACAGACAGAATAGGCTCGAAGGCCCCAAGGCAGGATACAAGAGAGGATAGGCCCAATGGCCTCAAGGCAAGGCAAGAACAAGGGTCTGGTCATGGACTCAGAAATGACATCATGAGAAGACAAAGGGCTGCCGGCAAGGCAGGGTTACATTTATTTTATTTATTTATTTATTTATTTATTTATTTATTTATTTATTTAAGTTTTTTATATACCAACATTCAAGACGATAGTCCCATCATGCTGGTTCACAAGAAACAGGAGTGCAAATTATAATAAACTTAACAACGTGAAGTTGTTAAGTTTATTATACATAGGGCTGGAACTTGGGCATGTTAAGGGCAGTGAGGAGGAGCTTGACAAAACTAGTGATGAGGCATCCTGAGGGCCTCTGCTGGTGGGGAGGCATCATGAATGTAGGATAAGGCTGCACAGCAGGTGAAATTCTAACAATACTACTAAATCTGTGCAGAATTCTTAATGAGACACATTTACGGGAGAATATGATTCTGGTTTTGGCACTTTTACACTGGCGCCCAAAAAAGTAGAGCGCATATTACAAAATTGATGCAGAAGCTTCTATATGGGCACTCGGCCTGGCTTAATTGAGCATATGTACATTCAAGCCAACACGGTCACTCAGATCAGCAAGTAATAATTTGCTTGAGGTGCCTTCACCTCGCTTAGAACGAATGGGTTTCACTCATGAATGAGCATTCTCTGTGGCAGGACCAATATTTTGGAATTCCTTTCCAGATCATCTTTGGTTCATGACTTATGTTAAAACCTTGAAGAAGGTTTTAACACAAGTTAAAACTCATGTATTTTACAAGCATTTTCTGTTAATGACGCAGTATAGGAATGCAGATATATTCTCGACTAGTGAAGTCTAACTGTAGCTAGTCCGGAGACTATGTTGATTGTCTTATTGTAGTATTGTTTTTATTTTGATTGTGTACATTTTTAAACTTCTGTACTCCACTACAAACATTTTTTTTATGTGTGTGGATAATAAATGTTTTAAAGTAGTTAAGTAAAAAATTATTAGTTAAGGCAACTGGATGCAAAATTCAGAATTTGGCTTCTGGGAGCTAGTGACACTTCTAATTGTTACCATTCGACGATCTGTGAGGCACAGGGCTCCTTCTAGTATTGCTGCTCAGCAGTGTTTTCCGGTGGCAGCACAGCCCGGCATGAGTCACGTTCAGGCTCCGCCCACTGGGGTGCGTCATCAGCCTTCCCGGAAGTCCCCGTGTTTCCGCGGGATGTTTTGAGATTTAAAGCTCTGAGCCCAGCACTGCCTTGGCTACAGGCTTGCTTGTTCTGGTTCTCTCGTTGGTTTATTCTTGCTTTGGATTCCTGACTCTTGATTGTGCCTTGGATTTGCCTTCTTGCTGCCTACCCATGACCCGATTGGATTTGGTTCTCCTTTTGCCTGCTGCCTGCCCTGACTCTGGATTGTGCCTTGGATTTGCCTTCTTGCTGCCTACTCTCGACCTGGATTGGATTTGGTTCTCCTTTTGCCTGCTGCCTGCCCTGACTCTGGATTGTGCCTTGGATTTGCCTTCTTGCTGCCTACCCACGACTCGGATTGGATTTAGTTCTCCTTTTGCCTGCTGCCTGCCCTGACTTTGGACTGTGCCCTGGATTGTCTTCTTGCTGTCTACTCGGCATCTTCTCTAGATTGTCTACCACGGCCTAAGGTAAGACTGTTGTTCTACTAAGGGATTCACTATCAGATCCATAACAGTTAGCCGAGGCCATGGATCCCGTAGATCTGACAGCCTTACAGGCCATTTCTGGACTGGCATTCACACATTCAACAACAGCAAGGAGTACTAGACCAAGTTACAGGAGTTTTGGAGAGGCTGGCTGCTTGAATGGATGCCTTTTCAGTCGCTGCACCGGTAACCCCGACTTCCTCCACACCAACCCTGTTCTATGACTGCCACCTCCACCTCGCTTCATTGGAGACCCTCAGCAGTGTTGGGGGTTTATAAATCAGTGTCATATGCATTTCTCGCTGCAGTCCTCTTTGTTCCCCACAGATAAGACAAAGGACCCTTTTATCTTATCCCTTTTGGAAGGACCAGCCTTAGCTTGGGCTTCTCCCTTCTGGGACTGAGAGGATCCCCTTCTGAATAACCTGGATCTATTCTTAAAAGACTTTCGTCTGATCTTTGATGAGCCTAGATGTTCAACCTCGGCTACGGCAGACCTACTTCAGATTCGACAAGGATCCCGATCGGTCGGTGAATACGCCATTCACCGTACTCTGGCAGCCAAGCTTCATTGGGGTGATGACAGCCTTACAGCCATATTCCGTCAGGGTCTCTCCGAGGCCATCAAGGATGAGTTAGCTGGTCGGGAACCTCCAGAATCTCTAGAGGAATTGATTCGCTTGGCAATTCGACTAGATCTTCATTTTCAGGAGAGGTCTCGTGAATGGGCCGCCCTGAGACGACCCATTCGGCTGGCACTTGCTTTTCAACGACCTCTCGTAATTCCCAAGGCTTCTGAACTGCAAGCACCCTCGGAGGAGCCCATGCAGATTGACTGATGTTGGTTAACACCTGAGGAACGACAACGTAGAAGACTACATAACCTCTGTCTTTATTGCGCAGGAACTGGACATTTCATTAATAAATGTCCAAATAAGTTGGGAAACTTCCGAGCCTAGGGCTGGTAGGAGAGGCTTCCCTGGGTCATGTTATCCCCTCTCCACAAATCCTGATTCCAGTATCAATTTCTATCCAGAACTGCACTATTCATTTTCAGGCTTTCTTGGACTCTGGGCAGCCGCTAACTTCATAGAAGAAGATCTAGTCCATCGATACCACATTCCCACTGAGATACTGAAAACTCCTCTCACTGTGTCTTCTGTTTCTGGAGAGCCACTGGGAAACAAAATCTCTCTGATCACTCAACCCATCAAAATGACGACTGGAATACTCCATCAAGAAACCATTCAACTATATGTTGATGCGATATCTCTGACGAGCGGCGGTATATAAAAACCAATAAATAAATGTGCTTTTCTCCTCCGTCAACCAGGTGATCCTCGGGTTACCCTGGTTAAGATTACATCAACCCCAGGTGGATTGGAGAACTTTACAGCTGGCCAGTTGGAGTACTTACTGTCATCAGAACTGTTTGTTGTGAGTTCTACCAGCCAGCTCCACTATCTCTTGTTCAGCAATTATACCGTCTACTTTACCACATCAGTATGCCAGATTTGTTGATGTTAAGCAAATAACAAGCCGAAACTCTACCACCACACTGTATCTACGACTGTGGAATAGAATTACTTCCTGGTAAAAATCCCCCCAGGGGAAGGGTTTATGTCTTGTCTGTGGCCATGAGCCAATATATCCAAGAGAATCTGGCCAGGGGATTCATCAGACCTTCCTCATCTCCTGCAGGGGCTGGATTATTTTTTGTCAAAAAGAAAGATGGATCGTTGCGGCCTTGCGTTGACTACAGAGGACTCAATGCCATCACCAAAAAGAATCGGTACTCTATTCCACTGATTTTGGAACTTTTTGATCATTTAAGAGGAGCACAAATTTTCACGAAACTCTATCTCCGGGGGGGGGCCTACAATTTAATCCAAATACGAGAAGGGAACGAGTGGAAAACTACTTTTAACACTCGCGATGGACATTATAAATATCTATTAATGCCATTCGGATTGTGTAACACCCCGGCAGTTTTTCAAACCACGATTAATGATATTTTTCGAGAACTTCTGTATTCTCATGTTATTGTCTACCTTGACGACATCTTAATTTTTTCCAAAACAGAGCACCAACATGAGATCCATGTTATGCAAGTCCTTCAATGCCTTTGAGACAACAGATTGTATGCAAAACTAGAAAATTTTCTTTTTTCACCAAAAGGAACTACCTTTTCTAGGATATATTGTGTCTCGAGACGGGCTACGCATGGACCCTGAGAAACTCAGAGCTATATTGGACTGGCCTCAACCACTGGGGCTTAAGGCCTTACAATGATTTTAGGGTTCTCCAATTACTATCGCCAATTTATTTCTGGATACTCTATCCTGGTGGTGCCACTTACTGCCTTGACCAAGAAGGGAGCTCTAACTTGCAACTAGCCTCCCGAGGCCATCCATGCCTTCCAACGCCTAAAAGAGGAATTTGTAAGAGATCCATGTTTGCAATGTCCCGATCCAACTAAGCCATTTATTGTGGAGGTTGATGCCTCAGCTTTAGGAGCGAGAGCAATTCTTTTACAGCCCTCTGCGTCAGGGAAATTACTTACTTGTGCCTATTTTTCTAAGAAATTCTCTCCAGCAGAAAAGAACTATGCTATAGGAGAATGAGAACTCTTGGCAATTAAGGCTGCACTTGAGGAATGGCAACACCTTCTGGAGGGGGCTAAATATACCATTAACATTTGTACAGATCATAAGAATCTCGCCTATTTATCACAGGCTCAACGTTTGAACCCACGGCAAGCCCGCTGGGCACTTTTCTTCAGTCGATTTGATTTTAAATTACATTTTTGGCCTTCAGAGAAGAACCTTCGTGCAGATGCCCTTTCTCGGAGTTTTTTACCTGATGATACCCCTGACACCCCCCCCCCCCCCCCGGCATATTATTGATCAGACTCAAATAATTTTGGCTGCTACCTTTACTGTTCCATTGGGTAAAACAGTGGTACCCAAACGTTTAAAGCAAAAAGTTCTACGATGGGCCAATGATTCCCACTTTGCTGGACATCCTGGTATGTTCAGAACAAGAAATCTTATTTTTCCCGTCACTACTGGTGGCCGCAGTGAAAATCGGATATTAAAAGATATGTTGAACCTTGTCCCACTTGTGAGGCTTAAAAGGTTCCACAACAGCGACCCTGTGGACTCTTGCAACCGCTTCCCATTCCAGACAAACCTTGGACTCAACAAGGCCACAGATTTTATAACTGAACTTCCTCTCTCTGAGGGTAATATGTTCATTTGAGTCGTTGTAGACCGATTTTCCAGAATGGCCCATTTCATTCCATTTCCCAGACTACCCACTGCTCCAGAACTAGCTTGACTTTTTCTGCAACACATTTTTCGGATTCATGGTCTGCCTTCAAGTATCGTCTCTGATAGAGGAGTCCAATTTACTGCTCGATACTGGAGGGACCTCTGCAAAAAACTCAAAATAGAATTAAATTTTTCTTCAGCCTATCACCCCCAATCCAATGAGCTAACTAAACGCACTAATCAATCTCTCAAGACCTTCTTACGCTGCTATGTGAATCGATGACAGGACAACTAGGGATCCCTTTTACCGTGTGCCGAGATCTGTCACAATAATCATGTAGCCCAAGCTTCAGGAGCATCAGCTTTCTTTTTAGTTTTTGGGAGACACCTCAGATTCCCCTTCCCATCAGCAAGCCCTCCTCTTGTCCGGCTGTAGAATAAACTATTCGGTCCATGACTGAGCTTTGGAGGGAGACCTAACGGTTATTACAACAAGTTTCCAGTAAAGCCAAGAGACAAGCCGATAAGAGAAGGAGATTGGGGCCCCAACTTCAACCTGGGGACTTGGTATGGCTGAGTACTCGGAACCTCAGATTACGTACACCGTCCTTAAAATTTGCGTCCAGGTTTGTTGGTCCTTTTCCCATTGAGAAACAAATCAGTGAGGTCACCTTTAAACTTCAACTACCCCCCACACTACGCATCCATGATGTGTTCCATATTTCATTGCTCAAACCAGCAATCTTGTCTTGGCCCTCTAGAAAGACTAGACAATCCACCCCCTCAGTTATACAGGATGACACACAATACGAGGTTAAAGAAATCCTGGATGCCAGAAGATCAAGGGGGACTTTATAATATTTAATCTCATGGAAAAATTACGGGCCAGAAGAGAATTCTTGGGAACCAGCCTGTAATATTCAGACACCTCGTCTACTTCAGGAGTTTCATCAGCGTTTCCCTCTCAAATCTCATCCTAGAAGCAGGAGGGAGGGGCTTTGCGGGGGAGGTACTGTTACCATTCGATGATCCGTGAGGCACGGGGCTCCCTCTATTATCGCCGCTCAACGGCATTTTCCGGCGGCAGCACAGCCTGGCGTGAGTCGCGTTCAGGCTCCGCCCACCGGGGCGCATCATCAGCCCTCCCAGAAGTTCTTGCGTTTGCGTGGGAAGTTTTGAGATTTAAAGCTCTGAGCTCAGCACAGCACTGCCTTGGCTACAGGCTTGCTTGTGCTGGTGCTCTCGTTGGTTTATTCTTGCTTTGGCGTTCCTGACTCTGGACTGTGCCTTGGATTTCCCTTCTTGCTGCCTACCCACGACCCGGATTGGATTTGGTGCTCATTTTGCCTGCTGCCTGCCCTGACTTTGGACTGTGCCCTGGATTGTCTTCTTGCTGTCTACTCGGCATCTTCTCTAGATTGTCCTCCATGGCTTAAGGTAAGACTGTTGTTCTACTAAGGGATTCACTATCAGATTCGTAACACTAGTGAGGTGAGTTACGTAACAGAAAGCCATCTTAAAGAGCCAGATTTCTAATGGTTTCCTAAAAACTAGCAGCTTAGGTGCTAATCTGATGTTCAGAGATAGGGGGTGTCATAAGGTTGGAACTTATCCTGAGAAGGTTTTCTTTCTGGTTGTTAGGAGGCACAGGTCTTTTGGGTGTTGGCACAACTAGATGGGATTGTATTAACAATTGTAGAACACCAGAAGGTAAATATGGGGTAAGGCAACTGCTTAAGTAGTGCAACGCACATCCTTTGAGATCCTTTAAAGCAATGTTCCCTCTAAGGATTGGGTTGCTGTATGCAAAGCGTTTTGGTTTCATTACACCATGAGCACTACTTTCTTGACGCAGAAAGCTTATCAATTTTATGCTCACAGCCACTCAATCCTTAGAGAGAACATTGGAGCAGCATGCACACAAACTTTCTCACATACATATACACATGCTAACACACTTGCATATTCACTCTCATAATCTTTCACACACATACATGCTCATTCTCACATACACACACTCACTCTCATTCCTGTCATTCACTCCCCAGACTCACGCACATGCACACTCACTCAATTCTCTTCCTCTTCAACACACACACTCTTCTCAGTAACTGCAAGCCCTTCACTGCCAAATACTTTGAGAAGTAACACAAACCACTCAGGACTCAAAAACAGCAGCAGCCTTATCTATGACACGGCAGCAATACAAATATTATACCATGCCCTAGAACACCAATTCACCACCCACTCGGGTTAACAGAACAAAGCCCTACATGCCAGCAGAAATACTGCACCTCAGGTACACACGCAGAATGCAGACAGACCCTTACCTAATACAGAATAAGGGACTACAAATTAGAAACAGAAACATGCGGACAAAAATAAAATGGAAAGCCCAAGAAACCAGACTGAACAGTGGATTACTGAAGAAGGAACAAAATACAAATATGTAATGCACATTCCCAAAGAGAACATATGCCTATCAGTAAAAAATCAAAATGCTTTTTTTTTTTTTTTACCTTTGTTGTCTGATCTTATTTTTCTAATCAATTGGTCCCAGACTTTTTTTTTTTTCCACATTCCCTTTCTTGCTCTTTTCCCAATGCCTTTTATAGGGTCTCTTTTTTTTCTTTCTCCACCTGTCTTCTTCCCTTCCTCCCTCCATCCACACCCACACACTGGCAGTCACACACCAGGCTGTCACCCAGCCACACATACACACACGGGCTCTCACATGTGATGCCACTGATCGGATTGGGCAGGGGGTCTGGTTTATCCGTGCCCAATCTGATTCCTGCGCGGGGGAGGGAGGGGGAGGTAAAAGCTGTGTGTGACCACGCGTGCGTGCAGCTTGGAGGGAACAGTGCCTTAAAGGCTATTTTGTATTTGGCTCAGTGGAGTATTAAAAGCCAGTGCAGCCATTTTAGGATGGGAGCGATCCTTTCAAATGTACTTGTATTTTGCAGCATTTGAGCTGTTATGTTTTGAATGAGTTGCAGGTGTCGGTTTAGTTTGGTAGCTCAATGTAAAGCGAGTTGCACTATTCCAAGTGGGAAAGCTCCTGGGCTCAGATGGCTGTGGTGAAGGCAGGGCCATCAAAGAAGGGATGGAGGTACCATAGTTGATGCAGTTGAAAAAAGCACTAAACCTCAAGGAACTTGTGAAAAATTATTACACTAATAAAAAATGTTTAGGCAGCTGGTATCATGTGGTACAGAGGTAGCCATCACTCTGGCTCTTAGGTCTATTGTAATCATTTACCAAACCTTCCACTACCACCTCCTTACATAGGCCATGTGGCTTACACCAGCGTGTGACTGATCTCTCTCTCTCTCTCTCTCTTTTATTTTTATTTTTAATTTACAAATTTTTAATATGCAAATTATTTTTTTGTAAAAATATAGATTTCACTTATCTCCTTTCTTACGTGCAGTCGTGAGAAAGATATTCGCCGTATTCCAAGTCCTTGTTTAGATCCAAATTTGGATCCCCAGCATTCAAACTTTATAATGAAAAATCGCTGGTCAGCACAAATGCCCAAATTTGCAATGTTTTGGCAGTAATCCAATGCCTGTATGAGGGGCTACTCTCTAAATCTGATGAAGTAGAAACAAATATCAGAATTAAAAGGAGGAGATCAATATTGAAAATCTTCAAAATGAAACACTTTCTGCACTCGGGAAAAATCCTCACAACCTCAGAATGGCGAGCCGTAATCTACTTTCCACAGCACGTGTTTTAAATGTCTCAGCCAACCAATCACAAAGAAAACTCACGTCCCCCAACAATCAGTGGAAAATTGTAGCCCGTTGAAAAAAATATATTGATTATTCGATTCACTTAGGGGTAGATTTTCAAAAAGCGCGCCTTAGCATACTTTTGTTGGCGCATCAGGCGCAAACAAAAGTACGCTGGATTTTAGTAGATACGCGCGTAGCTGCTAAAATCCTGGATCGGCGCGCGCAAGGCTGCCAATTTTGTGTAGCCGGCGCGCGAGCCGCGCAGCCTGCCGCCATTCCCTCCAAGGCCGCTCCGAAATCGGAGCGGCCTCGGAGGGAACTTGCTTTCGCCCTCCCCTCACCTTCCCCTCCCTTCCTCTATCTAACCCACCCCCCTGGCCCTATCTAGACCCTCCCCCTACCTTTGTAGGGGGATTTACGCCTCCCGGAGGGAGAAGTAAATCCCTGCGCGCCAGCGGGCCTCTAGCGCGCCGAGACGGGACCTGGGGGCGGTTCCGGAGGGTGCGGCCACGCCCCCGGACCGCCCCGTGCCGAAACCACGCCCCCGGGCCTGCCCCCGAAACGCCGCGTCCCGCCCCCAAAATGCCGCGCCGATCCGACACGCCCCCCTCGAAAAACCCCGGGACTTACGCGAGTCCCGGGGCTCTGCGTGCGCCGGTAGGCCTATGGAACATAGGCGCACCGGCACGCAAGGCCCTGCTTGCATAAATCCGGGCGGATTTACGCGAGCAGGGCTTTTAAAATCCGCCCCTTAGTGTTTTCCAAACATACAGGCTGATACAGTAAAAATCGCAGGAGAGTGGGCAAGTGCCCAGGCCACTCCCCTGTGCCCGCGATTCAGTAGATTAATTTATTTAAATTAGGGCTTGTGGTAAAAAGAGGCGCCAGGGACACTAGCACGTCCCTAGCGCCTCTTTTTGGACAAGAGCGGCGGCTGTCAGTGGGTTTGACAGTTGATGCTCAATTTTGCCGGCATCGGCCCCGACTCCTCCCCTTCCGGAGCGGACTCCGCCCCGAATTAGCTATTGCACGCGAAAAGGGACTTTTCGTATGCGAAAAGTCCCTTTTCGCGTGTGATCCCTTTAGAAAATGACCCCCTTAGTGCTTATTGCTGGGAGTGAGCATCAAGAAATCAGATCTACTTTTTGGGATGGCTACTTACTGTAGGAATCGGGATGTTGGACTCGATGGGCCTTAGTCCTATCCGGCATGGCGCTTCTTATGTTAGCTAAGCTATTATGTCAGCTCACAGTTTAAGAACATGAGAAATGCCAAGCCAGGTCAGACCCAGGTCCATCGAGCCCAGCATCCTGTTTCTGACAGAGGTGAGGACGGGTCAAAAGTACCTGCCAGATCCCAAAAAGCAGGTCTTTTTCTTGTTATTCACTCCCAGGGATAGCAGTAGCTTTCTTTACCTGTCTTATAATGTTTTATGGATTTGTCCTTCAGGAACGTAGCCAGACCTCTTTTAAACCCCGCTGTGTTACTTGCTTTGAGTATGTCCTCTGGCATCAGATTCTACAGCTTGATTGTGCATGGAGCGAAAAAGTATTTTCTCTGATTTGTTTTAAATCTGGTAACCGTCCTTTTTTTTTAACCAATCCACCTTTGCATTTTTTTAATAAATTTCTTTCACATCCCCTCTCAGCGTCTCTTTTCCAAGCTGAAGAGCCCTCATCATAGGAGAGATGCTTCATCCCCTTTATCATTCCTGTCGCCCTTCTCTGCACCTTTTGTAGTTGCACAATGTCTTTCTGGAGGCGGGGGGGTGGTGGCGACCAGAATTGCGCACACAGTACTCAAGGTGCACTCACACCATGGCTGAGCTATTCTGAATTTTATTTTTAACTTATTTGTATTGCAGATGTTGGATGTTTTGATTGTTTTATTTGATTGTTGTACATGGCCTTGGACAACTTATTTAAATCGATAAAGCGTTTTATAAATACATTTTAAATAAATTATTTTTCCGATCACTACTAACATTGTGTTTGCTTTTTTGATCACCAGTAAACACTGAGCCGAGGGTTTCAATGTATTGCCCACAAGGACTCCAAGGTCCTTTTCCTGGATAGTGAATCCCAATACATAAACCTGTCACTGGGATATTTTTTCCCTATGTGCATTGCACTTTTTCACATTAAATTTCATCTGCCATTCAGTTGTCCAGTATCCTAATCTCACAAGGTCCTTCTGCAGTTCCTCGCAATCCACTGATGTTTTAGCAACTTTAAATAACTTTTGTGTCCTCTGCAAATTTGATATCCTCACTCATCGCTCCCGTTTCCAGACCATTTATAAATATACTAGCAAAAACTGCTCAGTATTGCTCGGGTTATCTGGTCCATAACAGCTACAAATTTTAAAATCAAACAAAAGTGAAACAATAAATAGTTTTATTTTGTTGAGTAATTAACAGAAAGCATTTAAAAGACTTAGAGAATGATGAGCTGCGGCCAGAAAAGAGGCGGGGGGGTGGGGGGTGATAGCATGCAGCGCGCCGCATCATGGTGGTGCGTTTTTACCTGCTGCGGTTGCGGCTGTGCCGCACATTATCGCTCCCATAGCGCCACTGCAAAAGGTGGTGTTATTTCCAGTGCTGCTGCCAGCGAAAATGTGTAAAACATTATCGGCAGCAGCGGTACTGCATGCAAATTTTTTTACCCCTGCCCAACCTCCGCTCTAACCCCTCCCCTTTCCCTCATTTAAATGGTAACGTCGCGATAATGACCCATCGCGTTTTGATAAATGACCCTGTTTGATAGCTGGGTATGTTCGGCGGCATGGCTGCACAGCTAAATATACAGCACTAGTTATGTATAATCAGCTAACCAGAAAAGCTGTGCAGTGGCTGAATATGGACCTCATAGATTAAAAAGCACCGGTCCCAGTATAGATCCCCTGGGCACTCCACCATTAACCTTTCTCCATTTGGAAAACTGACTAGTCCTATCTTCTGCTTCCTATCTTTTAGCCAATTACCAATTCACAATAGGACACTGCCTCCTATCCCATGATGTTTTAATGTCTGTCATGGGGCACTCTGTCAAACTGAATATTATTTTGGTAGTTATAATTATTTACATCACAACTAAGTCAAGAGTGCATGTACAATATTTATTTCATGCAGTGTAGACCAGCACAGATTACTGTGAGGAACTGTGCTCTTCTCATGTTCATTACTAACTCTTGATTAATGTTTTGAAAAAGGGATTTATATTTATACTGGGGCTAAGTAAGCAGAAATATAGTTTGAGGAAAAAGCATGGAAGTTCTACTTTGAAGTTCTTTACAGAAGGCAATTTCTCAAAGGATGCAGTAGCTCTACACCTCTGTGCATTGCTTCAGCAATTTCTGCTCCAGCCTGTTGTAGTGTATATTGTGCTATCACAGCCCCGACACAACAGCCAGTCACAGGAGGAAGTCCCTACAAGTGAAGCCTTTTGTGGGCAGAAGTCCTCCAGTCCAAATATTTCTGGAACAATGCTGGGCTGCTGTCCTAATGCAGCAGCAGCCCAACTTTAAAATAAAAAATGATGCATGTTGTGCTGATTAACCTGACTAGTTAGACACAATAAAATGGTCCCATAATCTTCACCTTGATCACTAATATATTCTGCAGTTGGCCATATTGATTGATATTCAGTCACACTTACTTAGCTTTTATGGTTTAGATGTATTCATTTTAATAATATTTTTTAGTTAATGTTCATACATCAATATGTAAATAAAAGCAACTTATTTGAAATCTTTATAGTGAAGTTAGATATGGTATGTTTTAACATAGAATCTACATAGATAGCAACTACTAGAATTGAGCAGTGCACTTAGGTAGGTAGGTGTGGGTGCATTTGTAATTGTAGCTTGCTTGGAATGCTAAAAGTTCATCTCATTTGTTTTCATTTGCATTCTAGATTCTGATGAGTCACCAGTCACAAGAGAACGAAATGTGATAGTCCATGCAGATCCAGAATTCTCTAGTTCTGTTGGCAGGAGATCTGGTACCAGGGACTCAGAGTGCCAAACTGAGGAGATTCTCATTGCAGCCCCATCCAGGAGAAGAATCAGATCCCAGAGAGGCCAGGGTGTGATATCCTCCCTCTCTCATTCAGCCAGCAACATTGTAGATTTGGCAAGCGGCGGTGACCCAATGTTTACTACTGCGGTGACCAGCCGCATTCGATCACGCAGTCTTCCTAGAGAAGGTGCTAGAGTCAGTGACGTTGGTCACAGTCTTGGTGCTAAAACTTCGACCTATGAACCAGAACTCTTTTTGCCAAGCCCAGAGAGGGTCCTAAAGAAAAGCGAGGACACCATCACTAGCCAGGGTTCACAAGATCACCAGCCTGTAGGTTTAACCTGTTCTAAGCACCTCCATAGCCCAGAGCATACCTTGAGTGAAAGAGGCAGATCAAGGCTGTCAAGGATGGCAGATTCTGGAAGCTGTGAGATTTCTTCAAACTCTGATACCTTTGGAAGCCCTATTCACTCAATTTCCACTACAGGAGTCCTTTTAAGCAGTCACATGGATCAAAAAGATGACCATCAATCCTCCAGTGGGAACTGGAGTGGAAGTAGCTCAAATTGTCCCTCCCAGACATCGGAAACCATTCTGCCCACTGCCTCTCCCCCACTGACTAGCTCTTCACACTGTGACTCAGAGTTATCCTTGAATACTGTTCCTCACGCTAATGAAGATTCCAATGTCTTTATCACAGAGCAGTATGACAATGATCAAATGGATAAGGCCAGAGGTCACAGGGCAAGCTCCTTTACCTCTACAGTAGATTTATTTGATGACCCTAACAGTAACACAAGTGATAGCGAATGGAACTACCTTCACCATCGTCATGATGCATCATGCCGTCAGGATTTCAGCCCTGAATGTTCAAAGGCCAATAGCTTGGATTGCCCAAGTTTTACGAGTATGGCCACATACGATAGTTTTCTGGAAAAGAGTCCTTCAGAAAAAGCAGACACTGGCTCTCACTTTTCTGTGGATACTGAAGGATACTATACCTCCATGCACTTCGACTGTGGTCTTAATGGTAATAAGAATTATGTGTGTAACTATGCAGGGTCTGAAAGGGGCCAGAATCCAGATACTGCGTCTAGTCTGACAGACTGCATTTGGCAGGATTATGTAAACAGAAGGCAGGGAAGACAAAGTTTCTCTTTTAGAAAACCAAAGGCAAAGCCAGCCCCACCAAAACGCAGTTCATCTTTGAGGAAATCTGAAAAGCGTACAGATGTTCCTGAGAAGAAAGAACCAAAGATAAGCAGTGGGCAGCAAGTGCTTCATGCTTCCAGGAGTATGAAGCTGCCACTTGAATTTTCAAATACACCTTCCAGTGTGGAAAACTCGAGTCTGTCTTGCCAACAGGAAATGTCCTGGGCTAACCAGTGCAATGGTAGTTTGAAGGATACTCAGTTTAAAGACGAAGGTGCTGAACAAATTCACTATGCAGATCTCTGGCTTCTAAATGACTTGAAATCTAACGATCCTTACAGGTCATTATCAAATTCAAGCACTGCTACGGGTACTACAGTCATAGAATGCACCAAGTCTCCTGAAAGTTCTGAATCACAGACGTCGCAATCTGGATCGAGAGCCACCACTCCATCCCTTCCTTCTGTTGAGAATGAGTTTAAGTTGGCATCCCCAGAAAAGATGGCTGGTTTAGCATCACCATCCAGTGGGTATTC
This sequence comes from Rhinatrema bivittatum, assembly GCF_901001135.1. NCBI lineage: Eukaryota > Metazoa > Chordata > Amphibia > Gymnophiona > Rhinatrematidae > Rhinatrema > Rhinatrema bivittatum. Next base: position 221,792,442 of record NC_042619.1, read on the forward strand.
TAGTCAATCGGAAACACCCACCTCATCTTTTCCAACAGCTTTCTTCTCTGGGCCTTTATCCCCAGGGGGCAGTAAGAGAAAACCAAAAGTACCAGAAAGGAAGTCTTCACTTCAGCAGTCCTCTCTGAAGACTGGAAACTTATCCTTAAGCAAAGATCTAGAACTTCCAGTTATACCTCCTACCCACCTTGACCTAAGTGCTCTTCATAGTGTTATGATTAGACCATTTTCACACAGATCTCAGTTGCATGCTCTTAGTCATACTAAACAGAACACAGCTGGGGATGCAAATAATTCTGTCCCTCCTCCCACCCTTGCTATCACACCATCAGTTCTGAAATCTGTTCACCTCCGATCAGTCATCAAACATAAGGAAACAAAGCAAAAAGAAAATGACATACATGATCACCACACACAAGAATCCACACTAACAGCCGATGCCTTTCCTCCAAGCAAAATTAAGCTGCCTGTAGCTAACCAGCCACTATCACGCCAGTACTCCATAGAGGAGGACATGCTGCCCTATATTGACTGTTCTCCAGTTGAAGCAAGCCCTGATCATCATCTTTCAGAAAAAAGTTTCATTTTCAATGGGAAAAATACATACAACCATGAAACTGTAATCCCAGCCAATAAGGTTATTTTAGAAGTTAAAACTATAAAAGACCAAATACCCACAGGTGACGATCTCCTTCAGGAAACAGCATTAAGAATAAACTCTGACCCCTTTATGGAAGGGCCTAAAAAAGACTCAGATGCTACAAGTGATTATGACATTGAGATATCATATAAAAAAACAGGACAGAATGAGGGCCCTGAGAATGTGCTGATTTTGCAAGAGTTGCCTGTGGGTCATGCACAACTACCCAAGTCAGAACCAATCAACAGAGTCACATCCCAGCCTGATTCACAAGAATGTGTATCAGAAGTTCCTGATCAGCTGAACAGCCAACTTGACTTGAGTAACCAAGATGAAGAAGTGCCTGGGAATATTATTAATTATGAATCAGAGATCTCAACTGTAAATTCACTCAGTGAAAAATATTCCAAGCAGGAAAATTACATTGCATCAGGTATTCCAACCAAAAGTGCCTCTGACAGTAGCAGAGCAGAAGAGACCCAGGAAATGCAGGATGGTGTGGATGAGGCCTCTTGGAAAGGTAAGTTCTCAGCTACTCCATCAGTACAGTGCAATTTGTAGTACTATAGGTAATTTTTTTTGAAAAGAGAAGAAAAATATTATAAATTCGATGTAATTTCAGGACAGTATGTTTTGATTTGTTCATTGGTAGAAGTTATTTAGCACTCAGGACCACAAATATAAAATGGTTCTGAGAACTGGAACCATACAGTTGATCTCTTATGTGTCCCTGTTCTCAAAATGAACATACTCATAAAGGGCCAAAATGATTGGAAAGTAAGTATTCCCAAGTATTCTCCACCCTCCCTTGCCATATGAAAAGCATCAAGACTTGTTTGGTAAAATATGATGTCCCTGACTTACATGGCTGCTTTCTATTAAAGAATCTTCTCCGAGCGATGATTCTTTGATTTCACCATTGAGTGAAGATTCTCAGGCTGAAGCAGATGATGTCTTTGTGTCTCCCAACAAACCCCGCACTACTGAAGATCTATTTGCTGTCATCCATAGGTGAGATAAACTCTAGACCCACTGTGTGTTATTGTTTAGGATTATAAATAAAAAAAAAAAGAGGTCCTGGCAGGGACTGGCCTCTAAATGGGAAATTATGCAGAGCCATTTAACCCCACCCCCCCCAAGGATGAAAGGAGCGCCAACATGCAAGCAGAGGCTGTAACTACAGGTGAACAGACTGGGTTGGATTTCACAATAAATTAGACAGCATTGCTTAATAGTAAGCATACTGTCGTGTATTGGGATTGAGAAATATATATTTATGTACGGCTAGATTTTATACATAGTGAACAGCAACATAACAGTATCCTAAAGTCAGGGCTCTGGCTCTCGCAGCCACTCCGGAATATGATACCGCTGAACAGGAGAGCGGATCGGGGCGCCATTGCTGCTCCTCCAGGTGCCTGTGAACTGCCATTGTCCTTGCTCTCCATCCTGTGATCCATCCTTGAGCCTCCTCCCTCCTGCTGTCTCTTCCAGGAGGCCATGCCATGCATCTACCATCTGTTTCTTTTGCAGAAAGGGTGGTAGATGCATGGAATGCCCACTCAGAAGAGATGGTGAAGACAAGAATAGTAATGGAATTCAAAAGGGTGTGGGGATAAACTCAGAGGATCCCCAGTGGCTAAAGGATAGAAATGAAGTAACCTGTGGTAACTTTTGTAGTAACATTTCTGCATGGGGGTAACCTGCATGGAGCAGCAGATACAACCCTAAACAGAAAGGCATAGGGGTAAACTGCACAGAGCAGCAATTGTAGCCCTACCCATCTTGCTGAGCAGAATGTATGGGAATTTTAATCTTAATTTGTTATCATTTATTTATTTAAAATTTTTATGTATTGCCTTATGGTCAAAGACCAATCTAAATGGTTTATAATCAGTTTAAAACCAAATACAATATAACAGTGAAATCTTAAAAACAGCATTTCTATCCAACCATCTGTTATTCTTCATATCCTCCCATCTAATAGCAACCAATATAGAAAACCTATTTATTTTCCTTGAAGCAAGTTCAGCAAACAGCCGTCTTTCATTCTTGCAAAACTATAAATAGTTTCATTTTTGTTGGCTCTCCACCTTGTGGTGGGAGCAACCACTGAAAAAGCCCTAGCTGAAATCCGTAACCCCCCCTCACCATTTTAAACGATGGAATCTTTAAACACAAACGGTGACTGGAACGTAGATGTCTACTAGGTTGATACCTCTCCACCTTGTCATGAGATACCTTGGGCCCACACCTCTCAAAATTTTAAAAACCAACATCAGCATGTTGAACTGAGCTCGGTTCCCTGTTGGGAGCCAGAGCAAAGAACTCAGCATCCCCTTTACAGAGGTTCTCATAGATCAGCCTAACGCTGTTCTTGCAAGCACATTTTGGGCTATTTGCAACCTATGAATCAAACTTTGGGGAAATACCAACAATAGCCCATTACAATAATCTAAATATGATACTATTAATGAATGTGCAACTAATTTAAAATCATTCATTTCAAAGCAAGGACACAATTTCTGCAATATTTTTAACTTAGTACATACCAACTGAATCACTTTAGACACCCGAGCTTGCCCTTTTAACTGCGCATCAAAAATCATTTCCAGTTTTCTCACCTTCTCCATCATAGACAACTTCACAAATTCCACCTTAACATCCTGACATGGCCTAATTATATTTGCTTTTCCCTATTCAAAGTACCTCTGGCTTAGCCGAATTCAACACCAACCTATTCTGTTTCAACCGCTCCGTTATGGTAGTTAATTCCGCCCTATCTACCCTATTCAACATATCATCCATAACTGAAACCAATATGGTTTCCATACTATGTCCCTTCCAAAATCCCCCCAACATGAGTCCAGTACCGCCCCTTCCTCCAAATAATGTTAATTGCGGAATTCCTGTTATTTTTCTAAAAGCTTTGCCAAAAAAGAAGTGGAAACCACCAGCCAATAGCTGTTATAGTACCAACCATCAAGATTAGCTTTCTTCAACAGGGAAGTAATTATTTATTTACAGAGAATAATTGGTATAATTCTTCCTCGATGGAGAGTATTAATAACCTATAGTAGATATTTCAACCCTGCATCTGATAAGAGCTTCATCAAACTAGCTGGGCATGTACCTAAAATACAGAAAGTAGACTTAACCTACTAAAGATGTTTAAAGTAAAAAAAAAAATAAATCCCTGAGTATTCCAAAACACTCAAACCTTGATTTTCCACCATTTTGCCCTGATCATCTAACCCCAGGTAAATCCCATCTAAATCAAACAACAGGTCCTTGGTCAATTTATCATTCAAATTACTGGTCTTAACAAAATAATCAGCAAATTCCCTATTCTCCTAGGTCAAGCAGGATGGTAATCCTCACATGTGTGTGACTTCATCAAATGAAGCCTGGTATGGAAAACTTTATGTCAAAGTTTCTAGCTAGGCGCACTCTGAGCATGTCCAGAATGCCACTATCCAAGCATCCACCCAGGGTCCGATCCCCAGCACCTATCTCCAGTTGGGGAATTGGCGAGGGAGAGGACAAGAAAGGACCAATACCTCCAGGGTCTTCCTTGCCATGAGGTGTCGATGCCCCCAACACAGAGGCCGAGGAATCAGACTTCCTGGCACCAAACAATCTGCCCATCTTATCCAGACGTGCTTGACGACCTTTGGGGGTCATCTGAGCATAAAAAGAAGAGCCGCGCACATCATGCGAGGCCCCCAGGCACAAGACGCAGACCTCATGGGGGGTCTTTGATGGACATGGTCCTATGCTAACTCTCGCCACATGCACAGGCTTCTCATTCCCATAATCACTTTCTTTCTCTCACACACACGTACCAGTTTCTGTTTCTCACGCACCAATCATCTCCTGATCAGTTTTTCTCTTACACACACACACACACTCCAGTCATCTCCCTGACCAGTCACTTCTATTGTCTCTCCTATACACACACACACACACACACCACCTCTCTGACCAGTTTCTCTCAATCACATGCATGCTCTCTCTCACACAATTTACATAGATGATCTCAATCAACTGCTCTCACTCACAGTTACACATGCACATTCTCAATGACACATACATTCTCTCACTTACAGACAAGCTGGCTGTCTCTCTCTTTCTCTCTCTCTCTCTCATTTCCTGCCCCCACCCCCAAGCACAAACGGTAGCTGCAGCAGCCTCCTCCTCTAGTCCTCGCATGCCAAGAAAGAAAATTCCTATCGGCCACAGGAGGCTAATTCTGCTGTCTCCTGTGCCGATTTCTGGCTGCTTCTGATTTTGCTCAGGGCCGCCGCTATTTTTTCATGTGGCATGGCTTTCTTCTTCGCGCCCCCCCCCACTGCACGTCACTTCCTGTTCCAGGCCAGGGGGCAGGTGTGGGAAGAAGAAAAGGCCCAGCCGCAGTTGCCAGCCTCCACCTACACTGCTGTCGTTCCCATGAAACCGGGGCTGGTGCCGTGGCGAAAATACAAAAGCAACACTTAGGCGGATGGCTGCTGCTGGTGGCTGCGAGCAACACCTGTCACGTGATTGGGGTGACCGGCCCACCGGGGCATGCCCGAAGCCCCGAAAGGCCAATCCGCTCCTGCCTCCGATGAGGAAGGACCATTGGCTCCGATGATGCATCCCCCGACCGATTCTGTGGCCACCGAGCCTCGGGTTACCGGGGCCTTCAAAGCCGTTGGTGCCTGCAGGGCTATCAGTGCCCCGGCCCAGGACCATGCTTCAGGCTTTCCCACCGGTGTCACCAGGGAGTGAGGTTGATGCCCTGTACAATCCATGGGAGGATGAGCCTTCCATCTCTTCCTCTGAGGACTCCGTGGGGCCTGCCTTTGGAACCTTCTCCTCCAGAGGAAAGATGCCGCTCCTCTCCAGAGGCCCTGACATAAGCAGGTTTTGTAAGGGCGGTGGCGGAATTGGTCCCCTTCCAGCTTATCACAGAGGAAGACTCCAGTAATAAGATGCTGGAGATCCTTCAGTTTGTGGACGCTCTTAAGGAAGTAGTTGCTGTCCCAGTTCATGATATCTTAAAGGACTTGATTGGCAGGTTTTGTGAACATCCCATCTCAGTCCCTCCGGTAAACAGGAAGACCAATGCAGTGTACCTGGTGCTGCCATCTACCGGTTTTGAGAAGTGCCACCTTCCACACCAGTCTGTGGTAGTGGAGTCCGCTCTTACAAAAGCGAAAAGGTCTTGCACCCATGCCTGTGCTCCCCCAGGCCGTAAGCACAAGACCCTATATGCCCTGGGCCGCAAGGTCTTCCAGGGCTGTATGTTGGCAGCCCACATTGCTTGCTACCAATTATATATGGGTCAATATTCCAGAAATCTCTGGAAACAGGCACAGGATTTGGTAGACCACCTCCCTCAATAAAAGTTGTGCAACAGGGATTGTAATGCGACAAACATAAAGTTCGGTCCACATATGATGTCTTTGAGACAGTGGCCAGGGCGCCTGCGGAGGGTATTGGGGCTCTTCATATGGCCTGGCTGAGGGCCTCTGATCTCCAGCCTGAAGTACAAGACCATATTGCTGACCTGCCTTGTACTGGAGAGAATCTCTTCGGTGACAAAATCAAGGAGGCAGTAGCATAACTCAAAGATCATCATGAGACTTTGCAGCCTCTATCGGCTAGCACCTTGGACCCTCCGTCCTCGGGCAAAAAATTCTCTTGGCAGGGACCTAGATGACCATTCTACAAACCGAGGAAGTACTATCGTCTGGCAGGTAGGGCATGACCTCAGAGGCTCGGAGTGAGGTCTCGTCCTAGGCAACAGCATGTCCCTAGAACCCAGCCAGCACCGCAGCAGACTCCTGCCATGGGCTTTTGACTGGCTGCGAGGGAGTTTAAGCCAGTCGCTAGTGGTGGGCCCTCCGGTCAGAGGTCGGCTAACATCCTTCACGGACCATTGGAGCACCATCACCTTGGATTGGTGGGTCCTCTCCATCATCTGCCAGGAATACAGTTGCATTTCCAGGAGATCCCGCTGCACTCTCCCCGTGTCCCTCTTGGAAGGCTTCCAGGGATTGGGAAATACTTCTCAAGGAGCTTTTCGCCCTCACTATGGCTAGAGTGATCTAACCCATTCCTCCTGGTCAGCGGGGAAGCGGCTTCTACTCCAGGTATTTCCTCATCCCGAAGAGAACGGGAGGCCCTCACCTGATATTGGATTTGAGGACCTTGAAACCTCATGCGGGAGACGTTCAGGGTGGTCTCGCTGGGTGCCCTTATTCCCCTCCTGCACCAGGGAAACTGGCTTTGTTCCCTCGATCTACAAGATGTCTATGCTCACATAGGGATTGCCCGTGCCCACCGGCGGTACCTCCGCTTTGTGGTGGGTGAGCCCATTTTCAGTACAGAGTGCTGCCCTTCGGACTGGCGTCCATGCCCTTGTGGCAGTGGCTGCGCATCTGTGAAGGCAGCAAGTGCAGGTTTTTCCCTATCTGGATGACTGGCTCATCAAGGGCACCTCCAGGCAGGGAGCGCTGCACTCCTTGCAGGCCACCATTTGAATCTTGGAGGCCTTGGAGGTTTTTAATCAATTACCCCAAGTCCCAACTGGTCCCATCCCTGTACCAGAACTTTATAGGTGCCAGGTTCGACACAACTCAAGCCCAGGTGTTTTTGCCCAGGGATCAAGCAATCAGCTTGGCTTCTTTGGCAGGGATGATCTTGCGGAGTTGCCAGATCTTGGTGCACATCATGTTGCGCTTGCTGGGGTACATGGCAGCAACTGTCCATGTTACCCTCTTTGCTTGCCTTCACATGCGCAGGGCGCCATGGACCCTATGGTCTCAGTGGTGCCAGGCCACTCAGGACCTTTGGGCACGCATTTAAGTCACCACACTGCTCTGAGACTCTCTGTCGTTGTGGGTGTCTCTTCCTAATCTGGAGGTGGGGGGTTCCATTCTAGGTTTCCCCCACGCAGGTTGGTGCTCACCACAGATGCTTCCCACTTGGGTTGGGGAGCACATGTGGGGGATCTTCACACCCAGGGTTGCTAGTCAGCTTGGGAGCTGAGGTGCCAGATCACTTTCCTGGAGCTGCAGGCAGTCTGCTATGCCCTTTGGGCATTTTGGGATCAACTGGCCGGCAAGGTCGTGCTCATCCAGACCGACAGTCAGATAGCCATGTGGTACCTCAACAAGCAGGGTGGAATGGGATCATTCCTCCTTTGTCAGGAGGCAGTCCAGATCTGGTCATGGGCTCTATCCCAGAACATCCTTCTCCGAACCAGATACCTGCCGGGACAAGAGAATGTGCTGGCGGACGGCCTAAGTCATTCCTTCCGACCACATAAGTGGTCCCTGAAGCAGGAGGTAGCGGACCAGATCTTCCATTGTTGGAGGACTCTGGACGTGGACCTCTTTGCTTCCCCCCTGCAACAAGAAGGTAGGTTAGATATGCTTCTTGACCAGGGGGAATGGCAGGATGGCATCAGATGCTTTTGCCCACTACTGGGGCAAGGGCCTCTTGTAAGCCTATCCTCTGCTTCCTCTGGTCTCCAAGACTCTCCTGAAGCTCCAGCAGGACCGGGGGACCATGATTCTCATCGTGCCTTATTGGCCCCGACAGATCTGGTTTCCACTCTTGCAGGAACATCCCCGGACCTCATAATGTAAGATCAGGGGAGGCTGCGCTATTCCAACCTCCAGGTCTTGTCCCTTACGGCTTGGATGTTGAAAGGGTGACCTTGCAGCCCCTGAATCTCTCAGAGGGAGTATCTTTGGTCCTGCTGGAGTCCAGGAAGCCTTCCACTAGGAAGTCTTATGGCCTGAAGTGAGAGAGATTTTCGGTGTGTTGTGACAGCCACAAGTTGAACCGGTTGAAGTGCTCCACCTCCAAGCTGTTAGATTACCTGCTGCACCTCTCAGACACTAGCTTAAAGACCTTCTCTGTGAGTGTGCATCTCAGTGCGATTAGAGGAGTGGATGGATCACCTTTCTCGGTATAGCCTGATGTGGGTTTTTTCATGCAGGGCCTACTCCAGCTGAAACCTCCCCTCAGGCCCCCTGCAGTGTCCTGGGACCTCAATGTGGTCTTGGCCCACCTGATGAAGGCTCCCTTTGAACCTTTGCGCTCTTGTGACCTGAAGTACCTGACCTGGAATGTAATTTTCTTGGTAGCAGTCACCTCGGCATGCAGGGTCAGTGAACCTCGGGCGTTGGTGTCGTATCCACCCTACTCAAAGTTCCTCCATGATCAGGTGGTTCTCTGCACACACCCTAAGTTCCTACCAAAGGTTGTGACTGATTTCCACCTTAAATCAGTCCATCGTTTTACCAACCTTCTTTCCTACGCCTCATTCGCACCGGGATGAGTAAACTGTGCACAGCCTAGATTGCAAGAGGGTCTTAGCGTTCTGTCTGGAGCAAACAGCAGGCCACAGACAGTCTACGCAACTCTTCATTTCTTTCGACAAAAATAGATTGGGAGTTGCTGTATCCAAGCAGACCTTGTCTAACTGGCTTGCAGACTGCATCTCTTTCTGCTACGTGCAAGCAGGTCTACAGCTGAGTGGCCATGTCAAGGCTCATTCCATTCGTGCCATTGTGGCTTCGGTGCCCACTTGCATGAGGTCCTCGTGGATGAAATTTGCAGAGCTGCAACCTGGAGTTCCCTCTACATCTTTGCTTCACACTACTGCTTGGTCAGAGAAGGTTGACGTGACAGCCATTTCGGTCAGTCGGTCCTGCAGGATCTTTTCAGTAATTAAACCCAACTCTTCCGACCTTGTGCCCCTTGTTTGTGTTCAGGCTGGCTCCCTTTGTGCCACCAGCACGTTTGTTGTACCCGTTGGCACCTAGTTAAGTGCTGTGTGTCCCTGGTACATATGGGAGCAGCCTGTAGCTAGGTATTCACCCCCATGTGAGGACTACCATCCTGCTTGTCCCAGGAGAAAGCAGAGTTGCTTACCTGTAACAGGTGTCCTCCTAGGACAGCAGGATGTTAGTCCTCAGGAAACCCGCCCACCACCCCACGAGTTGGGTTTCTAATGACTTGTTATTTTATTTTTTTGTGAATTCTATATTACGAGACTGAACAGGGACCTCGTGGATGCGTCGACAGTGGCATGCTGGGCATGCTCAGTGTGCCTAGGCAAAGTTCTAGAAACTTTGACAAGTTTTCCGTGCCGGACTCCATCTGATGATGTCACCCATCCTGCTGTCCTAATAGAACACCTGTTACAGGTAAGCAACTCTGCTCTCTTTGGCATTAGACAAAATATTCCTCACATTTTCCCAAGAACTTATTGATCACTAAAAAGAATTCTCTAGACTTCGAAGCAGTTGCAGAAATGGCCTTAGAAAATTCTTTTTCTTAGCCTCAGTTCCTGCATGATGGTATTGTTTAGCTGCCTTTCGCCAATTTTGCCAACTGTTCTGCAGATATAACACATAGGAGTAAATTTTGAAAGGCGTTGCATGCGTAAAATTAACATATATTTACATATGGAACTTGTGCTCACATACATGCTGTTTTATAAGCATTACAAATACATGCATGTTTTTGGTTTGGCGTACACATTTACCTATGCAAAAAAGGAGCAGTCTAGTGGAATTCCTGGGAGTGGCCAAAAGTTGCGCATGTAAATTACTATTTTCTAAGTGATTTCCATGAATACGTTAGGCAACTTATCCGCACAATTTTACATTTGCTAATTATCTAGCGCAATAGATATCAGACTTGTCTGCTTTTGTAAGGTGGGAGGTCTAGGGGAACTGGGGTGAATTCAGCGTGAAGAACTAGTAGGGTCTCGATGACCTGGAGAAGGACTGGGTGAGCTGCTTGGAAGTATATGCAAACCGGTGATTTCAATTACGCATGCATGTTTTAAAATATACAAACTTCCGTGTATAAATCAGGGTTTGATGCGAGCAAGTTCTGTTTTTTCCATGCATTATAAAATAGATAGGAAGTGTACGCACTTTCTATGTTGGGGGTGGAGGGGAGACATATTTTACAATTTGCACATAACTGATACTTGCAGGTTACAAAAACTATAGTAGATCTCCGCTCAGCCTTATTTGTACGTATATGGGGGTGGGGGGGGGGGCCACATGGAGTTATCTGAATGTTATCCTCATAACTTTTATTGCTGTTTCAATGCAAAATTAACTGTAGATTCAGAAAATTGTTGGCCCTAAGCCTCCCATTGTTTATATAGTTGGTTAAGTTGCTAGAAGACCAGAGGGCCATTAAGAACATGAGAACATGCCATACTGGGTCAGACCAAGGGTCCATCAAGCCCAGCATCCTGTTTCCAACAGTGGCCAATCCAGGCCATAAGAACCTGGCAAGTGTCAAAAACTAAGTCTATCCCATGTTACTATTGCTAATGGCAGTGGCTATTTTCTAAGTCAACTTAATAGCAGGTAATGGACTTCTCCTCCAAGAACTTATCCAATCCGTTTTTAAACATAGCTATACTAACTGCACTAACCACATCCTCTGGCAACAAATTCCAGAGTTTAATTGTGCATTGAGTGAAAAAGAACTTTCTCCGATTAGTTTTAAATGTGCCCCATGCTAACTTCAAGGAGTGCCCCCTAGTCATTCTATTATCTGAAAGAGTAAATAACCGATTCACATCTACCCGTTCTAGACCTCTCATGATTTTAAACATCTCTATCATATCCTCCCTCAGCCATCTCTTCTCCAAGCTGAAAAGTCCTAACCTCTTTAGTCTTTCCTCATAGGGGAGCTGTTCCATCCCCTTTATCATTTTGGTAACCCTTCTCTGTACCTTCTCCATTGCAATTATATCTTTTTTGAGATGCGGCGACCAGAATTGTACACAGTATTCAAGGTGCGGTCTCACCATGGAGCGATACAGAGGCATTATGACATTTTCCGTTTTATTCACCATTCCCTTTCTAATAATTCCCAACATTCTGTTTGCTTTTTTGACTGCTGCAGCACACTGAACCGACGATTTCAATGTTCTTCTATTTGCCTTAAAACTACCTCTACACATGGTAATCCACAATTAGACAAAGCAAGATCTTTTCTAGTAGATTACTCAGCACAATCTTGCATGTTCTCATCCCCCACCCCTGTGAATCTCCTTGTGTTCTATAATTTAATTTTATGTCCGACTGAAAATTACCAAAGTGAAAACAGCCCATCTCCATTTAGTTACCTTCTAAAGTTTCCTCTCTCAATTGTCTTTACTTGTTTGGGGAAAGTGAATGTCATGAGTTTGTTAGTCGAGTTTTAATGGAAAGAAGTGCATGGAAATCTGAGTAAGCGGTACATGGTGTGCAGGGAGCTGATTTTATTATGCTAGCAATAATTAATTGGACATTAAATGAAAGCGAGGTTCTTCGTGACAAACAAATGAAATTTCGGTCAGTTGCTACAGCCTGCAAAACCCAGACCCGTGACCGCCTGCTCAGCCAGGAGAATAGTAGGCAGGTGCTAGGGGCTCCTCAACCACTGCTGTGGCTCCCACAGCCACTCCGGGATAGGCCACCATTGAGCAGGAAAGAGAATCCTTGGTGCCACTGCTGCTCCTCTTCCAGGTGCCTGGGATCTGCCACTGGCCCTTCCTTCACATTCTGCAGTCGATGCTTGGGCCCCCTCCTTCCTGCCATCCTCCCGTCAAAGGGAAAAAGCAACACTTACCCGCGTCTGCCTACTCCTCCAGCGAAGTTTGGTGTCGTGATTTGAATCAGCCGTGTTCTTGTGAGATCGGTCAGCACCACGGTTTAAATCACTAGACTGATGCAGGCTGGCAGAGGAGGCAGATACAGGTAACCGCTCCTGTCTCTTGCTGGCTGGGGAGGAGCTGGTCCAGGGATCAGTGGGATAATCGTGGGGTTGGGGGTTGTGAAACAACCACACGTGTTCTTTTGTTCACACTGAGGAACATGTTTTACATGGGTAAATGTGTTTTCACCTGTGTGAAAATCTTTGAAAATTGCCCTCATGAATAGTCAGCTAGAATTTCTTTATTGTTCCCAGTTTATTAATCGATTCTTTTTTTTTTTTTTATAGATCTAAAAGAAAAATACTTGGAAGAAAAGAGTCTGGAGACGCAGCTGCAAGGAACAGATTAAGAGCCTCAGCAGGGAGCAGTCCGGGAGCATCAGTAAGCACTCAGAGGTCTCCCGGTCTTATATACAGGAATGCCAAAAAGTCCAATACATCCAACGAAGAGTTTAAGCTACTCCTTTTGAAGAAAGGCAGTCGGTCAGATTCTAGCTATCGAATGTCAGCCACGGAGATACTGAAGAGTCCAATTATGGCCAAATCTCCCAGTGAGCTACTTGCCGATTCCTCTCTGAGCTGTGACGAGTCCATCCAAGTATCGCCGGCTGCTGACGCATTATCCCCCCTCTCCCCCTGCTCCCCTAGAGTCAGTGCGGAGGGGTTCTCTTCCAAGGGTGCTTCCTCGCGGGTCGGGAGATCCCGGATTCCGCCTGCCGCCAGCAGCAGTCGTTACAGCGTGCGCTGTCGGCTCTACAGCACGCCCATGCAGGCCATCTCCGAAGGGGAGACCGAGAACTCGGATGGCAGCCCCCACGATGACCGATCCTCTCAGAGTTCAACCTAGGTTATCCCTGAGCTCCTACGCCTGAAATATGCGTGTACTTTGCAACCACTTGGGTTCTTGGGAATGGACATGATCATTACACAAACTCCAGGGTGGCTGATGAATCACAGGGCAGTAGAAACGCATCTGTAGGTTTGTGTTTAAGAAAATATGCTGGAAAACTAGAAGAATATAGTATTGTGTAGCTATTTATTATTTTTCGTTCCTTAAAATAGAAAAGTACACTATGTTTCCTGAATTTATCATTTAGATCTGTTTGGATTTTTTTTCCTACTTTTTTCGGCTTAATAGATTTAAAAGATTTCATAAAGAGATAGACAAGAGAAAAATGCTTTTCAGTGTAGCCCATTTAAGACATATTAACCTCCCCCCCCCCCAACTGTAGTGCTTCCCTAGAAGAAAAAAAACAAGAGATTGTCTCTTCAGAATTGGTATTTTTGTACATTAAAATGAAATGATATGAGATTTAAAAAGAAACTAAGAAGCATATGTAAATACCATATTTTTGATAAAGCTTGTAAATAAAATTATCAGGAAAAAGTGGGCCATGGTGGCCAATGATTTACGGTGATTAAAAAAAAAAAAAAGGCAAACAATATAAAACTATGTTTAGCAAAGCCGACAGAGATAAAAATATGACTTGTATTCTGTGAATACCATTCTCATATCAGGCCACACATCCATGTCCACTCAGAAGACTGAGATTTATGATCAGAAACCTCAAATCTTTTTTTTTTTTTTTTTTTAAATACAGTTCAAATAGGGAAGTCCTGAAAATATCGATCACAGAGAAAATGTCAATGAAGTTTTACAATAAGCGGAAACGCCCGGGACAGAGTGCAGCTGTGGTTCGGGTGGAGGGTTACTGGGAAACGTAACATTTTATTGTCAAGGCTTTTCTGCACTCGTGGTTCTCTGTCTCTCTATTCAGGGAATAGTGCAGAAAGCCGTGCATGTAGCAGCCCACAAACATTACAAAACGAACCCTTGCTTGAGGAAGATGAATTTGAAAATTTTCCCGGCAAAACTCCCCCACACAAAGCTATACCTGCTAATTTGTAAAAGGAGGTTTTTTGGGGGTTTTTTGTTTGTTTTTTTAGAAAATGTATGCGCACATTTTGCAAAATAGAAACATATGCATGCAAGTCCCAAAAGAGGCATTTCTCCCTAGCAGCAACTCCTGTCAAAAGAAATAATTAAAAGGTATTGAGGTCCATATTCAAAAGCCATTTAGATGGATAACTTAAATGGCAATTTTAGCATATTCAAACACCTAACCGGCTAAGTTATACCGGATGAGTCATCAGTCGGCTGTGATTTAGCTGGATAAAAAGAGGGCCTTCTGGGGAGGGGTTTAGTGCCAAATTTCACACAGATATCCAGCGATATTAGGCAAGATAACTTTAGCCCTGCTTCCGGCGCTGCTTCTCTCAAAGCAGTGCTGGAGGTACCGGGAGCGGGGAAATGGGTCCCTCGCTCCCGGCAGGGACAGTTAAGCTATCGTGGGAGGGGATGGGGCAGGGGGTGCCGCGCTACATTTCAGCACTGCAGGCGAGCGGGGGAGGGGGCACCCGATGTTAATATCTGGCAATAAACGGGGCAGGAGGCCCAGCCTACAAATCGGGGGGGGGGGGGGGGGGGAGGGGCTTCTACTCTAGTATGAGAGGTTTGGGTGGAGCAGGAATCACGGCTCGGCAGGGCCATGTGAAATGGTTTGGGGGGAGAAAGGGGATTGAGCCACTGGCCCTTTCACTTCTTTTTTTTTTTTTTTGTTAGTTGTTGACAGCATTACTTAGCCGGATATCTTTTAAAGATCTGCTGACGAGTAGCATGTTATCCGGCCACACAAGACTGGATAACTTAAAAACCTAAGTGGCTTCGGTTTTTTAACTTCCCTGGCTACTTTCAGGCTATTCATAGTAACATAGTGACGGTAGAAAAAGATCTAATGGTCCATCCAGTCTGTCCGGCAAGCTTCTTATGGTAGTGACTGCCGCTCTGTGCAGGTTACCCCCATGTTACTGTTAAGGGTAGTAACCGCTGCTACGTGCCAGTTATCCCCATGCCTTTTGATAAGGGTAGTAATATTAACAATCAAAACTAAGCAACTGTCAAACCCATTTAGCAGGATATTTATCTCCGTGAATATACAGGGCAAGTTATCAGGCTAAGGTTAGCTAGATAACTTGTCCACTAAACGGCCTACTGAATATTGGCCTCACTATTTTTAATCTCCATCACTTGTGTGCAGCCTATAGCAGTTGCATGCTGTGCATTTTTTAAAAAAACATACAGAAATATTAACCTTACTATCCTAGTCCTGCAGCTTGTCAAAGCCTCTGAAAAGAAAAAGCTGTGATGGAGAACCATCAGTGTATACAATGCAGTACAGAAAAAGATAAAACCAGACTCATGTTTAGACAAGGAACACAGAAATGCACAAGTGTAGAGATGGCAGGGTCCTGACTCCAAGAGCTCATAAGTGTGGGTTAACCACCACCATCAGCCTAGTTTTTGTTATTAATAGGACTTCAAATGGTAGGATGTTTTCTCCAGACCTGGCTGATCCTTCCTTAGCCTTATGTCTGCCCCACATTGATCTGTCTGGCTGCACAGAGCTGCTGATTCAATTGATGTAAAGGGAAGGGGCCAAGAGGGAACCATCACCTGCAGCCACTGCTGTTTCCCAGGGGCATAACAAGGCATGCTAGCACCCTGGGCAGACATCCTGAGCTCTGTTCCTCACTCCCTCCACTCTGATTGCCCTGCCTCTCTCAACTCAAGATGGCAGGAGGACAGCGGCTCTCTCTCCAGCTGCCCATCTTGCCCACCCCTAGTCTTCTTCCCTTTTTTTTAGGGTAAGATACTTCTGATGTCCAAAAATGAGAAGAATGTAATTGAACTCTACAGCACTTTCAGCAGCCCCTGTGGGCAAGCAGAAAGAAACTTTTGTAGGAAACGCTGCTAATGCCAGTCCCCAGCCAGGCAAGGGTCAGCAGGGCAGTCTCTGGTCAAATCAGCTCCCCATGCAAAGGTTACTTTTGGTGCCCCCCCCTTCCCTTCCCTTTTGTGCTCACGGACTGACTCAAAAGGGAGGCATGGCACCCTCTACACTAGTTTGGCACCTAAGAGTGCTCACCCTTCTTGTCTACCCCTTGTGACAACCGTGGGTGTCACTACCAGAATGGCACTATCACCCCCCCCCCCTTCCCGAGGGCTGTAGTCTCCTTTCTGGTAGCACTTCCAGCATCAAGCAAGTGACCAGTCCAATAATCGGACTGCTCATACAGACTAGCATCACAGTCCCACTTTTTAGAGTACACTAATGGGAGGCCAAACTGCTGCTATTAAGAGAAAAAAAATAACTTTTTTTTTTTTTAAAGTTGGGTCCTGTGTTTATGCCATCTTTTAAAATAAAGTCCCCAGATTCCTGAAATTGTGCTACACTGCCCCAGCAGCAGGAAAGCCCACAAGAGCTCACCGCTCTGAGTTTTCCCTTCCCTGCCTGCCACAAAGATGAAGGGAGCTTCCAACAGGAGGTTGGGCAAACCCCCCACCCCCAGGCCACATTGAAGCGAGGCCCTGAGTTTCTCAAGGTGAAGTGCTTTTTTTTTTTTTTTTTATCGTACCACTGCAATATCTGTGTGTGGCTGCTCAAGCTTGCCTTAGACTGAAGCAGTTTCTGCCTAGGTTAAGTAGATTTATTTTAGCTTATTTATTACCTGTGTTTTCTGCAATCTTTACAGCCAGAAATCCTTACTTACTTTCCTTGGCTTTTTCTTACATCTGTATTGATGCTTTAAGACAGGAGGATTGGGTGATGATAAAATACAGGTTTGGTCCAGCACCACACAGGAATCCCTTGGCATGTCTACACAAGTTGGCCTTGTCATCAGTTTGTCATCTATTGTGGACCAGCACAATCTTGCTAATACGTTCAGCATTTTATTGACATGCAGTACTGTAGCTCATTCTGTAACGCATAGAGACGCCCAAAAATCATTTCTGCACTGCCGTAACATTTCTAGGTAAAAAAATAAAAACATGTAACTTTGTGATCCCTAAACTGTGCTGTACAAAGATTCACTGGCATATTGGGCCATACTATAAGAGTGAAACACTCTTGAGAATTTACTGTGGAAAGATTGCAGGAACTACCCAACCAGTGATGTATGTTTAATGCCGTTTTGGCCCATAACATTTCTTTTTCTCTTACAAATCGACCTGATCTTGTCTATTTAACCTTTGCAAGTGACATGGTCCAACGAGGAGGTGGTATGTCAAGACAAGTGCTTTGGAAAATGAAGGCAGGGAAACATGCTGAATTATGTGCAATTACTTGAATTTTCTTGTCTTAAAGCTGAGAGAAAAACTGCAGTTAAGTTTAATCTGCAAAAGGGTTTTACTCTCTTTAGATCCTCATGTTAATTGTTTGGATATTTCCATTATTTGGAAATAGTAAAGTCAGCCAGCTGGTGTTATTGGAGAATATGATTTTGAATGCGGAGAGGGTTAGAGCAGAGGGCAAGTTCTTGAGAAGGAAAAGCAGGGACTGACATAGGGTGAAGTGAGACAGCGGAAGGGACCTACTAGGTAGCAGAGACATCAGGACAGAAAGCAGAAGTCAATGACAATTGGAAAGGTGGATGTGTAAAATGGGTTTTGTTATTGATTTTACTCTTAACGGTGCATAAAGCAGAGTCTTCAAAAATAATAAAGGTACATGAAACAGTGTAGCAAAGAAAACTGAGTTGATAAAACTATCAGAGACCATTATTTCTGAAGATTAAGCAGTTTTATAATAAATTCTAGCTCATCTACTGCACACTCCGAAATGTATTTCAGGGGTTTCCAAATGTTCTCAGCTGTAACGCTGCAGTGTATGGTGTGTGTGCCAGGCTGTGTGCGGTGTGAATGAGAAGAAGTCAGTTGTGGAAGTACTGGACAGACGTTCATCTTCTCTTTGAACATGTTCCATGGGTATTTCCACATAATCAAATAGGAGGTGCAAGGTTGCAGAAAACCAGAGCAAGAGGGTTTAAAAGTGATCAGAGTGAAAAAAAATGTTAAAAAAAAAAAAAGTTAAGAAAAATCAATGTTTTTTTTGGCGTGATTCCAGTACAGAAAGTCACTGTCTGTAGGCCATGCTCTTAAAACTGAAATTGCTTAACATTTAAAAAATTATATGTTTTGTTATAGATCGGAACCGCGGTTAGAAGCATATTAACCTGAACAATTGGGCTGAGCCACTGTAGCACTACTGTAGGAACTATTTTATAATACATTTTTACTTAAAAAGAACTGTGTGTTGAAAATTTGAAACAGAAAACACTTGAATTGGATTTAGCATGTATACCTTTTAAGAAGGTACAAACCAAGACATGGAGTTTGACAGAGATACAATATATATTTTAAAATGCAAAACATTTTGGCTTAACCTTGTGAGGCAATAAACCTTTCTGTGGGATGTAAGAAAACAAAACAATCACTTTCCATTACAATGCCTACCTTTCTTCTTGAATCTATAGTTTGTTTTGCATGACAGATGTGAAGACAGGGAACACTACTGATAAGGTAGACCTCTACCACAAATAAGAGTATTCCCAATTGCACTGGGCGGAGCAAAGATAACATTTAAGAGAGAATTTCAGTGATGCATGCAGTACGATTTTTGTAGCCTCGGGAGTACTGAAGACCAAGGTCTGGGGCTAAATGAGACTGCACGTCCATTTTAAAACTGGGTAACATCTGAACCATCAAAGCCAAATTGTTATTTCTTTTGCACTGATGTTACTGAAAGGATTTCCTTCCTCTCCCCCCGCCCTTTGAAATTGTGTAGTTGTTCCTGTGTTCTTTAAAATAATAACATAAAATTAGCATATTACTTTGAATTAGGGTTTGGCAAGGTAGTTGACTTGGAGTAGCAAGTATAGCCAGCCAAGCATATGTTTGCTTTTTTGCCAAAGGTGGTTGAGGGCATTTGCTGCAATGGTGGCAGATTTAATGAAATAGTGTTTGATTTACTAGATACAATAAAAATAAACTTAAGAAGGTTACAGTGTAACTAATACGGTACTAGCACCAGTTTGTGCTGGCAGAAAAGACAATGGTTCATGGACTTGCATCCATTTTGTATTTTTGTAATATCTGTAAATATGAACTTTTTAAACTGTTGAAGAGAAGGTTCTTTTTGTAAAATGTTTTCAAAGTTTACATCAAATCCACCTTTGTATATTTTAGAGCTGTGCAACACTTTTAAGTCTTGTATTTATTTTTTAGTAAAACTGGTGACAATTTCATTGTGAAAACCCCTCTAACAATGTGTCCAAAAAAGTTTGATTTACTAGAAAGTGTGTTTAGAAGCTGCAAATAAACATGACTGCAATTAAAGAGAGACCATTTTTCTTTTTGTTTACATATCAGTGTGCATCTTAAAAGGGAGATCTCACATCCTGAAATTTAGAAGCCAAAAATACTCTCTGACTTAGGTCTCTTAGGCCTGGATTCACCATTCTATCGCAGAATGGTGAATCCAGCGAAAACAAGGGGGCGGGCCTGCGAAATCCGGCAGCCTTCGCACCACCGCGGTGTTTTCGCTGCTGGCTTTCGTACCCAATAGCACCACCGTGAAAGGTGGTGCTGTTGGGCGCGCTACTAGCAACGATAAGGTTATTAACCTTATCGCTGCCAGTGAAGACATCGCAGAGTCTGCCCCCTCGCCGCCCCGACTCCGCCCCTAGCATGCGATAAGCCTTAGAAAATGACCCCCTCAGGGATTTTGATAATTTCCCCTAGTGCTTCTTCTCTAATAAAAAAACAAAACAAAACACTTTTAAGAGCAATGGTATGGAGATCAGAGGGCAGGAGCCAGAAACTCCCATGATGCATTGGAGATGACGAGGCTGCACCACACAGTGCTAGAAGAGGTATATTTGAATGTCATTCTTGGCAGGAGAAACTCACCATTTTGAAATGGCAAATGAGAACAGAAAAGCTTGCAGTCTTGGAAATGGGTGACCATAGATGCCTTCAGAGAAATGATATGCTCTTAGGGCAACTGTGTAATGCTGTGTTGGAAGAGACAGTCTGAGCCGGCTCTGGTTCTACTCCCATTGCATCTTTTAATAAAGTGCTGCCGAGCTGCAAAGTAAAGCAATATAAAAAGCTCAGGATCAACAGAAAGCAAAGGACCTCAGCTTATCCACTAATAACTTAAAGAAGGTATTGCATTGAAGTAATATTGTGAGGTCTTTCCTTTCACCTGGTAAAGTTGATATTCCTATACCTATTGAGGAAATCTAAAACCATGAAGCCACAAAAGCAGCCTTCTCCTGTGCTGAGATTGGCTTTGTTCCACCAGCTCTAAATTTGGCAAGAGGGACAGCCCTCAACCATAAGGGACGACATCTGAATCTTTTCTGCAGCTCCATGAAAGGTTAAAATAGGTTTGTGACATAAAACCGTGCCTTGCATACCGATCGTTATAGTCTTTAAAAGGTTTAGGCACCTAACTTGGGAAGTTAGTCCTCTAAATTGGCCCCTTTGAAAAGTAATAGGGCTGCGTATCCAAACTGAAGTGCTTAAAAAGTGGGTGACTACTAAGGCAGAGTTAGGATGGAAAATAAAATAGGAAATTAATGTTCATCCAAAACTCAGGTACCTAAATTTGGCTGAAAATTCACCTAAATTTAGGCACCTAAAAGAAGCACTGGGAATATATATTTTTTTAAACTGCCCCTTGCTCTTCATTTAAAGGTGAATTTTCATACCTGCGTGTGGACGTCCATGTGTGCGCGGTTCCTGGTGCACACATGAACGCGCCGATTTTATAACATGCGTGCGCCGATACATGCATGTTATAAAGTCTGCTACCTGCGCAAACGATTTAATATGGGCGTGCGCATAAGGGGGAGGCATTTTATAAGATGCACGCGGCGACGAACTGGGCCTTTCCCCAGTTCCTCCCAGTCCGCTCTTTCCTATACCCTCTATCTACCCTGCCTGCCTTTTCCCCTCTCCTCCCCGACCTCTAAAAACCCCTCTATCAAGTTTTTTGTCTATACTTACCTGCTCTCCTCAGCAGCAGTAAGTTGCGCACACTGGTCGGCTGTCAGCGCATGCTTCACCGGGACAATGCCTAATGGCGCTGTTCCGGCCCACACCCTGCCCCTTTTTTTTTTTTTTTGCCGGTTCTTCGGCGCATATCGGGAGATACGTGTTTGGCTGCGGGCCTTTAAAAATCCCCGCGGTGTGAATGCAGCCCGGCCATGCGCCTATCTCCTGGTTTTTTGAAACTTTACCAGTTAGGGAGCTAAATTCAGGTCCCTAAAGTTTTGGGCTGAACATTTTCTTAAATTTAAGTGCCTGCACCTAAAGTTGCTCCTGCAATCCATTTGCTTGGATTTCGGTGCCTACTTCATTTTCCACCCTAACTCTGCACCATTCCAAGCCGCACGCCCACAAAGGACTCACAAACCATACAAGTGACACTCATGCTCTCTGGAGAACCACTAAAGATCTCATAATCTCATAAATTCCCAGCCTTATACCTATCACCTATTTCCTTAGCCAACATTTGGCTCCGTAGCATTTACGTTATGTTATGAACCCCATATATCTGTATCCAAGTTCCTGCTACCTGTTCATTGTAAGACATTAACTTGTCAATGTTTCTGTTTAGAATGTAAACCGAATTGATCAGTAACTCTGTTATTGGAAAGTCGGTATATAAAAGTGCTAAATAAATAAATAAATAAATCTAACCTAAAACAGATCTTCCCTGATGCGCTGTACGCAGTACACTTCCCAAGGTGAGCAGCTTCCTGAAGTGTGTTCTGAAATGCTCATCGGTGCAGAGCACAGCCTGGCATTTTTAGCAAAAATCATTTGACTGGTATGTCATGAGTCTTTTGGTGGGCAAATGGAGCACATATTTTCAAAAGCAAATTTCTCATTACATCTGGGGGTCACAGTCTCTGAATTAAGCAAGAAACAGTTATTGATACTGATCATATCTTGAGAGAGGGGTGCTAGACATGGGAGTTAGCTCTCATCTCGCTGCATTCTACTGTAATGCTTTTACCCAAAAGTAATAGAAAATGCCCAAGGACTGCCTTTCCTCCTCCTTCGCCTATGAAAATGCTGGGTCTATCGATCATAGGTGGTAAAACGATACTGAAGGTTTGCTCCAGGCCTTATGCTTTCCTAAGTGCAATAAATCGAAAAGCTTATGCTGAAAGCATTTGGATTCATAGGGGCTTTTTCACACAAACTGCCCCACAGAGAAAACTGCAGATGGAAAATACAGAATTAATGAAATGAAACACGGCAGCATACTCATTTAGAGATGATACTTGAGCTTCTGTTCAGGCACCCCATGGAAATGATTACTGTTTTCTCTTCAGATCAACTAAATCAGAGCATCATGCTCTCCCTCTTTTTGCTGAGAGGGTTTGAGATATGAACTGAGGACGATCTCTTCTGAGCCTTTTGGCTGAGAATGAGGTCCTTTACAGAACGGGGATTAACATCCCTCACTGAGAACACGATGATGTAATAATGATCATTGTTAAAGCTCCTGGTGAAAACCACCAAACTATTGGCAGTACAGGTCTGGCTACTTATGGGCCCCACCCTGTGGCTTTTGAAGGCTTGTAGCTTGCTCTGCTTTAAAGAGTTGTTTTCTGTCCCTCTTCTCCTTGCAGCTCCTGCCACTGACACAACCACACTTCCAGCTTTTCCGGAGGAGCAGCCTGGCATGGTGCCTCTGCAGGGGCGGTGCATCCTTCTCTCTCTGGTGCTGACATGTTCTGCCAGTGATGCTGTAGGTCAGAACTGTTGTGGATTGTTGCTATCTGCCTCCTCCTGGCAGGGGATGAAAGAAAAGCTACTGCACTCATCCCAATCTCTCTGAGGTCAAAGATAAGTCCCATAGAGTGCAGGAGAAGGGGAGTACAGTATTGTGATCATAAAACTGTAAAAAAAAATATTCTTAAAGCTGTGGATTTGGTGGGATTTCTTAAGTGAGTCTCAAACAGAGGTTGGAAATTACTGTACAGCCCTCCCCTAGCACTGTTTCCTGATCCGGTGCAAGAGTATTTGGTGCCCTAGATGAACCTTCGGTCATATACTTCTCTCAGCTCAAACATAGCACTCTCTCCTCCCAGTGGCAGTGGATCCAACACAGCATTCCCTTATTTGACAGTATTGGCTCTGACACAGCACCCATAAGGGCCTCATGCTGGTTTGATTTTGCTGCCCCTAAAATGCTGGCATTCTAGGCAACTGCCTAGTTTGCCTAATGGAAACAGCAGCCCTGTTTCTCTTTCCCATTCCCTAAGAATATAGACATTCCCAGCATCACAATTCTCCATGTAAGAAAGCAACAGAAACTATTAAAATAGCTCCATTTCGTATTAATTTTGGGACAAGCAAAGTTTCATTTTAAATCTTATTTGAAGTTTTTGACAGCAGACCCTCTCTTAGCATCATTTCCTGCTCTTGAGTTTAGCCAGTCATCTGAATAAATCTTGTCATCCCTTCATCAAGTATTCTCTGATTTCAATTCAGTTTTGGGTTGTTGTCTCTGAAGAAAAAATGACACTAATCTTGAGAATCAAAGACTACCCCAGACCAGCTGAATGAATCAGGGTTGTGGGCATGAGAATGTTCAGGGTGCGGAGAAAGCAGAGTAGCTTACCTGTAACAGGTGTTCTCCGAGGTCAGCAGGATGGCAGACCTCACACATGGATGACATCATCCAATGGAGCCCGGCATGAAACTTTGATCTCAGAGATTCTAGAACTTATCAGCTTGCTCTACTGAGCATGTGCAGCTGTAGCCCCCTCCCTGTCTCTCAGGAAGAGTCCCTCAGTCCATGATTAGAGAAAATACACAGAAAAACCAATTCCCAGGGGAGGCGTGAGAATACTCTGAGGACTGACATCCTGCTATCCTCAAAGAACACTTGTTACAGGTAAGCAACTCTGCTTTCTCTGAGGACAAGCAGGATGGCAGTTCTCACACATGGGTGGAATCCCAAGCTAGAGGCTGCCGAAAACAGGAAAAATGGGGGGGAACCCTTTAGTGCAGAAGCACCACTATTGCCCCCCTTTTTCAGCGAGGCAGCAACCTATAAGGGCTCTAGGAGGGAAAAAGTTGGGTTTTTCACTTCAAATAGACTGATACAACAGACTGAGAGACAGAAACCCAAATATTCAGCAAGGCATCCGAAGGCGTAATGCAAGTGTGGGGTAAGAAGCCCACTGAGCCACACAAAAACCAATACAGTCAGAGCTTCTGAACAGTGAACACTGACTAGCACCAGTAGGCCTAGGAGCCCTTGGGTACAGGCAGAGGTACAAATTACGAAGTACAAGAAAAAAAAGCTCTTGGATCAAGACTGCAAAATTTGTTGGGTTTTTTCTTTGGAGTCTAGAGAGTCCAGCAGAAAGAAAACTGTGGTTCACTATCAACTGAGTAATAAGACAGATTGGGCATGCAGAGCAACACCTAAAGTATGTCCAAAAGTAACAGCGGGCTGGGAATCCCAATGTCCGCAAGGAGAAGTGGCAAGAAGCATCAAGGTCTGCAGCAGGTCCCACCCGCTGAACTCCTACAAGTTCAAGATCTGACCTCCAAGGTCAGATGTGATAAAAAAAAAAAAAAAAGATTGCTGAGGCATGAAGGGCTACTCCTCCACCGGGAGCCCCATACCAAGATGCTGAGCAGGGCAGTGAGCTGCAACTGAAGCTCAGCTAAACGATGTACTTCACCTTCAGGGGAAGCCAAGTGAAAATGAAGCACATCGGTCCAGGATGTGGCCCAATGCAGGGAAAAGATCACATACCCTTCCGTGAAGGTACATGCGATGACCATTCCCATGCACCCCCTGGCTTCCTCCTGACTTGACAGTCAAAAAAAGCAAACAACACAAGGAGACAGACTCCTGGGCTGTAGGACAAAGAATATAGCCTTCAAGCTGAAGAAAATACAGTTGGGAGACTTCCCAGCCATACGAACCACCTGCCAATCCCAGCAGGGAGCTGCCCTTGAGGCAGGCACAGCCCACAGGACCCAGCTCCTTTTAGTAAACATAGGCAACTGAGAGAGTCCTGAAGTCCAGCAGGGTAAGAACAACCTGAGAAAGTCCTTAAACCTCTCTGCAAGAGGCTGCCCCTGTGGAAGAGGACTGCCTCAGAGATCTGCGAATCATGAGGGTACCAGAGGAGGAGCAGTCTGATCAGCAGAGCAGACTGCCTAAAAACTGAGCATAGGTATCAAACCTATGGCTCAAGATAAACATCTGTATGGATAGGGACTACCTTGTCAGCCAACAAACGCATCTACTGACAGGGTTACCTCTGAAAGAGGAAATAAGAACCCTTAAGTGATTGCAATATGGGTGGGGAACTGCTTTTGTGAGATTCTCCATCCCTGATCCAAGCCACCCTAGATATGGCAAGCTGTCAGAAGGCAGACTTGTCAGTCAAGAAACCTCCTCTCAGAGGTGGAGTGCCACCCAAACTCAACACTGATGAGTAGGAGTAGTACGAAGTATGAATATGCATGTTATACTTAGCAGATATCCAAAGAGGCACTCTGCCCACATGAGAGGATTTCTCTTATGATACTGGGGAGCAGATTTCCAGGAGAGGGAATCCCCAATTCCACTTGTATATCGCTCATCGCCCGCCACAAGGCATTTCTGCTGCGCAGTAGCACAACAGTGGAGTGAGAGCTTCTGATGGATGCCTTTTAATCCCTTGCAAAAACAGAGGGCAGCCATCACTCAGAGGCTAAGCTAACCCAGAGAATGGGGTGTGAAAAACAACCCGTTCTCTGAGTAGAAAACAAGGCCTTGAGAGGGAACCTACTGAGGGCAACTCTCGAAACCCAGTAGTCAAACCTCTCATCCCCAAGGTGGGAGGAGAGCACACCATTCAACTGAATTGGTTCAATTTCGGAAATCCTCCCACTCCCCAGATGAAAGTGGGGACAACTACTGACCTATGAGATTCTATTGGTTACATAGACAGACTTTGGTGGCCGCCTAGTTGGACACTAGGCTCAACATGGCAATCAGGCACGGGAAAGAACAGCAAAAGTGATCCAGCTGGCCCATGTGGCTGCCCCAGTTGGAGCCACGCACCGGAGATGGAATGTGACCTGGAGACTCCCCCTAAAAGGGATCCAGAGTGTAAGCCAGTAAGGGAGGAGGCCCATAAGGGCTGGTCTGCTTCTGATAGGGGGAGGTATCCCTGATATCCACCCCAAAAATAAGAGTGAATAGGAATGCATTCTCAGCCAAGACATCCCAGTGCACCGGCGACTGTTGCGCACAGGTATGTGATGTCTTCTAGCACAAGAAGAACACATACATTGTTATGGGCACCGGCTGCAGAGGTCTGCGGCCGGCCCCTCCACCTACTGGCAATGTGCCGGCATCCTCTCTGCCCCAGGGATCCTCGAGGCGGCAGGGAGCCGAGCTGGACGCGCTCCCTTGTGCGGTGTCCATGCCGTCCAGCCGCTGCTGGACGGCACACCCAACACACCCAGCAGCCCGATTCTTCCAACACACCCAGCAGCCCGATTCTTCCTTCTCCTGGCAGCCCTAGGCACGTGCACGCATCCCTCCTCCTGATTTAAAGGTACAGCAATGGGCAATGCCCCAGCTCCTCACTTCCGATCCCAGCCTATATCAAGGCAAGGCCTGCCTCCAGACCTTGCCTTGGCTTCTTCTGGCTCTTGTTCCTGTATTGGAGATTCCGGACCTGCGTTCCTGACTTCCTGGACCTTGCTTTGACCCATGCCTGACTTTGGACTACGAGATACACTGCCTGCCCTGACCTTTGCCTGGCCTTGGACTTCGAGATACGCCACCGGCCCTGACTCCTGCCTGACTGGACCATGAGATACGCTGCCTGCCATGACCCTCGCTACTCTAGGACCACAAGACTTCCCATACCTGAGACCCTACATAAGTCCAGCCTGCCCCGGTACCCTGTGGGGAACAAGGGCTGATAATGGTGAAGTTCCCTCGGGGTCTCAGTTGCTCTCCAGCCTCGCCAGCCGACAGTGGGAACCTGTGGGGCTCCTCCCCATAGGTGGTCCAACTCCCCCTCGGCCCAGGGATCCACAACCATAACAGCAAGCCAAGGGCATGGATTTGGCAAAGGCTTCAGCTCTGCAGGCCATACCTGGACTAGCGCAAAAAATACTAGAACAGCAGAAGCTCCTAGAGTTGCTTGCTGCTTCCATGGAGCGCCTCAACACCCGCCTGGACTTGGTCGCCTCTGCAGGTTCCACGCCTTCACCTGCCCCGAGTGCCTCGGGAATGGCCTCACCGCCCCATCCTGTCATTTCCCTGCCGGCTCCTTCTTGATACGCGGGTGACCCCCTGCAGTGTCACAGGTTACTCAACCAGTGCAGAATGCACTTTTGTCTTCAGGCGGCACTATTTCTGGTCAATCTTACCAAGACAATCTACATCTTGTCCCTGCTCGAGGGTAAGGCCCTTGCCTGGGCCTCTCCCGTGTGGGAGTGGTCAGATTCTATCCTGCTGGACCTCCCCGGCTTCCTGCATCTGTTCCGCTCCATATTTGAGGACCCTAGAGGATGGGCCATGGCCAGTACCGAACTCCTGCATGTCCATAAGGGTGGATGCCCCTTGCTGGACTATACCATCAAGTTCAGGACCCTGGCGACCGAACTTCATTGGGATTAGCCCTGCCTGAGAGCCATCTTCCTGGATGGACTCTCCCCTAGGATTAAGGTCGAGCTGGCCGCCCATGACCTTCCTCCGTCTCTGGACGCAATAATCAATCTAGCAGGCAGGATTGACTGTCATCTCCAGGAGAGAACATTGGCGTTCTCCAGCTCCAAGCGACGCACGACCATGCCCGGATGCCCCCGGCAGGTCTTGCCTAGTTTACAACTGCCCCCTCCTATGGAGGGCCCCTCCGAAGAGCCCATGCAATTGGGTCATGGGCCTCTGTCTCCGGAGGAGTGCCAAAGACGTCGGCGGGCCGGCCTCTGTCTTTGCCCAATGCCCAGGCAATGCACGGGACGGCTTCTGTCTTTGCCCAATGCCCGGTCCGGCCGGTAAACCCCTGGGCCTAGGTCTCACTGGGGGAGTGATTCTAGGCCTGAGTGCACCAGCTCCCCCTCTAACCCTGCCGGTAACTCTCTCCATAGGGGCCGTGATTTCCCTACTCTTGCCCTTGTGGATTCTGGGGCAGGTGGAAACTTCCTCTTACAAGAGATAGTTGACCAGTTGTTGATCTCTACGTGACCCTGCCCCATTCCACTCATGCTCTCCTCCATTCATGGCAACCCCCTCTCAGGGAGGATTACGCACATGACCATGCCTTTGCTATGCTGCGTCGAGCCCCATCACCATGAGCGTCTCTCGTTCTATGTGATTCAAAGGGCCATTCATCCCGTGGTTCTTGGCATGCCATGGTTGCAGCTCCACAACCCTCAATTTAACTGGACCTCATTAAGGCTTGACCGGTGGGGCCCCTCTTGTCTCTGGACCTGCATGACCCAGCCCACAGATCCCGTCTGCTGCACTACCTCCTCACTCCCTAAAGGAGTGCCTTCTCACTATGCTCACTTCGCCGACGTCTTCTCCCCGAAGGCTGCAGAGACCTTGCCTCCTCACCGGGAGTTCAACTGTGCCATCAACCTACTGCCTGGTTCAAAGCCACCTCGGGGAAGAATGTATCCCCTGTCCCTGAAAGAGACCCGCGCCATGTCAGAATATATCCAGGAGAATCTGCAGAAAGGGTTCAGCCATCCCTCCCAGTCTCCGGCCGGGGCCAGTTTCTTCTTTGTGAGCAAAAAGGATGGCAGTCTCTGGCCGTGTATCGATTACCATGGCCTGTACACCATCACGGTGAAAGATTGATACCCATTCCCGCTGATATCGGAACTCTTCTGATAAGATTTTCTTCAAATTGGACCTCCAGGAGGCCTACAATCTAGTCCGGATTAAGGAGGGAGATGAATGGAAGACAGCGTTCAACACTCAAGATGGCCATTACGAATACCTGGTGATGCCATTCGGCCTCAGTAATGCACCTGCTGTCTTTCAAAATTTAATGAATGAGATCTTCCGTGACATTCTCTACCACTGCGTCATCGTATACCTAGACAACATTCTGATCTACTCCAAGACTTTAGACGCTCAATGCCGGGACGTGACTTGGGTTCTTCAGCGACTCAGAGAGAACCACCTCTACGCTAAGCCAGAGAAATGCCTGTTTGAGAAAGACTCCCTTCCCTTTCTAGGATATAAACTGTCCAACCGGGGTTTCCAGATGGACCCGGCCAAACTCAGGAGTATCCAGGAGTGGCCACGCCCCAGCGGCTTGCGAGCCCTTCAACGCTTCTTGGGCTTCACGAACTACTATCGCAGCTTCATTAAAAATTACTCACGGTTGGCCGCGCCCCTCACAGCCCTAACTCGTAAGGGAGCCAATGTCCAAGACTGGCCAGTCAAGGCACAGGAGGCGTTCTGGGCACTTAAAGAGGCCTTTTTACATGGGCCCTGCCTCCAACATCCGGACCCCAGAGTCCCATTCATTGTCGAGGTGGACGCCTCCTCCGAAGGAGTAGGAGAAGTACTGAGCCAACATGACCAGTCTGGAACCCTGCACCCTTGCTCTTTCTTCTCCCGGAAATTTAATCAAGCTCAAAACAACTACGCCATCAGAGATAAGGAGCTCCTGGCTATAAAACTAGCCTTGGAGGAATGGTGCCAGTGGCTGGAGGGTGCATAGCATTGGATCACAGTATACACAGACCATAAGAATCTTGAGTACCTGCATCAAACCCAGCGCCTCAACCCACATCAGGCCCACTGAGCCCTGTTTTTTACACGCTTCAACTTTGAACTCCGCTACCGGTCTGCAGCCAAAAACCTTCGAGCAGACGCGCTTTCCCACTCATTCTCGCCAGAGGACTACGAAGAACCTGTACAACACATCGTAGATCCCGCTCGAGTCATCATCATAACCACTCGGATGGTACCGCCGGGCGCGACGATCGTTCCCCGAAGACTTCGCAACAGGGTCCTACCATGGGGCTATGACTCCCGTACTGCTGGACACCCAGGGCGAGCCTGGACCTTGTCCACCTTTATTGGTGGCCTGGGATGCTCCAAGACGTGTACGCCTACGTAGATTCCTGCCCCGTCTGCGCCCAGCAGAAAACACCTGTGGGTAAACCCTGGAGCCTCCTGCAGCCCCTTCTGGCACCTAGCGAACCATGGACACACCTGTCTACAGACTTCCTTGTGGACCTGCCCGCCTCTGGAGGCAATACTGTCATCTGGGTGGTGGTGGACCGCTTTTCCAAGATGGCTCACTTCACGGCCTTGACCTGTCTCCCTTCGGCGGTCCAACTGGCACAACTATTCGTCCAGCATATCTTCCGACTTCATGGCCTTCCCTGACACATCGCCTCCGATCAAGGGCTGCAGTTCACCACAAAGTATTGGCAGAATCTCTGCAAAATGTTCCACATCACTCTCGATTACATCACTGCCTACCATCCCCAGGCGAACGGGCAAGCAGAGCGCACTAATTGGGCCCTAAAACAGTTCCTGAGAATGTAAGTCAATGCCCACCAAGATGATTGGGCTTCACTACTCCCGTGGGCCGAATTTTTCCACAATTCGCACCCCTTTGCTGCAACCGGGGCTTCGCCCTTCCAAATAGTTTACGGGAAGAACCTCTTCCACCTTTGTCCATTCCTCTAGCCGTTCCCTCTCCGGCCGCCCAAATGAAAAATTGAAGGAACTTTGGAGCCACACACAACAGATGACTCAAGAGGCGGCCCACTCAGCCAAGAAATTTACAGATTGCCATCGCAGACCCGCACCACAATTCCGCTCAGGAGAGAAGATATAGCTCAGCACTTGCCGTCTTCACCTGAGGGTCCCGTTCATGAGACTAGCTCCATGCTTCATCGGGCCTTTTCCCATCCTCCGGCGGCTAGGACCAGTAACCTAGCAGCTCCGCCTGTCCTCCTCTCTGAAGAGCCCTCGACCGTTTTTCTAGCTTAAAATTTATTGTAAATGAATGCTTAGTTTGTTTTAATTATGAATGTTCTGTAAACCGATTAGACGGTCAGACTACTGTCCTATTTTGCAGTATATAAAAACTTTAAAATAAAATAAATAAAATCCTCAACAAGAGCCTGATTGCACATTTTCATGCAGACCATCCCAACAACCCTCGACCCTCAAGAAGGGAGCCTAGAGGAGGGGGTACTGTTACGGGCACTGGCCGCGGAGGCCCGCGGCTGGCCCCTTCCACCTACCGGCAATGCGCCGGTGTCCTCTCTGCCCCAGGGATCCTCGTGGCGGCAGGGAGCTGTGCCGGACGTGCTCCCGCCCTCCAGACCTTGCTGTTGCGGCCGTCGGTCTCAGACGGCTTCGACCTCAGTGCCTCACCTTTCTTCCTTCTCTCTCCACAAGCCTTGGGAAGATGGCTGCTGCCACGTCATCATGCCGCTCTCTTCGGCATCCCGGAATGGCTACAGTGAAGGTGTTCGCCATGTTTCTCCTGAGGGCCTCCTAGGGTGCGTGTGCGCACGCCTCCCACGTCTTTACCGCACATTTTACTTTCAGAAATTTGCTCCTATCCAAAGGTAGGCATTAATTTATTTATTTTTTTAAATTTTTTTATTTATGCATTTCAATATAATAACAAACCATAATCCATAATGAATACAGATAATCTTATAGATAGAAGTCAAATAACAATAATTAAACTATTATTAGTCCTATATAATATTCATAAGCAATATTTAATGAAGAAACATCTCATGAAGTTATTCGTATTAAGAGCAATATCAGAGGAAATTGAACAATTGAAATAATGAGTATTAACAGGTATTTTCCTATTTTGCCTCTAGCTCTACAGTCTCACTCTCTTGGGGCCTAGAGTCTAAGAATACACGTAATTATGATACTTCAAAGAAAATAAACTTCTGCTGTTGGAAAAATATTTCACTCTTACACGGGAATTTTAACAACATTTTCTCCCCTTTTGCTTCGACTTCTGATCTTAAACTTAAAAAACTTTTTCCTTCTATCTTTGGATTGCCTAGATAAGTCGGGGTATATCCAAATTCTACCTCCATGAAATGGGAGCAATCTATTTCTCATGTGGTACTTAAAAACTACATCCCTGTCTGTCGCAAATGAAAAGGACACATGTAAAACAGATCTATTTGTAATAACTGTGTCAACAGTTGATTCAATTACTCCTGTTAAATTTAGAGAGTTCTGCTCTTCACTGTAAGAACATAAGAAAATAAGAAAATGCCATACTGGGTCAGACCAAGGGTCCATCAAGCCCAGCATCCTGTTTCCAACAGTGGCCAATCCAGGCCATAAGAACCTGGCAAGTACCCAAAAACTAAGTCTATTCCATGTTACCATTGCTAATGGCAGTGGCTATTCTCTAAGTGAACTTAATAGCAGGTAATGGACTTCTCCTCCAAGAACTTATCCAATCCTTTTTTAAACACAGCTATACTAACTGCACTAACCACATCCTCTGGCAACAAATTCCAGAGTTTAATTGTGCGTTGAGTAAAAAAGAACTTTCTCCGATTAGTTTTAAATGTGCCCCAAGCTAACTTCATGGAATGCCCCCTAGTCTTTCTAAAATCCGAAAGAGTAAATAACCGATTCACATCTACCCGTTCTAGACCTCTCATGATTTTAAACATCTCTATCATATCCCCCCTCAGTCTTCTCTTCCCCAAGCTGAAAAGTCCTAACCTCTTTAGTCTTTCCTCATAAGGGAGCTGTTCCATTCCCCTTATCATTTTGGTAGCCCTTCTCTGTACCTTCTCCATCGCAATTATATCTTTTTTGAGATGCGGCTGTTGTAATCCGGAAGTGGATCCTTAGGCCGACCGTCGTTGGGAGGCGGTCGGGAGGCAGACACGCACAGCCGTGGAAAGCTCTTCGCCTGGAAACCCGTGACGCCCCAGAGGAGCTGTGAACGCCCGGGTCGCTAGGACTTAGGTGACTTCGCCCTGGAAGTCTGAGGTCCCCCCAGGAGGAGCCCGTAGGGACCCGGACCGCTGGGACTTAGGAGAGAGGCTGGCGTGGAAGGAAACCCGGACCGGAACTGGAACAGGAGTGAAGGCAGGAGAAAAGGTGAAGACAGACCGTGATCAAGGCAGGCAGCTGGAATCAGAAGCGAGTGTCAATCCGTGGTCAAGGCAGGCAGCAGGAATCAGAAGCGGGAGTCAGTCCGTGGTCAAGGCAGGCAGCAGGAATCAGAAGCGGGAGTCAATCCGTGGTCAAGGCAGGCAGCAGGAATCAGAAGCGAGGGACAAACTGTGGTCGAGGCAAGCAGCAGGAATCAGAACAGGAACGCTGAAACTGGCAAGCAGGAACAGGAGAACCTGGAACAGCAACTAACTCACAGAAGTGACCTCGTTGCAAGGCAAAGCAGGAAGGGCTGGAGCCGACTTAAATCCCCCGCCTGTGCTGACATCATCCAGGGGGCGGTTCAGCACATCCGGGTGCTGGACTGTCAAAAGGCCGGCCCTCGCGCGCGCGCGTTCCCCTCCGGGGGAGGAGTCATCTGCGGGACTCGGCGTCTCCCACGAGGCAAGACCGTCGCCATGCGGCCAGGCCGGCCCCGGATCCCGCGGCTCGCGGCAGGACCCCGGACCCCGCTGAGGAGGTAAGGACCCGGTTGCCAACGCGGCGACCGGGGCCATAACAGTATCCCCTCCCTTACGCCCCCTCCGCAGAGGGCCTGGCTTTCCGGGATTATCCAGATGGAATTGAGTTAGCAGTGATTTATCCAGGATATTCCGAGCTGGCTCCCAAGAATTCTCCTCGGGACCGCAACCCTCCCAAGCCAGAAGGTACTCCCAACGACGGGCGTGGAAGCGTACATCCAGTACCTCCCGTACTTGATACGTGGGCTCGTCAGTGGAGGAAGAAGAAAGTGCATCAGTCGTTGGTTGATGGAAGCGTGAGAGTACCACAGGCTTCAATAGGGAAACGTGGAATACATTATGTATGCGAAGGGAAGAAGGAAGACGAAGTCTATAGGATACCAATCCTATTCGCTCAGCGATTTGAAA
Organism: Rhinatrema bivittatum; assembly: GCF_901001135.1. NCBI lineage: Eukaryota > Metazoa > Chordata > Amphibia > Gymnophiona > Rhinatrematidae > Rhinatrema > Rhinatrema bivittatum. The sequence continues at coordinate 221,826,782 of NC_042619.1, forward strand.
GGGACCGCAGTATCTAGGTGCCAACTTACGGGATCGGTTAGGTAGCTGGAGATTTCTGGTACTTAACCATACCTTAGTACCCGGTAGAAACACTGGCGCTGGACGCCGGTAGCGATTGGCGCTTCGTTGAGTTCTTTCCGCGGCAATGGAAAGTCTTTGTTGGATTGTTTTCCAGCGACGATGGATCTGATGGGCTACTGCCAGTGCAGCTGGTGAAGGAACAGTAATTGGAACGGGTACCGGAGGCCTCGGATGGCGCCCAAACACTATCTGAAAAGGTGTTTGCCCAGTCACCGAATGGGAATGGTTATTGTAGGCAAACTCGGCCCAGGGAAGAAGAGAAACCCAGTTAGTCCCTTTCTCAGAGATGAAGCTTCGGAGGAAAGTTTTCAATGAACGATTCATGCGCTCAGTTTGTCCATTACTCTGAGGATGAAATGCAGTAGACAAATTTAGCTGTACCCCAAACTTCTTGCAGAGGGCACGCCAGAAACGGGCAGTAAATTGCGGCCCTCTGTCGGATACTATACTTTGCGGAAGACCATGGGCCCGAAAGATGTGTTGCGTGAATAGGATGGCAAGTTCAGGTGCCGAAGGTAATTTGGGCAGTGGTACTAAATGAACCATTTTAGAAAAACGGTCCACGGTGACCCATATCACAGAATTACCCTCAGATGGTGGTAGGTCCACTACAAAATCCGTGGCGATGTGGGTCCACGGTTCTGTGGGTATGGGTAGTGGCTGTAGAAGGCCCCAGGGCCGGCCACTAGGAGTCTTTTGTCTTGCACAGACCGGGCATGAATCCACATACAGACGAACCTCCTGTCGTACCTTGGGCCACCAGTAGTAACGGTTAAGAAGATCGAGTGTCCTCTCTCTTCCGGCGTGACCCCCGGAGAGAGAATCGTGAGCCCAGGCAAGAACTCTCTTGCCTGGGCTCTTGCCTAGAGCAACCACTACTCGCCCTAGAGCAGATACTGTGGTACTGGCGACTTGGATCTTGGCAGGGTCGATGATGTGCTGAGGGAAATCTTCTTTTCCCTCCCGTACTTCGTAACGGGACAGGGCATCCGCCCGGACGTTTTTCGCGGCTGGACGATATTTCAAGATGAAATCGAACCGGTTAAAGAAAAGTGACCAACGTGCCTGCCTGGGATTAAGTCGTTGGGCTTGGTTCAGGAACTCTAAATTCTTATGATCCGTGTAAATGGTTACAGGGTGACGAGACCCCTCCAGCCACTGTCTCCATTCTTCTAGTGCCAGTTTAATCGCTAGCAACTCCTTATCTCCTATTCCATAGTTGCTTTCAGCTGGGGTAAACTTCTTGGAGAAGTAGGAGCAGGGTAATAGATGTCCGGAACAAGAGTTCTGAGATAGGACTGCCCCTACGGCTATATTAGAAGCGTCCACCTCGACAAAGAAAGGCCTTGTCGGGTCCGGATGTCGTAAACAGGTGTCCTGGAGGAATGCCTCTTTCAGGTCCTCAAAGGCTTTACAAGCTTCTTTAGGCCAAGCTCGACTGTCTGCGCCCTTCCTGGTCAGGGCAGTTAGTGGTGCCACCAATCGGGAATAGTGAGGAATAAAGTGTCTATAGAAGTTTGCGAACCCCAGGAATCGTTGCAAAGCTTTCAATCCCACAGGACGAGGCCATTTTCTGATGGCGGACACCTTGCTGGGATCCATACGAAATCCGGTTGCTGAGACAATATACCCTAGGAAGGGCAAAGACTCTTGTTCAAAGAGGCACTTCTCAAATTTCGCATATAGATGATGATCCCGCAAGATCTGGAGCACTTGTCGAACGTGTTGTCGGTGGGAGATCAGGTCAGGAGAGTGAATGAGGACATCATCCAAATACACAATTACACATGTGTGCAGTAATTCCCGAAGAATCTCATTCATTAAGTGTTGGAACACCGCGGGGGCATTACACAACCCGAATGGCATCACTAAATATTCATAATGCCTGTCCCGGGTGTTGAAAGCGGTCTTCCATTCGTCCCCGGGACGGATACGAACCAAGTTGTAAGCCCCTCGGAGGTCCAGTTTAGTGAAAACCCGGGCTCCCTGGAGGCGGTCCAATAATTCAGGAATTAACGGAAGCGGGTAGCGATTCTTCTTGGTGATGGCATTGAGGCCACGGTAATCTATACATGGCCTCAAAGAACCATCCTTCTTTGCAACGAAGAAAAAACCCGCCCCTGCGGGAGACTTCGAAGGCTGGATGAACCCCTTAACGAGGTTCTCAGTGATATAGTCCGACATAGCCCTGGTCTCGGGCTGTGACAAGGGATATACTCTTCCCCGAGGAGGGGTGGAGCCTGGAAGCAATTCAATCGCACAATCAAACGGGCGATGCTGTGGTAACAGTTCCGCCTTCTCCTTGGAAAACACATCAGCGAAGTCTGCATATGGAGCTGGTAATAATGGACCGGCATGTGCCAGCGGAATCTGTTGCCCCTTTCTGGGTTGGATGCAGGAGCGGAAACATTCGGGACTCCACCTGGTAATTTGGAAGTCTTTCCAGCGGATTTCAGGAGAGTGTTGTTGGAGCCAGGGTAAACGAAGGACCACAGGGTATACTGATTTTTCCAGAATCAAAAGTGAAATCTTCTCGGTGTGAAACAAGCCAGTCTGGAGGGTAAGTGGTGTGGTAATGGTGGAAATGCTGCCAGCCAGGGGCGTACCCTGGATCGAAGTAACCCTTAAAGGGGGTTCTCGAAGCTGTGTGGCGAGATGTAGCTGTCGCACCAATTCCTTTGTAATAAAGTTCCCTCCAGCCCCTGAGTCGACGAGGGCTTGCGTCTGGAAAGAACCTCCGGGATATTTCAAAGTTACCGGTACTGTGCATTGAGGAGCTGCACTGAGACAGCCTAGGGAGCACTCCTCTCTTATACCTAGGCGCGGGAGTTTTCCGCCCGTTCCTTGCATTGAGCGAGGAAGTGACCCTTACCGCCACAGTACAGACACAGCCTCAGATCACGGCGGCGCTGCCTCTCTTCGGGTGTCAAGGATGACCTCCCCAGCTGCATGGGCTCCTCCGTGGAGGTCTCCGCCGGAGTGTTGATACCACGAGACCCCTGAGTTAGCTGTTCTGGTTGACACAGAGGACGAGGAGGCCAACCGTCGAAGAGGACGTCCCTCCTTAGCCCTTTGTTGAAGGCGCCGATCAATGCGCCCTGCCAAGTCGATGAGGGAGTTCAGATCCTCCGGGAGGTCGCGGGCTGCCAGCTCGTCCTTAATCCTGGCAGCTAAACCCTCCAGGAACACGCCTCGGAGAGCATCGTCTTGCCAACCTACTTCCAGGGCGAGGGTGCGGAACTCCAAAGCGTAATCTGCAAGGGTCCGTGCTCCCTGCCGAAGCTGGAGCAACTCAGAGGTTGCAGAAGCCTGATGTGCGGGTTCATCAAAAGTAGACTTGAAATCCTGCACGAACCGGCTCAAATCACTCAACGCCGGATCATTCTTCTCCCACATGGGAGATGCCCAATTCAGTGCCCGCCCATCTAGCAGCGAAAAGATATAGGCCACCTTAACGCCATCCGATGGGAACTGGTTGGGCAGAAGAGCAAATTGCACAAAGCATTGGTTTAAAAACCCGCGGCAAGCCCGGGAATCCCCAGAGTATCGGGATGGTGCCGGAAGCTGCGTAGGCGAATGGAGAGTTACCATTGGTACAGGTGCGGGTGCAGGTACAGGATCTGGTACGAGAGGTTCTGCATCCATACGCGCAGCCAACCGTTCCACGGTGGCAGCCAGGGAGTCCAACACTTGTTGTTGTTGAACCAGACGCTGGGCCAGGCCCGGAATGGCCTGTAGGCCGGCGAGATCTGCCGGATCCATGGCCTTGCAAACTGTTGTAATCCGGAAGTGGATCCTTAGGCCGACCGTCGTTGGGAGGCGGTCGGGAGGCAGACACGCACAGCCGTGGAAAGCTCTTCGCCTGGAAACCCGTGACGCCCCCAGAGGAGCTGTGAACGCCCGGGTCGCTAGGACTTAGGTGACTTCGCCCTGGAAGTCCGAGGTCCCCCCAGGAGGAGCCCGTAGGGACCCGGACCGCTGGGACTTAGGAGAGAGGCTGGCGTGGAAGGAAACCCGGACCGGAACTGGAACAGGAGTGAAGGCAGGAGAAAAGGTGAAGACAGACCGTGATCAAGGCAGGCAGCTGGAATCAGAAGCGAGTGTCAATCCGTGGTCAAGGCAGGCAGCAGGAATCAGAAGCGGGAGTCAGTCCGTGGTCAAGGCAGGCAGCAGGAATCAGAAGCGGGAGTCAATCCGTGGTCAAGGCAGGCAGCAGGAATCAGAAGCGAGGGACAAACCGTGGTCGAGGCAAGCAGCAGGAATCAGAACAGGAACGCTGAAACTGGCAAGCAGGAACAGGAGAACCTGGAACAGCAGCTAACTCACAGAAGTGACCTCGTTGCAAGGCAAAGCAGGAAGGGCTGGAGCCGACTTAAATCCCCCGCCTGTGCTGACATCATCCAGGGGGCGGTTCAGCACATCCGGGTGCTGGACTGTCAAAAGGCCGGCCCTCGCGCGCGCGTTCCCCTCCGGGGGAGGAGTCATCTGCGGGACTCGGCGTCTCCCACGAGGCAAGACCGTCGCCATGCGGCCAGGCCGGCCCCGGATCCCGCGGCTCGCGGCAGGACCCCGGACCCCGCTGAGGAGGTAAGGACCCGGTTGCCAACGCGGCGACCGGGGCCGTAACAGCGGCGACCAGAATTGTACACAGTATTCAAGGTGAGGTCTCACCATGGAGCGATACAGAGGCATTATGACATTTTCCGTTTTATTCACCATTCCCTTTCTAATAATTCCCAAAATTCTGTTTGCTTTTTTGACTGCCGCAGCACACTGAACCGACGATTTCAATGTTATCCACTATGACGCCTAGATCTCTTTCTTGGGTTGTAGCACCTAATATGGAACCTAACATTGTGTATCTATAGCATGGGTTATTTTTCCCTATATGCATCACCTTGCACTGATCCACATTAAATTTCATCTGCCATTTGGATGCCCAATTTTCCAGTCTCACAAGGTCTTCCTGCAATTTATCACAATCTATCAAAATTTATCACAATCTATCAAAATGTAGCTTAAATAATAAAGATTTTTATAATTTATTATAAAATTATTTACAGAAAGAGTAGAACTATGCTTGTTTCATGAGGTCATGTCTTGATATTGTTTTTGCCAATCAACTGGAATCAACTAACAATAAAGCAAACCATAGTCACTAGTCTCTGCTCTGTAGTAAATTGTTGGGCATGGAGCTCTAGCCAGTATTTTAACAGGTCCAACAGCTTCTAAAAATTTCCAATAGAACTCAGTGGGGATCTTTGGGAGGGCTGCACGTTTCTCTAAAAGTACTGATTGGCTGTTTCTAAACTCATCGGAGATATTCACATTTTCTTCCTGCATGTCAAATGTAGTGAATCTCCACCCATTTGATTGGACAATTATCGAGCCCTTTCACGTCACGCTTTCAAAAGTTCCCGTTGTTGAAAAGCAGAGAAAAAAAATTGTCCCGCTCACCTCATAAGGTTGCGACCTACGTCATGGAGGGTGTAGAGCGCCGTGATGACGTAGTTCCGGGTCGCGTCACGTGCGGAGCGGCGTTCGGCCCTACTGCCTCCCCGCCTGTGGATCGCGAGCTCGCGCTCTTGGCACTCGCCAGGGCCTCGGCCTACCCGCCCTGGAACGCTCCCCTTCTTCCGGCAGCTCACCAAGCTTCTCCCTGGACCGACCCAAAACAGGTGATGCCTGTGCTTTGACCGCTGTTTCCTCTGCATTTTGCCCCCTTGTTCTCTCACTTTCTCTGCCCTCCCCCGGTGTGCCCTGACATGGATATCGCAGCTGTCGTGCTCTGTGCAGGCCCTAGTCTAATAAATTATTCTTAAAATCATGCATTTAATTTAAAAATGTGCAAGATGATTTGCGACAGGGTCCCGTTTGTAGTTGTTACTTTTAAATGAAATTGGAAGATTAAAAACGGATTGTTTTTACTTCATGGGTAATCCGAGGACTGGCTCCAAATAAATGTAGAAGTTAGTACGAGTTTGGAGGAGGATTCAGTAACCATAGATACAATTATTTTGGAAGTGTAGGATGTTTGAGCGAACCGATTGAAGGGCTCCGTCCACGTGCTCGAGTTATTGTGTCATAGCATTTGGAACCTGATGCACAATAGTCCTGCTGTATAAAGCGTATTTTTCAGTTTATTAAGATGTCACAGCCTCTGAAGGGTCCTATGATAGCAGATGAGGTTCATTGGGCCCATCTAGTCTGCCCAATTCACTCCTGGCACAGTGCTGTAGAGCAAATTAAACCTTAAAACTTCTAAGAATACATTTCTTAGAGAACATTTAATTTAGATTGGTATCAAAATGACTTGCTTCATTTGTCAAGAATATGAAATGTCTTAAATTTTTTTATCAGTTAAACATAATTGATTAGGTATTATATAACTATATATCAGTTACTTCATGTCCTACAATAGTTAGATGCACTTTTACAGTTTTTAAGTTATGGGAACAGATCAGTTGCAAATTGCACAGATTTCACCAATATATAAATCCTAACTAACTAACCCCAGATTATTTACAATCCATAATCTGACTTTCCAACACTATTAGGTGTTAGTCTATTTTCTTAACACACTAACAACTGGTGATTGAAGCAGGATGCAGTCTCTCTCTTTGTGGCCTCTCTGCTGCTGGATAGGAACAGTATTTGGTACAGGGACTTCAGAGTCCGCTGTCTTAGGTTAAGTCACGGGCAATAAGGTAGAGATGCATCTTCTGTGTAGTGGTTTGGTGGACTCTGGTCAGTGTCTGTCTTCAGTTCACAGGAATGCAGGCAGAGCTGTTTGAGTGCCAGTGGTGGCAATACTGATCTCAAGGATGGTACTGGGATGATGGCAAGCTTTGCTCATGGTAATGGCCCTCCCTGTTGTCTTGTTCCTGGCTTCCACTTATTTTATAGCATGTGAACAAGCAAGAGTATAAACACAATATAATCCATGAGACATTTTCTTTGAGCCAAACTAATATAGAAGACTGCAGCTAAAGGACCTTGGAGAATGTAGACATTTTATAGAAAAACAAGGTTATAAACTTTGGGGTTCCAGAAATTGTTTACCTTCTGAAACCAGAACTCCACATGGATTGGACACAGCATAGTGCTCTTAGTATTCCTAAAGCTGTTCAGTCACATATTCCAGGATGAACTCTTCACTTAAAAAAAAAAAAAAAAGTTTTCCAATCAAGAGATGTTTGGTTCTTGATATTCATATAGTGCCATAGACACTAGCTTATCTCTGGCATTCCCCTCACTTCTTCAGAGCTAGTGATACTCTGTACTTATTCCAGGACTTCTCGAACTCTTACTTTTTGTCTTCACCACCTTCATTGGAAGGCCATTCCATGCATGCACCATCTTTCTTGTTAGGTAATATTTCTGAGGCTACCCACCCATCCCCAGAACTTCATGCCATTTCTCATTCTAGACTAGAGCATTCTTTATCTGGAAAAATGTTTCTTGTGTCTAAAAACTTCAAGGTTTTTGTCTCTATTGCATCTTCCCTGTTGTCATCTCTACAGCAGTGTGTACGTCTAGTAGCACTAGAAATTAGTAGTCTTGCAGTGTATATATGAGGCATGGTGGGGGGGAGGGGATTACCTATTCTTAAAAGAAATGGTACAGTTGCTAAGTTGTAAACCTTCTTTGAGCATTGTTACATTGTCTTTTCTATCTCTGTCCTGCTAGTTCTGTAGATTGCATTTGTACAAAGTTACAGTGCCTGGTTCTGTTTAGTTGTTTTCTGAATGTGCCTTGTATGGCTTACATGCTAGGTTGTTTGGCTTAATAAAAACCTTTTAATTAAAAAAAAAAAGAAAAAAAAAAGAAATTAGTAGTCTTAGGTACACACTTTTAGATCCTTAAGTCTCATCTCATAGGACTTTTGGTATAGACTGAACTATTTTGTTGGCTTTCCCTGGATTGCCTGCAGTCTGTATCCTTTTGAAGGTACAGTCTCCAGAACTGGATGTGGTATTATAAGTGAGGTCTCATCAATGACTGTACAGAGATGGTCTTTCTTTTGTTGATTGACTCTCCCTATCCACCCCAGCACCACTCTGTCTCTGGCCAATACCTTACCTCACTGCCTCAAGATCATCAGGCATGATCATCCTAGGTGTTGTCTCCTAGTTGGCACTCATCACATTTCTTAGCCCCCATTATTCTGGTTCACCATATAACACAATCTATTTATCTTCCTGTATTCTTAAGACCTCAGAACCATGTGTAGAATATCACCAGGTGCACAGATACAATGCACAGTGTCTTTCTAAAAGCATTCAGACTGTATGTAGTCTTTCTTTTCATTGGTGGGTGAGTGGTTTTAATATCCTTAGTCGTTGTGTCACATTCTGCAATCAACCAAGCCGAATTGCCCTAACCTGTTTAGCCTTTCTTCATAAAGGAGCCGTTCCATTTCTTTTACCATTTTTATTGCTTTTCTCTGTACTTTTTCTAATTCTGCCTTAACATTTGTTGAGGTTAGATGACCAGAATTGCACACAGTACTCTGAGTGTAGTTGCAGCATAGACCTGTATGGAGATATTAAGATTCTCTCCATTTTATTCTTCTTTCCTTTCAGATTGGAGAATAAAATGAACATAATTCCATAGTCATGATTTCATAAGGTACAGGCATAAATCTTCTATTCCATCTACACTGACTAGGTTTGTATTTTACAGAATATTCAGAAATATTCAGGACACAATTTTAGGCTACAATTTTCACTGTTCTATCCCCTAGAATAGAACTGTGAAAAGTGTAGCTTGCTTACAGCCAGAACACAACTTAACTGAAACATGTTTCTCTGAATCCCTGATGCTGTCCTGGGAGCAGTATTGAGAGAGAGTTCTTGATTGCTAATCACACTAACTTTTAAAGTAAAGGGGACTAGCTGATGTTATTGTTGTACCACAGAGCTAGGTAAACAGGTTATAGAAATAAATATCTGATAGAAACTTAATTATTGCTAAAAATCTGTGTCTGGATATTATAAATATTTGTAGGAAACTAAGATGATTGAGAGTGAATATGATAGTTTATAAAATCGTGAGTCATGGGAACAGGTATTTAGGGAATAGTTATTTTCTCTTTCAAATAATACTAGCACTAGGGAACTTGAGGCTAAAAGTTAGTAGATTTAAAACAAATTGAAGAATTTTTCATGCAACACACAATCAAGTTGTGGAATTTGTTGTTGGAGAATGTGGTTATGGCAACTAGTATAGCTGGGTTTTTAAAGGCTTGGTATAAGTTTCTGGAGGAAAAATCCAGAAATAGTTATTAAGCAGGTGACTGGGATCCCACTACTTGTCATTGGGGAGCAAACAACAAGAAAGTGGATCTGCTTTATGGGATGGGCAGCTGTTGGGAGAGAGGATGCCTGGTTCAATGGACCTTTGGTTTGACCTAGCATGGCACCCTTATTACAACTGAAACATACAAAAGGATGGGCCAGTACTGTCCCAGGTTTTGCAGCAGCAGATGCACAAAGAAAGTGAAGTGTAATGTAAGACATTGAGTCAAAGGTATAAATTGTATCTGTACTTCAAAGCATTTACAGCAGTTAAGATTGCAAGTTTTATTTTTATCTAAGCTCTTCCATGATGCAGCAGTATAGATATATCAATTGAAGCCACCATCCTGCAACATGCCACTGTTACGGACAATAAGCAGAGGTCAGTTGTTGCCACAATGTGACACATTTATTCTTCACTTCAGATTTATAACTGAGAGCAGAAGGGTCTACATATACAAGGCATTAGGGTGCTAAAATCCTATTCAAAATGTTTCCCAGTTATACCAAACTTATTGATGCCCCTGCTAAGGGCTGAGACTATTCCTCATTTTAACAAAATGAAGCTGCTGGATGTGTGTCTCTGAGAAGTCTAAATGGAGAATATGAGGGCAGATTTGACCATGAGGTTAATCTAGTCTGCCCATGTCTGATGCAGTACTGCAGAGTCAGCTTGATCTCCGATTTTACTCTTTGGTTCCTGCTGTCTAAAGAGTTATTAGATACGCTTAGCCTTGCCTGTATCTGAGGGCTGCCACTAAAATCTAATGCTTCCATAGTTAGTATTTTTCTGTTCTTGATAATTATGCATCCAGTTTTCTGCAGTAACTCATATAAATTCTTTGGTATATTTTCATGTATGTTCTACATTTTTTAATTAAAAAATGTTAAAAATTATTTTCATTGCCAGATGTTATAACAAGTAAGTGTACTCTTGGTTAATCTTTTCTTTCTTTCCCCATTTCAGTTCTTTGTCCCTTGTTTTATTATCTTTCACTAGTGGGAAGTGCCTGACAAAAATGATGGGGTAACAAGGCATCCAAACATGTACCTCCACTCCCCCTCACCCTGGTTCCTCTGTCCTCATGCACTGTCTGTGCCACAGACGCAGAATGTGGGTACAGATTGCAACCGGTGAGATTACATGGGGTGCGAGTGTTTTTTGACTCTGCAGCACACATACTCAGCCATATTCAATGCACTGTGCAGCATCCATACTGCAGGAAAACAAACCCTTGGATTTCTCCCTTAGTTTCCGTTCCCATGGGACGATTTGGGATCGGAAACCATGAGATAAGCCTAACTATTGCAAATCAATTACTTGATGCCCCACAAAGTCTTGGGAAATAGGTGAGGGTTTTTTAACTTATGATTTATTCACAATTTCCATGCAAAGGTGCAAATGTAGTTTACATAGCAGAACGTCTCCTAACTGTATTCTATCGTTACATAAAATGTTGATTTTAAAACACAGGGGGCAAACATTGTGTAAGTCAATGGTTATGCTTGGCCTGTTTCTCCTCCCCCCTCCATCTTAAGACCCTATCAGGCCGATACAATAAGGACTCGGTAGAAAAGTGTGGCAGTGCCGGGCGCCCGCTCGTTTGCCGCGTGCACAGTTCGGATCGCATACCGCTCGATAGAGTATCTAAATGGCATGAAAATGCAAGCCGCGTCCATGAAACGCAATCCATTTTACTGTATAGAGTGCTATACAGCGCCTATACAGTATCCTGGGTGTGCTGGTACCTGTCATTTCAAATGACATTTGAAATGACAGGTACCAGGAAATGGATCCCAACTTTAAGCAAAAGAAAAGGATCAGAGAAGTATCAGCTGGCCATTAACAGCAAGGGTCATGATTTAGCAAGACAATTCCCCTAGGGGAAAAAAATACAATCAAATCAGACCAAAAGAAAAATGTATTAGGAAGGACCTGTTGTTTCCAAGCATAACCTCAACTCTTGCCTGCCCAACCTAAAATACAACGCACTGGGAAAGCCACTCTTCAGATCGCGACTAATCCCATCACTGGAAGGACGAAAGATTTTTTTAAGCGTCCCAGTTCCTCTCTCCGCTATATCAATGCATTCTCCTTTCCACTGCAATGCGAACAGTATTCTGAAAAATAACTTTCAAACCAGGGTGGTGGAGCATTGTCTGTGCTTGATAAAACCCTGCACTCAACAGGATCGGGCAAACTTTCCCCCAGCCCCCGCTCACCTGCCCTGGCTGCATCCATGGGTGCCGGTCTCCGGAGCAGCCCCAGTCCTCTCTCCCCTCCTCCCGGGGGCAGCCGGTGGCGAGAGCGGCTTCAACAGCCAGGGGCGGATTGGGCGCTCCCCATGCGAGGCACGGCTTCCAGCAGCCCTCATCGGCGATGGTGAATGAGCGCACACCATGACCTGAGCGCCCGGCTGGACGTCAGAGGTCACGGCGTGCGCTCATTCACCATCGCCGACGAGGGCTGCTGGAAGCCGCCTCGCATGGGGAGCGCCCGATCCGCCCCGGGCTGCTGAAGCCGCTGGCTGCCCCCGGGAGAGAGGACTGGGGCTGCTCCGGAGACCGGCACCCATGGATGCGGCCAGGGCAGGTGAGAGGGGGCTGGGGGAAAGTTTGCCCGATCCTGGCTTCTCTAAAGGTCTTGTCCCGGGGGGGGGGGGCGTTTGCCCGTGAAATTTCGTCTCTCTGACCTGACGCTCCACACTAACGCAGGGGTAAGTGTAGGCGGTAAATTAGCAGGTTAAACATGCGGCAAAACTGCAGGTTAAAAAGGCGATAATCGGGGCGCACGTTACTGTATGGGAGGGAATAGCTAATCCGATCGTTTACATATCATATACATGCCGCGGGCGGAAAGGGTTACCCGTTGATTTAAAGAGGTGGTAAGGATGGGTTAAAAGGGATAGTGAATTGCGGGTTGGACTTACGCGGCCAAATTGTGGGTACAAAGCGGGTTAGAAGCAGGGTAACCGTGGCCGCGCTTTACTGTATCGGTCTGTATGTGAGTTAGTTTCTCACACTGAGCCTTTGCCTGTGCTGTTAGTCAGGAGATGGGTTCTGGACTCCCATCTCCTGACTAAGTTAAGTTTTAGAGAGAGAAGAGTTGTAGCTTGATTACTGGATGAATTCTTTGCTTGTTTTCTGCCCTTTTTTTTTCCCCAGTTCCTACAGTCCTTTGTGTTTTTTTGAGAGAGAGTGTGTGATAGTGCTTGTTTTTCAGTCTTGTCAATGTCTTTGTGTCTGTAGGGTGTTTAGTGAGTGATAGAAAAGATGGAGGTTGAGAATGAAGTGGCAGGTGCATAAGGGTAGGGAGGATAGATGTCAGGAAGAAGAGGGCTGGATCTGTAGTCAGGACATGAAGATGTGGAAAGGTGAAGGCGGGGGACGGTGGTGACAGCAGCAGCTGGAGGGGGGTTGAAGACGGGTAGAAGATGGACTGGGGGAGCCAGAAGAAAAACAGGGTGGTATGAGGAGAGTGGGAGGAAATTGCATAGGAACTCATTAGGAATAGCCTCCCAGGCAGTACTTGAGGGTGATGTGCTTGTCCCTTGAGGAGAATGAACTCCTGATGGAGAAAATAATTGAGGATTACAGCATGCTGTGTGGGATAGAGGCTCAACACATAGCTAAGAAAACAAGACCATATCTGGCGGACTATAGATCTGCTCATCGGCATGTGACCACAGGATGGTAGAGCAGTGTCTGCATCTGTTCAGGGCCATCGAGGTTGCTGTGAAGAACAAAGTCACCACTGCCAGCGGATTGGAGGAGGATGGCCATGCTCAACATGACCCATTTCTATGAAGGAGCAATTGCAGGATGTTCAGGATGTTGAGGGGGTTGCCTTTAGACCTGGATACTGTTTCAGCTGAACCAGGTAAGGCTTGCTAAACAAAAGCATGTGTTAGGGAGATTGTGTGTGGGGGCGGGGGAGGAGGTGGCTAGGGCATATATATATATATATATATATATATATATATATATATATATATATGTTCCTCTGAAGGCTGGGGGCCAAGGAGGAGTGGTTTTGGGGGGGGGGGGCAGGGGGAGTAGGGCTTACAAAAGAGGCAAGTCAACAGGCTTGATGGATCCTTGGACTGACCCAGTATGGCAAGTCATGTTCTAACAGAAAAAGAATGCTGCAGTGATTCTTATATGCTCCTGTTTTTCCTTCCTCAGGCTCAAGCAGACAGACCCAAAGTCTGAGCCTTAGATGGAGACTGAAGAAAAGTCTATGGTGGTGTTGGAGTCAGAGCTGGAGGTAGCTGATGAGGTGGAGGCTGCCGCCAGGACTTCAACCAGTTGTGCAATAGTTTAGAGGAGCAAGAAGCTCGGGCGCTGGTACAGACTCCCTAACATGGAGGAAAACACAACCACCCAAGGAAGTCTGCAATCCAATGAGGAATTCAACATCTCCCTCCATATGCCAGCACCAAGAAAACCATGGGGAGAGCAAGAGATCTGGAAGAGGCCTCCTTAGCTGCAGCTGTGGACGGTGTTGCAGCTTTCTGCAGTAGAACGAGGAATACAGGAGGACCTGTACTTGCTTGCATTCCCTGCCCAAGGGAAATCTGGCTGAAGCTGCCCTGCTGTCGGAGGCCTGGCTGAAGATTCTGTCTGAAGGCAATGAGGCCTGGAGAATACTTAGCATAGATGATAGAGGCTATCACAAGGAAGGTACAGCTCTGTGCTGCTGCTCAGTTGTTGAGAAAAGCTTTAATGCCAGTTTCAAAAGGATTACAGGCTACTTGTCCTGGGATGGCTAGCCATGGGTGCAGGGTGTGCTGTGTGTGGGAGCTGGGGGACTGTCACTTCCTTCAGAAAATCCAGCGCTTCCAAAAAGTGGTGGTTGTAGTACCTGTCTGTGCCAAACTTCCCTGGGAGTTGCTGTCTTCAGAGTACTGCCTTCCATTGGTGTGAATCTGAGGTTGACCTTGCCTCATCCTTCTGCAGGGATTGCATGTGCTGTTCTTTGTGGGGGTTTTGTTTTGTTTTTGTGTTTTGTTTTGTTTGTTTTTTTATTGCTGTCAAGCTTTAGTGGCTGTCTACCTTAGGCCTCTGGATTACAAATATCTAGGCTGTAAGCTGCTGAGGTGTTGTATTTTGCTTTTCTGAAGTCTCTGCCATACTTAAGTCTGGACTGTTTGCATCAGGGCTTTCTGGTGCTTTGCTCTGCTGCATTGCCGTTTCTGTTTGATATCCATTCCATAATGAGATTTTTCTTGACCTGCATCCAGACAGGAATGAATCAGTATGTTGCTTGTTAATTGCTTTCACTCTGAATATTGTTTTTAGGCACACAAGTCTTGAGCAGTGTACCAATGAAAGTGTTCTGTTTTTCATTAATGCCTAGTTGCATGCTTCTTTGAGATGAAGGGCTGGCCAGCTTCAAACTTTCTTCCTCCTTTCTGTCTCTTTGCTTTCAGGTTTAATGCCTTCAATCCCTCACTTAGGTCAAGCTGAGGGCTTCAAGTGTTTTCTCTGTGAAAGTAATGTAGCACTGCTGCAAGCCTTGGTGTATCATTTAATGGAGGGGAGGGCCCATGTGCTACTGATCTGCTTGCCCCCCACCCATTCTCAAGTGGATTCCTGCATGAGAGGGGAATCTGATTAGAGCAGCCCTATGTCTGTCTCCCATCTCTTTCCCCTCTGTCTAAATCTTGTCTTCAGAAGGTGGTATACAGACTGGCACAAGTCTGACAAGGTTCCTTATAACATTGTTCCTGAGGAAGGCTCCTGTCAATACTGGTGGCACAGCTACTTTGCAAACCCGCAGTAATGGAAAGGTTTTCTCTGGTCTCACTATTCCTTATCTCCCCATCTTGTGCGTCTTTCAATGTTGCCTTGAGCATTTTGGAGTGCTTACCTGTGAAGAGAACAGATACTCTTTGTGCAACCCCACATGCCTGGAAGGGTGGTCCTTTAATATCATGAAGGGATATGGAAGTAATAGGTAAAAGAAACCCAGTAGTTTACACCTGGGAGCCAGATTCATTAAGGATTGTTACCCAGTTCAGTGTCTGGGGGGGAAAAGGCTCAGTGAATTGAGCCTGCAGTATCTAAGAAGTGAGCCATTGTGGAGGCCAAGCCAATCATAACACTCTTTGGGACTAGTTGCAGAATCTTCTGCAGTATAAAATACATATAATACACAGAGGTGCCTATATATCTGCAAGCATAGCTAAATAGTTCTTTATATAAGGTGCAATCATACATATTGGACAGATTTCCGAAAGACTTGAGAACTGACTTAGCAAGGTTAGAGACCAAATATTAAGTCTCAGGGGATGCTTGTCAGCTGGTTACCACCCAAGTTCTCTCATCTTTACCAGAAACATACTTGACTAAACTTCATAGAGAATGTACGCAACATTTTAAAATGCTAGTATACCACAAACAAAGATGCCTTAACAGCCTCTTTGTTTGTTCCTATTCTGTGTTTGAAGCTAGAGTAAGAGTCCAGGTTATTAGAGAGAGACTAAGACAGTCTTGATTGTGGTCCCAAGCATGCCTGCACTTGGAGTTATGACTACTCCTTATTCTCACACAGAAAATCCTAAGTATAAATTCATGCAGAGAATCAAAAGCAGGACAGGTTCTGCTTGCTTCCGATGAGGTGCAGACCTCAGATACCCGACCTGATTTTGTAGCAGACAAATAAGCAGAAGGAAGAGCACCATGTTGTAGGTTTGCCTCACTGTGCCTTCTACTAATACCCTTTTACCTGACCCTCCATGTGAGGTTTGAGCATGGCTGTGGCATCTTCTAAAGAAGCAAGAGTTTTGAGAAGTACCCACCCTCTCTCCTTAGATGTGCATCCCTTGCAGGCGAAGTACTACATAACTATTGCATTATAAGGGCTGGCCCAGTGGCTCAGGTGGTAAGTGCTGTGCACTGCCATGCAGAGCCCCCTTGGGGAGAGGGAATCATATTCATTACTTAAGGGTGACACCTAGTAGCCTTGTTTCTAGCTTTACCCAAGGCAAGTCTTGCCTCACAAATCTGCTTCACTTTCTTAAAGGAGTTAAACATGTGAATAAAGGTGAACCGGTAGATGTAGTGTACTTGGATTTTCAGAAGGCATTTGACAAAGTTCCTCATGAGAGGCTTCTAGGAAAAGTAAAAAGTCATGGGATAGGTGGTGATGTCCTTTTGTGGATTACAAACTGGCTAAAAGATAGGAAACAGAGAGTAGGATTAAAGGGACAATTTTCTCAGTGGAAGGGAGTGGGCAGTGGAGTGCCTCAGGGATCTGTACTGGGACCCTTACTTTTCAATATATTTATAAATGATCTGGAAAGAAATACGACGAATGAGGTAATCAAATTTGCAGATGATACAAAATTGTTCAGAGTTGTTAAATCACAAGCAGATTGTGATAAATTGCAGGAAGACCTTGTGAGGCTGGAAAATTGGGCATCTAAATGACAGATGAAATGTAATGTGGACAAGTGCAAGGTGATGCATATAGGGAAAAATAATCCATGCTATAGTTACACAATGTTAGGTTCCATATTAGGTGCTACTACCCAAGAAAGAGATCTAGGCGTCATTGTGGATAACACATTGAAATCATCGGTTCAGTGTGCTGTGGCAGTCAAAAAAGCAAACCATGTTGGGAATTATTAGAAAGGGAATGGTGAATAAAACGGAAAATGTCATAATGCCTCTGTATCGCTCCATGGTGAGACCGCACCTTGAATATTGTGTACAAATCTGGTCGCCGCATCTCAAAAACGATATAATTGCAATGGAGAAGGTACAGAGAAGGGCTACCAAAATAAGGGGAATGGAACAGCTCCCCTATGAGGAAAGACTAAAGAGGTTAGGGCTTTTCAGCTTGGAGAAGAGATGGCTGAGGGGGGATATGATAGAGGTGTTTAAAATCATGAGAGGTCTAGAACGGGTAGATGTGAATCGTTTTTTTACTCTTTCGGATAATAGAAAGACTAGGGGGCACTCCATGAAGTTAGCGTGTGGCACATTTAAAACTAATTGGAGAAAGTTCTTTTTCACTCAATGCACAATTAAACTCTGAAATTTGTTGCCAGAGGATGTGGTTAGTGCAGTTAGTATAGCTGTGTTTAAAAAAGGATTGGATAAATTCTTGGAGAAGTCCATTACCTGCTATTAATTAAGTTGACTTAGAGAATAGCCACTGCTATTACTAGCAACGGTAACATGGAATAGTCTTAGTTTTTGGGTACTTGCCAGGTTCTTATGGCTTGGATTGGCAACTGTTAGAAACAGGATGCTGGGCTTGATGGACCCTTGGTCTGACCCAGTATGGCATATTCTTATGTTCATGGCCCATTACTGCAGGGTTCCAGAAGGAGCCACGGGTGCATGGTCCCTGGCCCAGGGCCATCACTGCAATGACTGATCTTGTAATGATTTTTATTTATCTGGCAGTTTCCTCCTGCTACATTGTACTTCCAACTCAAACAGAACCAGGGCTGAGATCTGGCATCATAAATGTTCATGCCCAGCTACCTGGTGATTTTTCCCCATATTTTATATCCCCTCATTATGTACTTAGCTTCCACTCTGTGTAGTTTCCCAGACGTGCAGAGAGGGCACAAGATCTTTATTTTTTAGCATTTGTTTTTAATATACCGAGGTATAGCAGAAATTGCCTTCACTCCGGTTTACATTTACAACAACCTGTTACATTTAAAGCATTTAACAGAAAAACAGAAACTGGAATTGAACAATAACTTAATACCAATCAAGATATACAATATAGTTAGATATATATCTGTGCTCAAATCATGTAAGGGGACAGCTAATACAGAGAAAAAATCGAGAAGATTTTTGGGAGTCAGAGAGGTAGATGTTGGAGGGAGATTGCATGCCCAAGGTGGGACACGCAGTGGGTGTGGTCTGTAGATTTATCCTATGTTGTCTTTGAGAGTGCTGTCTTTGAGAGTTTGGCTGAGTAGCCAGGTTTTAAGATCTTTTTAAAAGATTTAATGTTTTCTTGAGAGGTCAGGTGATGAGGTAGCGAGTTCCATAATTTCGGGCCAGTGATGGAGATGGCTCTGTTCCTTGTGGAGGACAGCTTGGCTTGTGGTAGTGATGGAACATCTAGATGAAGTTTACTTGTTGACCTTGTCGTACGTAATGATCTATGTATATGTATAATATTGTCCAGGGCTGTGTAGTCTACTTTATGAATTGCCTTGTGTAGAATTGTAAGAACTTTGAACTCTATTCTTTTCTCAACCGGTAGCCAATGTAAACTGTTGAGAACGGGGTTATGTGGTCAGATTTTCTTTTACTAGTCAGGACTCTGGCAGCGGCATTCTGAAGTAACTGCAGTGGTTTTAAGGTCGTTTTAGGTAGACCTATCAGGAGAGAGTTGCAGTAGTCCAGACTGGAAAAGATGAGGGCTTGTAAGACAGATCTGAAATCATGGAGGTGAAGCAACTGTTTTAGGTGTTTGGAGTTTATGGAAACCCTCTTTTGTTCTTGTTGTAATGTGTTTTTTGTAATTTAGTTCATTGTCTAACCATATGCCAAGGTCTTTTACGTTGTCTTTAAGTTGAATGCGAATGTTGTCAATTTGGAAGGGTGGTGTGGATATTGATCCTGAGTTTTTTCTTGCGATTAGAATACATTCGGTTTTGCTCATATTTAAACATAATTTTAGGTTGTTTAGCATATTTCGAATTGCATCAAGGTGTGAGGCTGCTCTTGACATTGCATCTTCTATGGTGGAAGAGATTGGAATGATGAGTTGAATGTCGTCAGCGTACATGTAGTAAGTGATGCCTAGGCTTGAAAGGAGTTGGCATAAAGGTAGAAGGTAGATATTGAAGAGTATGGGCGATAGTGCAGACCCTTGTGGTACTCCTGTTTCAAGGGGGATAGCATCAGATGAGTTGTTGTAGGAGACTTTGAAAAACCTGTTTTTAAGGAAAGAGGTGAACCAGCTTAGGGTTTTGCCAGCGAGCCCAATGGTCAAGATTGCAAAATGTGGCATATACAGTAAGGCCACCACCTGTTTTATGCAAACATCTGAAATGATTTTTTTTTAATGTTCAGAGTGTACACTCTGTGACTGAGTGAATGGATGAGTGTACCTCTTACCTCCTTTCTGCACATGTCTTCAGGTAAGCTACTGGAGTAAGCAGCCATGTTTGACACCCGTATCCCACATGAACAGATAAGAAATGCAATAGAGCTTAGCTGGGAATCATCTGTGTACTTTTTGGACAGATGCAGGAGGTTCAGGTTTTAGACTCTAGCAGGCTGGGCTGTAAGGTTAAAATATCTGTAAAACATGCTTGCTTAGATCTCCCTGCCTGGTGAAATAAAAGCTGGACCAGATCAGGTACAGCTGGCAATAGTGCAAGTTTGTACTGTTGTGAGTCGTCATTTTGTGTTGTAAATCTGAGCTAGTAGATTATGGTTTGATTTTTATTGATAATTTTATATTGCTTGCTTACCAGTTTATTAACATTGAAAGGCAGAGCTAAATGGAGACTTATTTATTGAGCTTATAGAATAAGCATGTGTATTTTAGCAGGTTTAATCATTTTAGCATATGTTTGAGGCAAGGAGGTTCTCCATGGATCTAAAAGCCTTCCCACAGTGATTAAATCACCTTAAGAGGTTAGATATTTCACATCTAGACTGCCAGCTAGGCACCAAATTTCCTCCTATAATAGGGATACCCCTAAAGAGGAAGATTTGCAAAATGTTAAAAGAATTTTGAGGAATCTACTGCTTGGGCATATATATTTACAAAAAGTATTTCTTCTATACCAAGAGGTAAGATCGTGGTAGCCCACCTCCCTTTATTATCCAATGTTTGAGAAGTCAATTGAATGGGGTTGGTTTTTTGTTTTTTGTTTTTTTTACTCTTTTTAAATAAGAAATATTCAGGCATTCAAGAAAATATAGAAAGTATATATGATGCAGCTGTAGAACAGTCCAGTACATATTCAGGGATAAACAATCAAGCCTTATGTTTACAGTAATCAGGGTAAAGGGCCCCAAGTCCGTTCGAATTTAAAGAGACAATTATTCAAATCATGACGCAACATTTCAATACCAGTGATTTCCCCACCTAGAGACTCCAGTATTCCAAAGAGGGGTTTATTTTCCAAAAGGTAGCAATGATAAATCTAGCGGCCAATAACAGTTGTGCCACCAAAGCTTGAGACTTAACTGGTACTAGGGAGCCCACCCAATAGCCCAGCAAGCCCAGTTTGGAACTCAGAAAAATTGGGTAACCAAGGATTTTGGTGATTTCCTGTGTAATGAGGGGCCAAAAGTGAGTGGCTTGACAATACCACCACATGTGAATATATGTTCCTCTTTCGCCACAAACCCTCCAGCAAATCTGCACTGGAGCCTGGAAAAATTGTTGCAAAATATACAGGTGTTCTGTGCCATAGTCATGTCATTAGGGCAGCTCACCTAGCACATATTGTACCTCGATGGGCCAAGGCCCAGAGAGATTTCAATCTCTATGAATCAGCGACAGACCTAGATCCGTGTTCCAAGCATCCATTAAGGATTGAGGAGTAGCTAACCCAAATTTACCAGTCAAAATACCCCGATAGATTAAGGCAACACCCCGCACGCGTGTCTTTGGGTCACTTATTTATTTATTTATTTTTGGTTTTTATATACCGGAAGTTCCTGTATACAATACATATCACTCCGGTTCACATTTAACAGAGATCTCTATGCCTGTTAGAGGCCGCAGAGGGCTTTCAACATCAAACCGGCTACTCAACACCTGGTGCAACTAAATACTGAGCTCGCAACTCAGGGCTAATGGCAAAATCTTCCCCTAAGGACTGAAAGGGATACATGCCAGAGTCCACATCCCAACGTTGAGCTAGAGTTATCAACCCCTGCCTTTTCCATTGTTTATAAACTGGGAAGAAGATGCAACCAGATAGAATAGAGTTGCCATATATGGGGAAAATAGACAACTCTTCTGAAGCTAACCCCAGAAATCTTCTAACTTATCTCCAAACCGTCAGTGTATGTGTCAAGACTAGACTTTGCCTACATACCCTGCTACATTGTAGTAGATCTGAGGGCAAAAAAGGAAGCATGGCCAGAGTGATAATATCAGCCTGTTCACGTTCCATAGTCAGATATGAGTTATTCAGTCCACAGATCCATATCTGCAGGCAGCGTGATCTGGATGCCCAATAATATGTAGATTAGATGAGCCTACCCCCCCCCCCCCCCCCTTTTACTGTTTGGGCAACCTTAAATTCCTCAATTTAATTATGGCTGGCTTATAGTTTCATATGAATTTCCCTATTAAGCTATGTAGATCAGAGAATGTCAATCGAGGAATATCACAGGGAACATGTTGAAAAAGGTACAGAAGTTTTGGCAGAACGTTCATCTTTAGAAGACTAATTCTACCCATCCAAGAGATAGGAAGGCCAGCCAATGAATGGAGTTGCACCTTTATTTTACTAAAGAGCCCAGCATAATTTATTTAATTTAAATTCTTTTCCATACCGTCATTCAGTATATAGTATACCATCACAACGGTTTACAGATAGGCACATAAAGTAAGTTTGAGTTAAATTGGGCAATATCAATTAACATAACATAGTGCCAGTAAAATCCGGTTACATAATAAATATTTGAGTGTCATGAAACTTGTCCATTTATATGTGAAGGTTTACCTTACATGTATAATACTTTTGTACTGTATATTTCATTAAATTAGCAGTGACATAACACTAACAATATGTACATCTATTTTAATTACGTTCTGGGAGCTGATGGTTTTTTTTTCTGCCGGCTTAATTAATCTTTATTCTAATCTCTGTTCTCTTTGTGAAATGCTTGTTTGAAAAGCCATGTTTTAAAACTTTATTTAAAAGTTTGACATTTTTCTGAGTCTAATCTCGAGGGGCATGGTGTTCTATAGTGTCGGTCCTGCTAATGATAGAGCCCGCTCTCTAACTTGAGTCAGTCTTGCTGTCCTAACTGAAGGGATTGTTGGTTGGGGGAGGGGTTGTCACGGTGCAGGCTCTTTTCTGGGTTTTTTTTTTTTTTTGTTTTGTTTTGTTTTACTTTTGGGAGTGTCGGGGCCAACTCTGCTGGCAGTCCTGGGTTGAGACAGGTCAGCACTGATCCCCTGCTCAACCTCCCCGTGTGCCATGACTTTTATTTTTTGTGTCAGCGACCCTTTAAAGCGATGGCGGTCCTGTGAGGTTGGTGCTGCCATAGTGTTAAAGGGCTGTTGACCGCATTCTTTTGTGCTGTGGTGTTTGGCCGTGATACAAAAGAATACACCATACTGCTGGGATGCTTTTTCGGGGGAGGGTCCCCACTATCGCGACGACACCCATGGCAATATTGCGACTCCTGCAATAAAACAGATTAGTGCATCCACGAGTTAGGACTAGATTTCAGTGGAAACGGGATGAATTACTTGAGAGTAATATACACAATGACTTAGAAAAGACAAATTTGATTAATATGCGAAAAATTGTAGATTTATTTCAAGAAGTTACTTTAAATGGTCACCATTATTATTGTGGTGGGAAAAACTAGAAGCTTATTAAAATGCCTATTAACGTTGCAAAGAATTTGTATATTCTATGTGTGCATATTTTTCCTAGGTATCTGATAAGGAAGTCGGGAGCATGCTTCCTGAGTTCCTCTGCAAGAAGAAACCTTCATGTTTATTTTTCCAAAATTTTAAAACGAGCAACGTGAAAGGCAGGAGCAACTTGCCAAATTCTTTTCTATATCGCCTTGCATCAGATGGACTGTGCTACAGAACTGGAGGGACGAGAGTAATCCTTGATGGTTGGACTTGGAAATAGAACTAGTCTTTCCCCCACCCCAGGGCATATTCCAGGGGTGGCTCCTACAAGAAACTGTTAAGGAAACTTTAGTGTAACAATATCCATCTGTAGAGCATTTCGGAAACTAGGTGATTCATTTACAATTAAGCAGGAAGATGCTACCAAAATGCGCTTACGGTACAAATGAGTATTTTAAAATGAACAATTCTTTCATTAATAATTGGCCTGTGAAGCTCTTCTGAAAGTAGAACTTGATGTCTGGTTGTCAAATGTTGCAGTTAGGTGATCCTCTTTGGTGAAAGTAAACTAATTGGGGTCTCCCTGAGAAATTAAAACTGGTAAATCATGTAACAAGTGGGTTTTTATGACCAGACATATGGAGAGGTTACTGAATTAGATGGCACTATCTAGAGAGATCTTTGTTTGCAGTTTGGTTTTTTTTCAGGGGGGGGGGGAATTCTTCCTAAATTTCAGTGTTTCTTTTATAACTAACAAAAATGGAAAAATGACTCATTTTCTTGTTATAATAAATGCTGATAAATTCCTGGGAAAAATAAAATAAAAACTGAAAGCTATCCTTTCCTACTGTGTCTGTAGTAGAGGTGATTATTTGCATGGCAATATTAAATTTCTTAAAATGTAGCCCTTTTGAGAATCAGGGACAAATTCCACGATACTTTTTGTACCAATTTTCTTAACTTTTCCTTTTTCCTCCTCCCCCCTTACCGCCTCGAAGAAGGCAATTAAATCCTCAGGCAAAAGATGTACTTTTTCAGAATTGTGCGAGCTTGATTGGCTGCTTTTAATTTTTAGCCCAAAACTTAAACTGGCTTCAAATGTTTGTGTTACTATTTTTACAAGCCATTTAGTATTCCCAAGGCTTTTCTTTTATCGGATAAACAGTGAAACCCACAATGTAGATTCTTTTATTTTTCTTCCCAAAAGCTGTTGCTGCTTAGGTTATATCTTTGCAATGCACATTGTCTCAGGACTCTAAAGCTGAGCAGGAGATGCAAATGGCAGACTAGATGCACCATATGCTCTTTATTCTTTCTATTTGTTCTTTCATCTTTATATCTTTTCATGAATTTTCTGCTTCTTTTCAGATTTCATTACAATGAACATAGAAGATGAGGATGATGATGCTGTGATTATTGAAAGTAATCCAATATTAGCTATTCCGAATGAACTTTCTGCCCAAAGCCTGCTACCAATGGAACAAAATGTGCAAGCAAACAGCAAGAGCCATTATATGTCTCAGCTTTCGTACAGTAATTATATCTCATTTCTTTTTAGATGAAATGCTGTGCTAATCTGACCATTTTTCAGGGGGGATTTGCTGCTTAATTAGAAGAGAAAGAAAGTTTTCCCTTGCTGTATCATTTTTGTCACTTTTTCTTCCTGAAAGATGTGATCTTATGGCAATTTCTTTACTCAATCGATTTTCATAACAAATGGTGTATAATAAATCAATACAATAAAAGGACATAAAATACTAAATAAAAACAAAAGATAAAGTCAAGTAAAAAATATAACAGTAAAATGCAATGATAAATAAGACCCTAACAATATCAAGCAATAAAATCATAAGTAAAAGCCTAAAAAGGTTAATATAAATCAGCAACAAAAAAGTGAAAACTAATCCTCAAATCTTATGAAATCACCAGGACTTTATTCATTTCCTAAATTTGAAATGCATAAATCTAATAGAAGAGAATTCCAGTGAAGGGGAGCCTGGTATTAAGAGAGACCATCTAGTATGCTTTAGTCTAATTTCTTAGGGAGAGAGCGCTTCTATAACTCTAGCTGAGAGAATCTCAATCAGGCCGATGTAGTATCAGTATGTTAAAAAAAAAAAAAAAAAAAAAAAAAAAAAAAAGTGTGTCCAAATTGGGCACATGTCTTTTTTTTTTTTTTTTTTGTAATTAAAGTTTTTTATTGAAAGCGTGCAAAATATACACATATATAGCATGAACGAAAACAGCCATGAACAATAAAGTCAATGTACCCGAACAATATACATCGTTCCAATAACAAAGCAATGTGCAACAACTCTCTGAATGTGCGCACATCCACCTGTCCTGGGCGCTCGATGCGGTAGGCAGATGAGCTACCGCACTAAAAGGGATGTGCAATGGGTAATTTGTGTGTCCCTAGCACTCTGCTTCGGGTCCCCAGGAGAAGTGGCTGTGCATCTAGAGCAGCCTGACCAGAGCTACCGCCCCACTCAGCAGGGGCTGTTCCTGATTGGTCCTTTTCACTGGCATTTTCAGTGAAAAGGACCAATCCCCTTTCAGGGCAACCTTCTGAAAAAAGATTAAAACTTAGGTTTAAAAACAATCAGGGAAAAAAAACCAAATGCTGTAGGCTAATCAGACAAGGATGCAATTGTTATGAGTAAAAAGCATTCTTATAAAAATTGATTATTGAAAAACAGTGTTACTTATGGATATTGTACCAAAAATAATGAGGAACTAAATAACTCTATAATCCCTAATTTTTCTCCCCTTTCCCCTCCATGTCCAGACATCACTTAAGTGATCCTCTAGAGAAGATTACTAAATATGAGTCTAGGTTTGTTTATTGCAGGATATCTTTAAGCTCAGGCCTCTGTCATTATCCATAATGAGCCTAACTCTTCCAGCGGGAACAATTCACAGACTCAGGTGTATCACTGAGTTTGTTCGTTATTGCTATAATTTTATGCCTACAATTCTCTTCCCATCGTTATGCGAGTACTACTGCTTGGCTCTCCTAAGGATTTGATATAAATAGTTGTTTAAAACCACTAAGGAGTCTATCACATTACCTGCTGATTCTAGTGCTTGTGTTTAAACTGCTGTTTAATGTGATATATACAAGACTGATATTCAGAATGCTGCCATGATAAAATAGCCATGTTAAACTGAGAGTGGCCACGCTCTGTGTGGTCCCCTTAAACCTACATTAACTAGAACCCTAAATGTGACCTCAGCATGGGGTGGCAAAGGGAAGGCACCAACTAGTGGTACTCTGCCACCCCTTCCCTAGGATCAGGAAAACAGCAGCAGAAGTATTTATTTATTTTATTTATTTATTTATTTAGCACTTTTATATACCGACTTTCCAATAACAGAGTTACTGACCAATTCGGTTTACATTCTAAACAGAAACATTGACAAGTTAATGTCTTACAATGAACAGGTAGCAGGAACTTGGATACAGATATATGGGGTTAATAACATAACGTAAATGCTACGGAGCCAAATGTTGGCTAAGGAAATGGGTGATAGGTATAAGGCTGGGTATTTGATTTTTAAGACTGGGTATTTGATTTTTAGACTGCCAAGGATTTGATTGTAAGGCTGGGTATTTGATTTTTAGACTGCCAAGGATTCATAGATGACCTGATAGTTCTTTGGGGGTACTAGAGAGAACTAGAGATGATTTATATAGTTCTCTGCTGGTTACCAAAGAAGGGATCCTTGGCAGGGAAAGTTCCGCAGATTGATGATTATGAGAAAGCTTGGTTGAATAACCAGGTCTTTAGTCTTTTTTTTTTTTAAATGTAGTAGGGCATTGCACTGATTTGAGTAGAGCAGCCTACCTTACTCCTGCCATTGATTGACTTATTTCAGCTTCTGAATCGCTTTTCCAATAAATTTAAGTAGTGAATGCATAAAACATTCATATTTAAATCAAATCAAAATAAAATAAACATCACAAAAACATACATTGTGGAAAGAAATAAAATGAAAAATATAACACAAGCCTACCAAAAAAGTAAATCCAAAAGCAATAGAGCAGTTGTCCCATAAACCCATCAACAAAAAGGAACCTAGAAGCAGCAAAGTACTTAATCCTTATAAAAACAACAAAAATAGTGTGTAAAAATATTTAAAAGCCTTCTGAAAGAGCCACAGCTTCACCAGTCCTTGGCAGGACATTGTTGCCTCATGCTCTGAAGTACATCACATTCGGGCCGATTCAGTAAAATACACGGGAGAGTCGGTGCTCTGAGGCGAGTGCCCACTCTCTTGGGTGCGCGATTTTATATTCAAATGAGTGCCCGTGGTAATAAGGAGGTGCTAGGGACACTAGCGCGTCCCTAGCGCCTCCTTATTGGCAGAAGCGGTGGCTGTCGGGTTTGACAGCAGACACTTAATTTTACCGTTGTCGGTTGTCGAACCCGCTGACAGCCACGGATTTGGAAAACGGACGCTGGCAAAATTGAGCAGTTTTCTGCTTTTCTGTACACTTTCCTGGTGCCGGCCGAAATTAACTCCCGTCTTTGGGCAGGTGTTAATTTCTGAGTAAAATGTGCGGCTTGGCTGCACATTTTACTTTCTGTATGGCACGGGAATAACTAATAGGCTCATCAACATGCATTTGCATGTTGTGGGCTCCATTAGTTTTTGGGGGGTTGGACACGCATTTTCCTCGCCCCACACACATGACATACCAACCATAGACATAAAAAAAAAGTAGCCAACACAGTATCTCCGCCATTATCTAAGATCATTAATCTATTCTTAGAGGAAGGAGCCATGCCAGATACACTAAAAGGAGCTATCTTAAAACCAATTTTAAAGAAAAAAAACAGTGACCCATTTATCCTGAGCAACTACAGACCAGTATCAAATTTACCCCAATTGCAAAATTAATAGAAAAAACTATACAAAATCAATTAACGGAACACTTAGATAGCAATAATATCCTGAATCCGTCACAACATGGCTTTTGCAAACACTACACCACAGACACTGCTGCTATCGCTAACAGACAACATGAGAGGTTTCGACAGTGGTAAACATTACATTCTAGTGATGCTAGACCTATCAGCGGCCTTTTATACAGTAAATCATGACATACTATTAAATAGATTAGAAGAAATAGGATTAAGCAACCAAACAATCAATTGGTTCAGATCATATCTAAATAACAGATACTTCAAAGTACAGATCAAAGACATAATATCAGAAAAAATAAACCTTCAAATAGGAGTTCCACAGGGATCAGCCTTATCTGCTACAGTCTTCAACATATACCTGTTGCTGCTATGTCACCTGATAGCTGGTCTGGGCATCACACACTACATATACGCTGATGATATTCAATTAATACTACCCATCAACAATACAATTGAAAAAACATTAAACATACAAAACACCATGCACCATACATAAATTAATACATAACGAAAAAGCAGAATGGCTGAACACAGCCCTTCGCGTACACGGCCCTCACAGAAACCTGAGATCAGCCAACAAAGCACTCATAACTGTTCCTTCAGTCAAAACAGCAAGACTAACCCAAGTGAGGGAAAGGGCACTATCCTTAGTATAGGACCTTAGCAGGTCCTATACTATGGAACAACATACCATTAGAGATCAGATTACAAAGAGACATCAAAACCTTTAGAAAAAGTTTAAAAACATGGCTCTTTAAACAAGCTTATCACAAAGAGAATGGAGAATAGAATCCAGGGAAGTGTAAGGTGCGGACAGCAGAACACTCACACACATCACCTTAATCTATATGTGTGTATTTTATCTTACTTTTAGCTCACCACTAAAGGAGAAGATACAATTACAATTCCCTGTACGTACCAGGATCGGTCCAGACTGCTGGGTTATGCCTCCCGTCCAGCAGATGGAGTCAGAGAGAAAACTGAAAAGGCACCCCCTATATACTCTGGTGCGCCCCCTGCGATCCTTCAGTATATCTCTGACTCCAGCAGATGAGAGAGCATAACCTGCGGTCCTGATCTCCTGTAGTTGGGGAAGTTTTCCCTGTCAGGTTTGACTTAATTATATGGCTTAAAGTTTTTTGGTGACTAGCTCATTATAAATTTCAGAACTAATTGTACCAGTTTTGGAGCCATAGCAGGCAAGGCAGGGTACTACCCTGGAGCCTTTTTCCCGGAGTTTTTCTATCTGCCCAGCCCAGTGAGAGGAGGGGAGTATTCATCGGTGGGCTGGTCACTCTCCCTCTCCGCCTCCTGAGACGTATTAATTCCTCGGAGAATTAGATTTTATGGGTGTGGTGCACCCTCTGCCGGCTCCCAAGTAAAAAAAAAAAAAAAAGTTTTCAAGTTTGCACGGCTGCTGGTGGCAGCGCTTTAGGCGTTTAAAAAAAAAAACAAAAAAAAAAAAACGAGGTGATTTTTTAAAGTTAGCCTGCTCACTCACTGTGGTCTCCGGAAGGGGTGCCTTGTCACCCGGGACTTTGTCGCGCCATTTTCGCGCCGTTTCTATATATTTGAGCATGCCTCGAGGAAGCGTTTGTGCGGCGTGTGGGGAGCCGGGTCGTCGGCTTTCCCGCGAGGGCCTCTGTTCCCGGTGCCTTCCCGGGGGGGAGGGGCCCTCGCGGAAGACAGCCGCGGCCAGTGTCTCCCTTTCTCCACGACAGGAGGCAGCTTCAGAATCGGGCAGACCGCGGCACTCCTCCCCTCCGTTCTCGGAGGCAGCGGCCATTTTGGGGCAGTCGGCGGCCATTTTGGGCGATCTCGATCGCGAATCAGTATCGTCGGAGGAGGGAGAGGACCTCCCACCTCAATTTCCTCCAGATCTTAGCCCTCATCGGCCTAGTGCTTTCTCGGGGCTCCTCTCTCAGTCGACTAGAGGAGCCAAGGGAGGTCCCGCTAAGAGGCCCCACCCTTTTTCTTCACAGTTTGTTCTCTTGCTTCATAAAGCTTATTTGGAAGCTGAAGCTGAATGGGAGCAGACTGCTCCTATTCCTGATAAAAAGGGCAAACCCGCCGCGGATCCCACTGTCTCGGGAACTCCTATTCCGGCCCTTCCTCCTAAGCCTCCAGCGCATGCTCCTATTGATCCGGTCTTACCGGACACTCCCACCCCGGATTCAGGAATGGATATAGGGGGCGGGGATCCGGTTGAAGGGGACGACCCTCAGATTCTCAGATTATTTCACAAGGAGGAATTGGATCCTTTAATCAGTCATGTGCTCCGGGAACTGGGAATTCCGGTACCCCAGAGTGAGTCAAATGCCCTACCGGGTGACTTAGAATTGACCGAGCTCCGCACTCCATCGCATGCTTTTCCCTTTCATAATAAGCTTGCTCAGATTATCTACCGAGAATGGGATAATCCGGAGGCCACTCTTAGAGTTAGTCGGGCTATGGATAAACTTTACCCGCTACCTGCGGATTCATTGGAGTTGCTTAAGGTGCCTAAAGTAGATTCGGCTGTCACAGCCATGGCGAAACACACTACCATCCCGGTGACGGGAGGTACGGCCCTAAAGGATCTTCAGGATAGGAAGTTGGAGACCTTATTAAAGCGAATATTTGAGGTTTCAGCATTAGGAGTACGGGCGGCGCTTTGCAGTTGCATGGTGCAACGAGCTATCCTTCGCTGGGTACAACAGATGTTAACATCACAAGATCTACCCCCGCAAGAGGCGGAACAAGCCAACCGCATGGAATCCGCCGTAGCCTTTGCTGCGGATGCCTTTTATGATCTGCTTCGCACCTCGGCCCGCTCCATGTCTTCCGCAGTATCGGCGAGACGACTACTTTGGCTACGTCACTGGGCTGCCGACTCGTCCTCTAAAGCGCAACTGGGTTCCTTTCCTTTTCGCGGTAAACTCTTATTTGGGGACGAGTTAGAGCAGTTAATCCGTTCTCTGGGGGAGAACAAGGTATTTAAGTTACCGGAGGACAGACCTCGGTTTTTTCGGTCCTCGGGAAATTTTCGCGGTCGTTTTCGCGGACAGCGTCGTTTTCGCTCCGGTAGAGGCTCCTCCTCCTCCTCCTCCTATTCTACTAGACAACCTACCACGCGTTCTCAAGCATGGACTCCTTCCTTTCGTGGCAGGCGGCCAGCGCGTTCCACAGCGTCTCATTCCTTTGCCGCTGCCAAAACAGCTCAATGAAGGGACGCTGGCTCATCCCTCAGTTCCGAAAGTGGGAGGATGTCTTTTTCACTTTCGGGAGGAATGGGCCAGAATAACTACCGATCAGTGGGTTCTAGACATCATTCATTACGGGTACGCATTGGAGTTTGCACGGCCCCTACGCGACCTGTTCCTCATTTCTCCCAGCGGTTCCCAAGCAAAACAGCAGGCGATTGCGCAGACGATAACTCGGTTACAAGACCTGGGAGCTATAGTGCCTGTCCCACCTTCCGAACAACGAACGGGTCGCTATTCCATTTACTTCATCATCCCAAAGAAAGAAGGCACATTCCGTCCCATTCTGGATCTGAAGAAGGTCAACAGGGCGTTACACATACCGCGCTTCCGGATGGAAACTCTGCGCTCTGTTATCGCAGCGGTCCACAAAGACGAGTATTTGGCTTCTTTGGACCTCACAGAGGCTTACCTGCATATAGGAATCCAGGAGTTCCATCAAAGGTTCCTCCGCTTCATGATAATGGGCTCGCATTTCCAGTTCTGTGCTCTTCTGTTCGGCCTTGCAACAGCTCCGAGAGTTTTCACCAAGGTCATGGTAGTGGTCGCTGCAAGTCTCCGGAGAGAAGGTGTTCTCGTACATCCGTATTTAGACGACTGGCTTATCCGAGCAAAGTCCCTATCTCTCTGCGAGGAAGCGGTACAGAAGGTGCTTCTCCGGCTTCACTCTCTGGGTTGGGTCGTCAATCACTCCAAAAGTTGCCTGATACCCACCCAGCGATTGGAGTTTCTGGGAGCCTTGTTCAATACCAGTCTAGGCAAGGTTTTCCTTCCTCGGGCACGGATGGAGCGCTTGCAAGCTCATGTTCGCCGTCTCTTGCTTCACCCCCTGCCGGTGGTGTGGGATTATTTACAAGTTCTTGGCTATATGGCATCCACTCTGGATTTGGTTCCTTGGGCTTTTGCGCATATGCGACCTCTACAGAGAGCGCTTCTATCCCGTTGGGACCCCAAATCGGAGGAATTTCAAGTGCCGTTGCCACTCTCCGCACCAGCACGGACCAGCCTGCAATGGTGGTTGCATCCACTCCATCTCCTCCAGGGGGTCGATTTGGAGCCCCCTCAATGGATAATTGTCACGACAGATGCCAGTCTGACCGGTTGGGGAGCAGTCTGTCAATCTCAGTCCGCTCAGGGGCGTTGGACGCCTTCGCAAGCCAAGTGGTCAATAAATCGTTTGGAAACCAGGGCGGTTCGCCTGGCGTTGCAACACTTTCTCCCTTTGATCCGGGAACGGGCGGTCCGGGTCCTGTCCGACAATGCGACCACGGTAGCATACATAAACCGGCAAGGCGGGACAAGAAGTCAGCTGGTAGCTTCCGAAGCCACTCGTTTAATGGCTTGGGCGGAACAACACCTGTCTCGTCTTGCAGCGTCACACATCGCCGGAGTCAACAACATTCAAGCGGACTACCTCAGCCGGCAACAGCTAGATCCGGGAGAGTGGGAGTTGTCTCACGAAGCACTCAGACTCATCATCCAACGGTGGGGAACTCCCCGGCTGGATCTCATGGCGACGCACTCAAATGCCAAGGCGGCTCGCTTCTTCAGTCGCAGACGAGAATACGGGTCGGAAGGTGTAGATGCCCTGGTTCTACCCTGGCCCGTTCGCGTTCTCCTCTACGTGTTCCCTCCGTGGCCGTTAGTGGGGAAAATATTGCGCCGCATCGAATCTCACGCGGGTCCAGTTATTCTAGTGGCTCCAGAGTGGCCAAGGAGACCATGGTTCGCGGACCTGGTCAACCTAGCAGTGGACGGCCCCTTGCGTCTCGGTCACCTGCCTCATCTGTTAGGGCAGGGTCCAGTATTTTTCGACCAGGCCGATCGCTTTTGTCTAGCGGTTTGGCTTTTGAGAGGCATCAATTGAGAAAGAGAGGTTATTCGGATTCGGTCATTACTACTCTTCTGCAGGCGCGTAAGCCTTCTACTTCGGTTGCCTATATCAGAGTATGGAAGGTATTCAACGCTTGGTGCAGGGACTTGCAAGTGCCTCCGCGACAGGCTACGGTGTCTCATATTCTAGCATTCTTGCAGGAGGGTCTAAAGAAGGGTTTATCCTATAATTCCCTCCGTGTCCAGGTGGCGGCTTTAGGCTGTTACCGCGGTAAGCTCAACGGGGTTTCCATTGCCATGCACCCTGACGTAGCGCGGTTTGTAAAGGGAGTTAAGCACTTACGCCCACCGGTACGAGCTATCTGTCCCTCTTGGAGCCTAAACTTGGTTCTCCGTGCTCTTTGTACTTCTCCGTTCGAGCCTTTGCGACGGGTTACCCTCAAGGATCTCACTCTCAAAACTGTGTTTCTCGTCGCTATTTGTTCGGCTAGGCGAATATCCGAGCTTCAGGCGTTGTCTTGCAGAGAGCCTTTTCTCCGTATTCATGATTCGGGGATTTCGCTCCGTACTGTTCCTTCCTTCTTGCCGAAGGTAGTTTCCGCTTTTCACATCAATCAAACAATCGATCTCCCTGCCTTTGTTCTAGACGACAGGGATGCATCTAGACAACCGGAACTTCGGAAGTTGGATGTGCGGTGGACGTTGTTGAGGTATTTGGAGATTACCAACCCTTTTCGACTGTCTGACCATCTTTTTGTCTTGTGGAGTGGTCCGAAGAAGGGGGCTAAGGCGTCTAAGACCATGATAGCTCGCTGGTTGAAGGAGACTATTGCTTCGGCTTACATTTGTCAGGGTCGTGCCGTTCCGGATGGTCTCAAAGCCCATTCTCTGCGCTCTCAAGCGGCGTCTTGGGCGGAGAGTGGTTTTGTCTCTCCTCAAGAGATTTGCCGGGCGGCTACTTGGAAATCCTTGCACACTTTTGCTAGACATTACCGACTGGACGTGCACACTCCGGTGGACTCTTTCGGTGGCGGTGTGCTTCGCGCAGGACTGTCTAGGTCCCACCCCATTTAGGGCAGCTTGGGTACTTCCCAGCAGTCTGGACTGATCCTGGTACGTACAGGGAAAGGAAAATTAGGTCTTACCTTTGCTAATTTTCGTTCCTGTAGTACCGAGGATCAGTCCAGACGCCCGCCCATAACAGTGAAGAGTCCCGCGGCAGCTCTGTTTTTTCAACTTTTCTGTTTCAGATGGTTCTCTTTGTTCAATGGTTATATTTCATGGCCTAACGCCTGGTTTCCTCGTTTTCCAAATGTTCATGTTTATCTTGTTCTAGTCACCAGTTTTCAGCCATTGTTTCTTATTCATTCTGCTTTGTTATTGATTATACTGAAGGATCGCAGGGGGCGCACCAGAGTATATAGGGGGTGCCTTTTCAGTTTTCTCTCTGACTCCAT
Organism: Rhinatrema bivittatum; assembly: GCF_901001135.1. Taxonomy (NCBI): domain Eukaryota; kingdom Metazoa; phylum Chordata; class Amphibia; order Gymnophiona; family Rhinatrematidae; genus Rhinatrema; species Rhinatrema bivittatum. Next base: position 221,861,171 of record NC_042619.1, read on the forward strand.
CTGCTGGACGGGAGGCATAACCCAGCAGTCTGGACTGATCCTCGGTACTACAGGAACGAAAATTAGCAAAGGTAAGACCTAATTTTCCTTTATATATCTATTCTTGTATTCAAAATCAATACAGATAGAAATGAACATGATTTATCCCATTTACCAAATTTATTATAAAACTGTTACCGAACCTTTATGGCACCTGTTTAATTTGATACACTTACTAACATTAATTTGTGCCTTGTGATGGTATAGAAAAGATTTTAAATAAAATAAATATTACCCCTTACTGTATAAGGGGTAATAATAGCACGTCGAAAATGCGTGTCCAGACGGGGGCTAACGGTGCGCTCGGCCTGAGTGAGTGATTCATATAGGCCACTAAGCCTGGGGATTCGCCTGAGTTGTACTCGGGCAGGAGTTCCATATCATTTCACCGATCGATTGGCATCAATGGAGGCGAGAACAGTGAAGGGATCAAGGACTGCACAGTTCCTGTGTGGGAAGAGAGATCATTCTCCCCACATTCTAGGGAACTAGTCTCCACGGGCATGCGCCATAGACCCATACTGGGTCAGACCAAGGATTCATCAACCCAGCATCCTGTTTCTAACAGTGGCCAAACCAGGCTACAAGAACCTGGCAAGTACCCAAACACTAAGAAGATCCCATACTACTGATACCAGTAGTAGCAGAGGCAATTGCCTACGTCAGTTTGTTTAATAGCAGTTAATGGACTTCTCCAGGAACTTATCCAAACCTTTTTTAAACCCAGCTACACTAACTGCACTAACCACATCCTCTGGCAACAAATTCCAGAGCTTAATTGTGAATTCCCTGTACGTACCTGGATCAGTCCAGACAGTGGGTTATGTCCCCAATCCAGCAGATGGAGTCAGCCCAAGCTTTGAGGGGGCGTATCCATATATGCTACTACCCCCTATGCAGGAGTTCAGTATCTTCTGACTCCAGCAGATGCGAGTAGGGGATTCAGGCTCCCCTTCATCCCTTGCTATTTCATTTTCTTTTAGTTACCTGACTTCTTGCTGGTTTTGCTTGTTTGTCTTGTGGATCAAGTTTGTTTTAAGTTAATAAAAAAAAAAAAAAAAAAAAAAAAAAGAGGTTAGAAGTAGGGTCAGGATCCTCTCAATTTCTGGGGAGTGACTTTGCTTCTCTGTCTTTGCTCTGGGCTGTCTCTTTCCTGTTGGAACGGGGGTAAGTTGTTTTTGTTCTTCTTTCCCTTGCAGCTCAGCCCCGGTGCCCGCGAAAGCCGGTGGTGCCGGCCTCTTCGCGTCTCTCCTTTAGCCCGCGGCCATTTTGCAGCTCCTCGGGGGCTGCTGTGGAGATTAGCAAAGGACGTTTGGGGCGGGTTGTGTGGCCGGGAAGGCCCCCCCGCGGCACTTTCTCCTCGTTTCTGACTTCGGGCAGTGCGGGCCGGCCGGGCCCCTCCCGCATCGGCGCTTCCTTGCGCGTGGCCCCCCCCCCCGAGGCTTCTCCCGATTTTTGGCGCTGTTTGTTTTACTCTGTGCTGTGGCAGCGTTTTTATTGTCAATGCCGCGGCCAGCACGCCGTGCGGCCTGCGGCGAACCGGGGTCCCGGATCTCTCGGGAGGGCATCTGTACACGATGCCTCCCCGGGGGGGAAGGGCCCTCACAGGTCTTTCAGGATTTTTCATTTTTTGCCCGGGCGACGGGGGCCGGCCACTCCGCCGTTTTTGGCGGGAACGGCGGCCATGTTGCACTCAGAGCGCCCGGAGGCGCAGATCACAAGGGAGGATGGATCCCTAGCGGGTTTTTCCTGCGGGGGGGCTCCCCCTCTTCTGGTGCAGGAACAAGGCTCCCATAGCCAGGTCACCGGTAACGCGCCGTCCACTGATCCTCACCCGAGCAGGCTGGGGTTTTTTTCCCTGGAGTTTATCCTGCTCATACTTACTGCTTAACTCAAGGGGTTGAAGGCACCTGCGTGACCACCTCCTCCCAAGATTCCACGGATGTCGCCCTCGACGCCGGCCCCCCCCCCCCGACCCGTCGGGCGCGGGGGCCCCCCACTCTCCTACTAGGGGCCGACCTGTGCCCGCGCCAGTGGGAGCGGGACCAAGCTCCGCTGAACTGGGCCACGACCCCCCGGAGGGGGACAGGGAGACGGCACGCAGGAGGGGGATGATCCGCGTACCCTGCGCCCCTTCCAGAGGGAAGAGCTGGACGACCTCATCCCGCAGATCATCCAGGAGTTGGATCTGGAACCACCACCAGACCCGCCGGCCCCAGTTGCCCCCGCTGTCGTCACTTCGTCAAAGAAGGGAGACCCAGTCCTCGCGGCCCTCCGACCAAGGGCTCGGCCTTTTCCCATTCATGATTTGTTTTTTTTTTTTACAACTCATCACCAGGGAATGGGACGCTCCGGAGGCCTCCCTGAAAGTCAGCCGGGCCATGGGAAAGCTGGATCCGTTACCCGAGGATTTCCTGGACCTCATCAAGGTGCCAAGGGTAGACTCCGCAGTGTCGGCGGTTACGAAGCGGACGACCACTCCGGTGACGGGTGGGGCAGCGTTGCGAGACACCCAGGATAATAAGTTGGAAGTTTTTCCTCAAGCGGGTCTTCGGGGTCTCCGCACTAGGGATGAGGGCATCCATGTGCAGCTCGCTAGCCCAGCGGGCTAGCCTCCTCTGGGTACAACAACTCCTCACCCCTCAGGACCCGCCGGCCGCCGAGGCCGCCCGAGCTGATCGCCTGGAAGCCGCAGTGGCGTATGGGTCAGACGCCTCTTAGGACCTCTTTCGGGTTCTCGCTCGCTCCATGGTTTCGGTGGTGGCGGCACGGCGTCTTTGGTGGCTTCGCAACTGGGCGGCTGATACTTCCTCCAAGTCCAGCCTAGACTCTCTTCCATTCAGGGGTAACTTCCTCTTCGGTGCGGACCTGGATCAGATCATCAAGTTCCTGGGAGAGAACGCAGTTCATCAACTGCCGGAAGATAGGTACCACACGACCAGAGCATTTTCCTCCTCCTGGACCAGATCCAGAGCGCAACAGCGCTACAGGGGCTACAGGCAACCGGCCTCCCGGCCATCCGCTCCATGGTCTCAGCCCTGGTCGTGCTCCTTTCGCGGGCGCTGCCCCGCGCGCACTTCCTCCGGACCCGGTAATCCCTCTCCCAAGTCTTCGCAATGATGCCACTCCCCGGCCCCCAGGACCGGGGGCCGGCTAAGGTATCTCTATGCGGAGTGGGCGCGGATCACTTCAGGCCGGTGGGGCCTGGACACTATTAAACACGGCTACGCATTGGAATTTGTCCGCCCTCCGCAGGGAAGGTTCATCTTCTCCCCCTGCGGTTCGGTCGACAAGAGAAGAGCGGTTCAGGGGACTCTGGACAGGCTTCGGAAGATTGACGCCATCGCAGGACGGATCCTTCCGACCCATCCTGGACCTCAAGGAAATCAACAAATCACTACGAGTGGTTCGGTTCCCCATGGAAACATTGCGATCTGTGATCGCGGCGGTGCATCGCGGAGAGTTCCTCGCCTCCCTGGTTCTGACGGAGGCCTATCTGCATATCCCCATTCGTCCGGACTATCGCCGGCTTCTTCGTTTCAAGATTCTGGACCAACATTTTCGGTACACAGCCCTCCCGTTTGGGTTGGCGACGGCGCCACGCACCTTCGTCAAGATTATGGTGGTGGTTGCGGCAGCCCTGCGGCGGGAGGCCATCCTGGTCCATCCCTCTCTGGACGATTGGCTTATCCGGGCGAAGTCCCTCAATCTTGGCCGCGCAGCGGTAGCCAGGGTGATACAGTTCCTGCGTTCCCTGGGATGGGTGGTGAGCTTCGCCAAGAGCTCGCTCGTGCCTTCACAGCGCTTGGACTTCTTGGGGGCGACCTTTGGATGGGTTCCACCATCGACCTGGTCCCTTGGGCGTTTGCGCATCTCAGACCATTGCAGTGGGCGCTGCTCTCCCGTTGGAAGCCTCTCTCGCAAGACTACCAGATGGTGCTCCCGCAGCTGGCCAGGGACAGTTTGGCCTGGGGGTTGGATCCTTCGCACCTGGCCCGGGGGATGTCTCTCGATGTTCCCGATTGGGTGGTGGTGACCACCGACGCCAGTCGGAAGGGTTGGGGAGCAGTGTGCCATCGCAGCGCCACGCAGGGGACGTGGTCAGCGGAGGAGGCGCAGTGGTCAATCGACCGTCTGGAATCCAGAGCGGTCCGGCTGGCTCTGCGACATTTCCTACCGCTTCTTCAGAACCGGGAGGTCAGAATCCTATCGGACAACGCTACCACCGTGGCCTACATCAACCGACAAGGAGGCACGCGCAGCCCGCAGGTCGCGCTAGAGGCGGCGCTGCTGATGCAATGGGCGAAGCGTCATCTTGTCCGGCTAGCGGCCTCGCACGTCGCCGGGGTGGACAACATCCAGGCGGACTTCCTCAGTCGTCAACTACTGGACCCAGGGGAGTGGTCCCTCTCCGACAAAGCGATGCAACTTCTCCTCCATCGGTGGGGGGTCCCCCACTTGGATCTGATGGCGTCCGCTCTCAACGCCAAGGCTCCACGCTTCTTCAGTCGTCGGGGTGAGCGCGGCGCGGAGGGAGTGGATGCCCTGGTCCTCCCGTGGCCGCCACACCTTCTGCTCTACGCTTTCCACCGTGGCCTCTGGTGGGCAGGATGCTCCGCAGAATAGAGAGCCATCAGGGGACCGTGATTTTCGTCGACCCAGAATGGCCCAGGCGACCTTGGTTTGCGGACCTACTACAGCTGGTGATCGACGGGCCAATCAGGCTGGGGCACCTCCCCCAGCTCCTACGTCAGGGCACGGTATTTTTCGAGCAGGCAGAACTCTTCTGTCTTGCGGCCTGGTTTTTGAGAGGCGCCGGCGCCGGCACTACCAGGAGGCGGAAGTGTCAACGCTGTTGCGCTTGCGAAACACGTCGACGTTGGTGGCCTATGTTCGCGTCTGGAAGGTGTTTGAGTCGTGGTGTTCCTGTCGGAACACGGGACCCACTACGGCTTCTGTTCCTCAGATCCTTCAATTCCTACAGGCGGGAGTGCACAAGGGGCTCGTCTATAATTCCCTACGGGTTCAGGTGCCCGCCCTTGGTTCGCCTTTTCGCGATGGGGGCTCTCTGCTACAGTACCCGGACATTGTTCGTTTTCCTCAAGGGTGTCAGACATCTGCGGCACTTCGCTCCCTGTCGGGACCACTGTTCGAGCCACGGCGGAGTGCAACGCTTACGGATCTCACTCTTACGACAGTGTTTCTGGTGGCAATCTGTTCCGCTCGACGCATACCGGAACTGCAGGCTCTTTCGTGCAGAGAGCCTTATCTACGTTTTCTCCGACTCTGGAGTTTCGATCCGCACCATTCCATCATGTCTCCCGAAGGTCTGTGTTCCAGGTGAATCAGACGGTGGAACTGCCGCCCTTCTTCTTCTCTTCTGAGCCGAAGTCTCTACGGCTCTTGGATGTCCAGCGCGCTCTGCGTATTTCTCTGGAGGCTACGAATGATTCCCGGACGTCTGACCATCTCTTCGTACTTTGGTCCGGCCCTAAGAAGGGGTCCCAGGCCTCGAAGACGACCATTGCCAGATGGCTGAAGGCTGGCATTGCAGCTTCCTACATTGGGGTGGGGCGGACTCCCCCACCCGACATGGTTGCGCACTCTACACGTTCGCCGGAGGCCTCCTGAGCGGAGGTTCGCTCGGTCTCTTCTCAAGAGATCTGTACAGCAGCCGCCTGGACGTCGTTACATACGTTCTCAAGGCACTATCTCGCCTCTACAGTCTCTGGTCATTTTGGCGAGCAGGTTCTCCGAGCAGGCCTCGCAGGACCCCACCCGATTTGGGGAAGCTTGGGTACATCCCACTGTCTGGACTGATCCAGGTACGTACAGGGAAAAGAAAATTATTACTTACCTGCTAATTTTCGTTCCTGTAGTACCATGGATCAGTCCAGACGCCCACCGCGTTTGGGTTCTTGATCCTGCTCGGCTCTGCGCTGCTTCTTGCTCGCAGTGTTCTGTGTCTTCACAGTCGTTTCTTTCACTGTTTTTCACAGCTCCCTACAAGTTGGTAGGATGTTTGCAGTTACTTGTTGCGATTACAATTGTTTTCATTCTCCGTTTCTACACAATTGATCCTTGGGGGTTTCTACTCGGGCTTTGATATACTCGATACTGAACTCCTGCAGAGGGGGTAGTAGCATATATGGATACGCCCCCTCAAAGCTTGGGCTGACTCCATCTGCTGGATTGGGGACATAACCCACTGTCTGGACTGATCCATGGTACTACAGGAACGAAAATTAGCAGGTAAGTAATAATTTTCTTTTGAGTGAAAAAGAACTTTCTCCGATTTAGTTTTAAATGTGTCACATGCTAACTTCATGGAGTGCCCCTTAGTCTTTCTATTATCCGAAAGTGTAAATAACCAATTTACATCTACCCGTTCTAGACTTCTCATGATTTTAAAGACCTCTATCGTATCCCCCCTCAGCCGTCTCTTCTCCAGGCTGGACAGCCCTAACCTCTTTAGCCTTTTCTCATAGGGGAGCTGTTCCATCTCCTTTATCATTTTGGTTGCCCTTCTCTGTACCTTCTCCAGTGCAACTATATCGTTTTTGAGATGTGGTGACCAGATCTGTACATAGTACTGAAGGTGCTGCCTTACCATGGAGCGATAGAGGCATTTTGACATTTTCCATTTTATTCAACATTCTGTTCCTAATAATTCCTAACATTTTGTTTGCTTTTTTGACTGCTGCAGCATACTAAACTGGCGATTTTCAATGTATTATGCACTATGATGTCTAGATCTTTTTCCTGGGTGTAACTTCTGCATGGGTTATTTTTCCCTATATTCAACACCTTGCACTTGTCCACATTAAATTTCATCTGCCATTTGGATGCCCAATCTTCCAGTCTTGCAAGGTCCTCCTGTAATGTATCACAATCCGCTTGTGATTTAACTACTCTGAATAATTTTGTATCATCTGCAAATTTGATAACCTCACTGGTCGTATTCCTTTCAAGATCATATATATATATATATATATATATTGAAAAGCACCGGTCCAAGTACAGATCCCTGAGGCGCTCCACTGTTTACCCTTTTACACTGAGAAAATTGATCATTTAATCCTACTCTCTGGTTCCTGTCTAACCAGTTTGTAATCCATGAAAGGACATCTCCTCCTATCCCATGACTTTTTAGTTTTCTTAGAAGCCTCTCATGAGGGACTTTGTCAAACGCCTTTTGAAAATCCAAATACAATACATCTACCGGTTCACCTTTATCCACATGTTTATTAACCCCCTTAAAAAAAATGAAGCAGATTTGTTAGACAAGACTTCCCTTGGGTAAATCCATGTTGACTGGGTTCCATTAAACCATGTCTTTCTATATGCTCTACGATTTTGATCTTGAAAATAGTTTCCACTATTTTTCCCGGCACTGAAGTCAGGCTCACTGGTCTGTAGTTACCCAGATCGCCCCTGGAGCCTTTTCTAAATATTGGGGTTACATTGGCCACCCTCCAGTCTTCAGTTACAATGAATGATTTTAATAATAGGTTACAAATTTTAACTAATAGATCTGAAATTTTCCTGGAGGAAAAGTCCATTCATTATTAAGGTAGAATTGCAGAAATCCACTACTTATTCTTGGGACAAGCCACTTCGAATCTGTCTACCCTTTGGGATCCTGCCAGGTATTTGTGACCTGGATTGGCCACTGTTGGAAACAGGATACTGGGCTTGATGGACCCTTGGTCTGACCCAGTGTGGCAAGCCTTATGTTCTTTAACTGGAATCAAGTTGTATTCCAGGCCATCCATCTTCCAGGACTCTCCAACACACTAGTGGATTGTCTCGACAGAATTTTCCATCCATACATGTAGTCTCTCAACAGCTAAATTTATAAACCCAAACAATATAACATGAAAAAATTATGAATTCAAAAAGAGACCTGTTATATGGATGTCAATAATCTGAGTGTACCTTCATACGATGCTGTAAAAAAATACGGCTATCGTGACTGTGAAGCCTATGTTGAACATTGCTGGCACAGTAATCAAATTCACTGTCACAACATCTGTTTCACTGGAATACCGGTCTCTCTTGCGCATATCCAGCCCTTGAAGAAGGAGCCAGCCTCCGAAACATCAGGATGTCGGCTGAGGCAAGACCGACTACAATTTTGAGATAAGTGAATATTGCAACAGTATCCACGTGATCATTTCAGCAACAATTGCACAGTGGACAGTGAGCACTACAAAAGTTTGCATTCCAACACTGGGGTACCTAATGATTTTTAAAGCCTACACATAGGCTTCACAGTCACGATAGCTGTATTTTTTTACAGCATCGTATGAAGGTACACTCAGATTATTGACATCCATATAACAGGTCTCTTTTTGTCTCTCAACAGCTGACATGCTTTTCAATCTGTGGAGTGGTCTTACAGTTGACCTGTTCGGAACAGAAAGCTGGAGAAACTTTGCTCCATTCTTCCCAGAAAACTCAGAATAGTTCAGGATGCTCTCCTATTTGATTGGAATGAAGACCTCGTATACTTTTCCACTGATTGGCAGAGCAGTGCAAAAGGTTAAAAAGGCTTGAGCTTGACTGATCCTCATAGCTTGTGTGTGGCCCAGACAGATGTGGTAATATTCTGCTTTTCAGTATTTCAAAGCAGATTACACTCAAGTACTATAGGTATCCAAACCATCTGCCCTCAATTTGACTGCTTGGATGTTGAATACTTAGTTATCGCTGTACTTTCTCTATCAAAGGAGATTGAAGACATAAGAGTTTTGGCCAGAAAACAATCAACTAGGATGTCCTATTGCTTTAAATGGAAAATATCCTCCATATGCTGTCACCAAAATGCCTTGGACTCATTTTCATGAGCCCAAACGAGTATTAATTAACTTGCTCTTCTGAATTAGGACTCGCTACACTTTCTGTAAGAGTATATCTCAGCATGATATCTTATATTTCAGTTGACAAATCCATCTCAAATCATCCATTAATATCTAGATTTATGAAAGGTTTATGATATGTTAAGTCTCCGGTATGGAAACCTCCAATACCATGGGACCTGACCGTTGTTCTTTCTCAATTGATGAAGCTGCCTTTCAAACCACTAGAATCGGCTTCTCAAGTTCTTGACATGGAAAGTATTATTTCTTGTTGCAGTAACATCAGTCAGAAGAGTCAGCGAACTCCAAAACATTAGTGCATTATCTGCCATATATGCAATTCTTCCATAATAGTGGTGCGCCATACTTACCTGAAGTTTCTCCCAAAAGTCATCACTGCTTTCCATATCAATCAAGTCATTATACTGCCTACCTTCTTTCCAAGGCCACATGTGCATGAAGGAGAAAAAAACTTTTATACTTTGGATTGCAGAATAGCTTTGGCATATTAGAAGAAAAGAACTTTGCTTCACAGCTCTTCATATTCTATGATCCTAATAGTCTGCATAGCAGTTGCAAAACATTCTTTGTTCAGCTGCATAGTGAACTGCATTCAGCACTATCAGGTCGATCCAGTAAGGCCGCGGTAGAAACAGTGCGGTAGTGTCAGGCGCACCCTTCCTCCCCGCACGCACAGTTCTCTTCACTAACTCCCCGATACTCTCCTCTAATCGCATGCAAATGCATGCCGCGGCTTTAAAGCGGTAGGGAAGGGTTATGGCCGCGTAACCCATTTTTCTGTATAGGCGCTTAATACAGCGCCTATACAGTAACCAGGGTGCGCTGGTACCTGTCATTTCAAATGACATTTGAAATGACAGGTACCAGGAAGTGTAAAAATCAAAATTTTTAAATACCTGTCGGAGGGCCGCGTGGGTCCAGGCGGCCGGCGGGATCCGGGGGGCCGGTGGTCGCGTGTTAAATCTAGGCCGCTGGCGGGTGGGCGCCTGTTCCGGGCGGCGGGGGGTGGACGCGCGTTAGTTTCAGACGGCCGCGTGGGTCCAGGCGGCGGCGGGAGCCGGGTGGTCGCGTGTTAAATCTAGGCCGCGGGCGGGTGGGCGCCTGTTCCGGGCGGCGGCGGGGGGACACGCGTTAGTTCGAGACGGCCGGCGGGTGGTCGCGTGTTAAATCTAGGCCGGGTCCGCACAGGCGCGCATTCACTGCCGGTGGGGGCTGCCTCTCCCGGCAGTGAATGAATTCATTCATCCAGGCGGAGGAGCCGGCTGCTTTCGCCACCGGCTCCTCCGCCTGGATGAATGAATTCATTCACTGCCGGTGGGGGCTGCCTCTCCCGGCAGCCCCCACCGGCAGTGAATGAATGCGCGCCTGTGCGACCCCTGCGATTCGGCGCTCAAGGCAGTCACATGCCGTGACGTCACGCCTTGAGCGCCCAATCGCAGGGGTCGCACAGGCGCGCATTCATTCATTCACTGCCGGTGGGGGCTGCCGGGAGAGGCAGCCCCCACCGGCAGTGAATGCGCGCCTGTGCGGACCCGGCCTAGATTTAACACGCGACCGCCCGCCAGCCGTCTCGAACTAACGCGTGTCCCCCGCCGCCGCTGCCCGGAACAGGCGCCCACCCGCCCGCGGCCTAGATTTAACACGCGACCACCCGGCTCCCGCCGCCTGGACCCACGCCGGCCGCCTGGACCCACGCGGCCCTCCGACAGGTATTTAAAAATTTTTATTTTTTCTTCTGACAGGTTTTATGTGTCCCACATCATTACATTTTCTCGATCATCTCTGTATCGCTTTTTTTTTAAATTGTGTTTTATTGTTTTTGAGTATCTTAAGCGGTGTCGATGGATTTGTTACTAGACTCACAGTCCTAACTCCTACTAGGGGAGGCGGTAAACTAACACGTTACGGCCGCGGCAAAACAGTGCGTTACTAATGAGAGAACCTGAGCGCGCGTTACGGTATCGGAGGGGAATAGCTAATTCCTTCATTATACAGCTAATTCGTTCATTTACATGCCGGGTGCGGGAAGGGTTACGCGTCTGTTTTAAGAAGCACTACGGATGTGCAAAATTGGAGACTGTATCGCTGGTTTGCCTTACGCGTCTGAATTGTGCGCAGCGAGCTCGTTACAGACGAGAAATCTTCAACTGAACTTTACTGGATCGACCTGTATGTGAGCGAAAGCCTACAGATCACAGACTATTGTCAAAGCTTATCAAGTTAGAGCTATGGCCTTGACCATTGTTCACCTCTGAGAGGTGCCTCTCGAAGGCACCTGCAAAGCTGCAGTGTGATCATTTGTACCTGCTTTAACATCCTACAACTGTCTGGACAAAATCTCAAACTGACAGTAAATCCAGAAAAGCAGTTTTGTGTAACCTATTCTCCCAGTAGTCTACTCTTCATGGTTGGAGTCTGGGTTGCTTATTCAGTAAATGCTCTGCTGCAATCCTTAGCTTGGGACTCCCCACATGTCATCAGAAAAAGCAAGTTTGTTTACTGTAAACAGTGTTTTCGGAAGATAGGATGAATTAGCCATGCTGAATACCTGCTCACCTCTCTGGAGAAGGGGGCTACCTAGGTAGGATTAGCTCTGATACAGACTGAGGAGGCTTATGAGACAACTCCTGCACGGGAATTCCCAACATGTTCCATTGATCTAAAAGCTCCATTAGCTAGGAAAAACAAATTTGTTCAGTGCTTCCAGATTGTTTCACCCACATGTCATGGCTAATTCATCCTACTATCTATGGAAAACATAGTTTATAGTAAGCAAACTTGCTGTCTTGGTGTTGAAGTTTGTTGTTTATGCTCTAGTCATGGGATTGGGCCAGCATAGATATATCTCTCATATGAAGGGGACATTTGTACCAGTAAAAGTCAACTTAACTAGTCTGATGGTATGATTGGAGGGGGGTTGTTAAAAAAAAACAAAAAAAAAAAACAACCCAAAAAAAAAAAAAAAAACCATCTCCTATCTATGTAAGTACACTTTATTTAAGTGAAGGGTGTTTTAGTAAGATTTTCCAGTCCTGATTAGGGCTTTAAAAGAGCATATTGTAGGTGATCCTTTATCTTTTTTATGCATTTGTGATCCTTTTTGCTTCTCAGGGGAAGATTTAGCAGCTGAGAGTGATCCAGAGTTGTCGCAGGTGAGCCACTCTACCGACCTGCAGAATGATAGCCACAGTGCTGAGGAAATGGGGTATGGGTTTCTACACAAAAGAAGACGGCTTTCTATGGTAAGAAACAATACCAATCAGTTATTAACATTTACCATTCAAATTCTGTTCCTTCACAATAGCCCCATCCTTCTCTTCTTTTTTTTTTTTCTAATTGTCCAATTGTATAAACAGTATACTGACAGGCAGCTTGTTGGCCAGCCAAGTGAAAGTGCCTTCCAGACCCAAGCTCATTGGGAGCTTGCTCTCATGTTTGCATTTATTAAACTTTAATTGCTTATGCCTAAGCCCTAAGTGATGTACATATCTTCCATAAAGTAAAATTACATTAGGATACCGTCCTTTAAGAAGGACAAAAATAAAATAGACATTACCTGATGTCAAATTTTTACACAACGGTGAATGATCTCTTGCTGATGTAACTGGCATTAATAATCTAGTTATGTCAAAATGAATTCCTGCATTAACCTGTCATGCATAAGCCTGGCTAAAGAGAAAGGACTTCAGCAATGCTTTAAAAGACTTCAGACAATCCATTTGTTTTAATGCTTTGGGCATTGAGTTCCACAAAGAAGGCGCAGCAATTGAAAATGAACACACTTTTGTTACGGACCTTGCTGATGGTATATCTAATATGGTCCATGTGGGTTGATAGAGCCACAGCAGAAAATTAACCCATGGGGGAGTCTTCATGTTAACTAGTTTGTGAGTACCTTGTATTGTTTGAGATAATGTACTGGTAGCTAATGTAAATTAAGTAATGTAATGGTGATGTGATCAGTTCTTTTCCCTGTAATTACATGAGTGACAGAGTTCAAAAGCAGCTGAAGTGGTCTGAAAGATGTTGAAGGTAGTTGCAGATAAGTTGCATTGCAGTAGTTAAAGGTGGTAGAGAAGCCTGAACTACAAACAAAAACTTGCTAGAAGCCGATGATTTTAAATGTCACAGAGAGCACAGTTTAAAGAAACCATTTCTAATGACGGTTTTTTTTAATATGGTGCTGAAAAGACAAATTGTCCTAGGAGAGTGGAGAAAGGTACCAAGCAGGATGGTAGCCCCCACACATGGGTGACGACATTAGATGGAGCCTGGCAAGGAAAACATGTCAAAGTTTCTGGAACTTTGACTAGGCATGCTCAGTATGCGCTAATACACGCGTCCACACGTGGTGCCTCTTCAGTCTCTCTTTTTCTGCGGAGCTTTTGCATTGCGGTTTCTGAGCTCGTGTTATTTCTGTAGAAAAAAGTGTTGGAAAACCTTTTTTCACCGATCCTTTTCGGTGTTTCTCGTGTTTTTCTCTGTGCAGGTCCCTCTTCGCTACCCCCTCGCTTTCCGGTCAGGTTTTTCATTGCCTCGGTAAGTTTCCTTTCGCTCTGTTCCCCCTTGGTGGCGGTGCCTTGATGCCCACCGGCATCCATTGCCCACCCTGTCTTTCATTTTTGCCCCTTTCAGTTAGCCTCGCCATGGCCTTGTTGGGTTTTCGCTGATGCCCTCAGTGCCCAAGGACCATGTCCATCATGGACCTGCACGAGGTGTGCATCCTCTGCCTGGTGGCATCGCACGATATTCGGGGATGCCACATGTGCGACCAGATGACCCCGAAAGGATGTCATGCTCGCCTCGACAAGATGGAGAAGCTCTTCAGGGCAAGAGAGTCTGAGCCATCGACATTGGCATTGATGGTGTCAAGGCCGAAGGACCATGGAGCCACTACAGTGGACACCGAGCCATCTATGCTGGCGGGGCCTCCTACTCCCGTCGGTGCCAGTGGTGGATAAGGGCGCCGGGTACCGACCCCTGTTGGTCTCCTCCAGATCGAGGACATTGGGTTCGTTGTCTTCGACCTAGATACTGGGGAAAGACTGGGCCAAGCACCAAGGGAAGCCAAGGAAGAATTGGCACCGGTTGCCTTCAATGCACAGTGCCAGGTTCGGGTTAGCACTGGCGCTTGCCGTGTTGCCCCCGAAGCAATCCCATGGCGAGGAGTGCCTATCTTCCATCAATTCTGGGTGTCCGTGATAGTCTCCACCAGTCCTGGTGTCAGTCGCTGATCCACCTCTAGGTTCTAAGGAAAATCTGGCCACCCCTCCTGCCTCCCAGTCCGTTTTGGCATTGGCAACTTTTGAGGAGGAGTTGGAGCTGCGGGGCATCGAGTTGGCGGCACTGATGGTATCGGTGCCCGAGCTCTCCCTGCTGGAACCGCTGTTGGAACGCCTCAGTGTGCTCATCGGTGTGTTACCGACCGGCTGGTGTCGGTTCCTGGGGAGCCATCGATACTTCCCCCAACCGATGTGGTGATTGTCACTGGTTTCTCCTCTGAGGAAGCCCTATCGGTTCCTGTGACGGTCCAGCGGCCTATATTCATTCATTCACCTTTGCCGTGTCCAGCACCAATGCTTCTGGTGCCTTGGCCTCTGAACGAAGGCTGAGTGCCTAGGGCCCCATCCCCTGTGGATTATAGCGAGGAGGAGGCTGCTCGTGATCCTTGGGGGGGGGGGGGGGGGTGATACTGCGGAATCCTCCTCAGAGGACTCAGAAGGTCTCTCCTCAGAACCCTCTCCGGAGAAGCAAAGGAGGTCTCCCCTGAGGACCTAACCTTTGCAGGATTTGTGTGGGCGATGGAGGCCATCCCATTTCAGTTAATGACTGAGGAGGACACCTAGCACAAGATGCTGGAGATCCTCCAGTTTGTGGAGGCCCCTGGGGAGAGAGCACAGAGCACTGAACGGCCTTGAAAGTGTTTCAGGGGGTTATGCGCATTGCCGCCTACTAGCTCTACATGAGCCAATACTCTCGCAACCTCTGGAAGCAGGTGTAGGAAGCGGCTGCCTCAAAAGCAGCAAGACACCTGTTGCTGGTGCGTCAGGGCCTGGAGTGTGGAAAACACAAGGTGCGCTCCACCTATGATGTTCTTAAAATAGCAGTGTCTCTGCAGCAGGAATCTGTGCCCGCAGAATGGCATGACTGCAGGCCTCAGAGGCACAGGAAAGTCTTGCCAACCTGCTGTGCACTGGAGAGAATCTTTTCAGGGATAAGGTGAGGGATGCAGTGGACCAGTTGTGGGATTATATTGAGACTATCCAACAACTCTCCTCAGTCAGGAGGTCGGTGCGGCAAGGGCAGAGGAAGTACTATTCTCCAGCCCTTCGCTCCGTTCCCAGAACGGCCATCCCAGGCAGCAGCGAGCTCCCCAGCCAAATCCCAGGACAGGGTTTTGACTGGATTGCAGAGAGCATCAGCCAGCCACCTGTACCAGAGACGCTGGACCCCCCCCCCCCCCCCCGGTCAGATGCAGGCTATGGTTCTTCGCAAATCGGTGGCCCAGTAAAACCTCAGACCAATGAGTTCTGTCCATCGTCCACCAAGGGTACCATTTGAACCTCTGGGTATCCTGCCAAATTTACCATGCCTGTTTTGGGGGCTGATAAGCCAGAATGGCCAGTGTGGTTTAGCCTGTCCCACCAGGGCAAAGAGGGCAGGGATTCTACTCTCGGTACTTCCTGATTCCAAAGAGAACAGGGGGACTCCATCCCATCCTAGACCTGAGGGTCTTAAGCAAATTTCTTAAAAAAAAAAAAAAAGGAAAAGTTCAAGATGGTTTCCCTGGTTCAAGATGTTCAAGATGGTTTCCCTGATTCCCCTCCTGCAAAAAGATGACTGGCTATGCGCCATCGATTTAAAGGACACGTACACTCACATCGCGATCTTTCCAGGTTACAGGAAGTTTCTCAGATTTATGGTGGGAAAACGGCACTTTCAGTACAGTGTTGCCATTCGGGCTAGCATCAGCTCCACGTGACTTTACAAAATGTCTGGCCATGGTGGGGGCACACCTCCACAGGTTTGGGAGTGCATGGTTTCCCTTTATCTGGATGATTAGCTGGTCAAGAGTGTATCTCGGGCAGGGGCAGATCGGTCCTTGCACTTGACCATCCAGGTGCTGGAGTCATTAGGGGTCATCATCAGTTACCCGAAGTCTTACCTCAGCCTGTCCCCTCAGTTTGGAGTTCATTGGAGCCCTGCTAGACATGGCTCAGGTGAAGGCCTTCCTGCCATGCTCCAGGGCGGTCACCTTGGTATCCATAGCAGAGGTAGTTCAATAGAGCCAGCAGGTGTCAGTTTGGCACATGTTGAGGCTTCTGGGCCATATGGCTGCAACTGTCCATGTCAGTTCCTTGGCACGCTTGCACATGCACAGAGTCCAATGGACATTTAAGTCGCAGTGGCACCAAACCATCCAGAACCTTTTGGATCGCATCTGCATCACTCATCCCTCCAGGATTCTTTGTCCTGGTGGCGTATTCTCTCGAATTTGGAGCAGGGAATATCTTTCCAAAATCCCCCTATCCAAATTGTCCTTTACCACAGATGTGTCCACCCTGGGGTGGGGTGCCCATGTAGAGGGGCTCTGCATCCAGGATCTATGGTCCACTCAGGAAGTACAGTGTCAAATCAACTTCCTGGAGCTCAGGGCAATCAGGTACGCTCTGTGGGCTTTCAAGGATCGGCTGTCCAACAAAATTGTCCTGATCCAAACAAACAACCAAGTAGCGATGTGGTATGTCAACAAGCAGGGAGGCACGGGGTCATACCTCTTGTGTCAGGAAGCGGTCCAGATCTGGTCCTGGGCTCTGACCCACAGGATGGTGCTCCGAGCCATGTATCTGGCTGGTACGGAGAATGGCATAGCGGACAGACTGAGTTGGGCCTTCAGTCCCCACTAGTAGTTGCTCGATCAGGGGTTAGTGAACTGAATCTTCCACCTCTGGGGGAACCCAGTCATGGACTTGTTCATGTACCCCTGCAACAGGAAGATGACTCAGTTCTGCTGCTTGTATGGGTCAAACTGTAAACTCGCCTTGGACGCCTTTGCTCGCCATTGGGGCAAGTGTCTTGTGTACGCGTATCCTCCACTTTTTCTCTAGTAACGAAGACTCTCCTGAAGTCCGAGAGGACCGAGGGACTATGATCTTCATAGCTCCTCACCGGACGAGACAGGTCTGGTTTCCGCTCCTTCGGGAGTTGTCCTTCCGGAAACCGATCAGTCTGTGGACTTCCCCAGATCTCGTCACGCAAGATCAGTGCAGGCTGCGGCATCCCAACCTTCAGGCCCTGTCGCTGACAGCCTGGATGTTGAGAGGCTGATTCTGCAGCTTCTGGATCTCTTCGAAGATGTATCTCAGGTCCTGGTAGTTTCTAGAAAGCCTTCCATTAGAAAATCCTATGGACTGAAGTGGAGGAGTTTTTCCATGTTGTGTGAGCAGAAAGCCCTAGATCTTTTCTCCTGCCCCACACAAAAACTGCTTGATTACCTTCTGCACCTGTTGGACGCTGGGCTAAAACCCAACTCCGTTAGTCCATCTGAGTGCAATTGGAGCATACCACTAAGGTGTAGATGGTACGCCCATCTCTGAACAGCCCATAATTGTATGATTCATGCAGTGCTTGCTTCAGTTGAACCCTCCCCTAAGGCCTCCCGCTTGTGTCTTGGGACCTCAACGTGGTGCTAGCTCAGCTGATGAAAGCTCCTTTTGAACCACTGCGCACCTGTGACCTGATGACCTGGAAGGACATATTTTTGTGGCAGTCACTTCAGCACGCAGGGTCAGCGAGCTCCAGGCCTTAGTGACTTAGCCACCTTATACCAAGTTTTATCATGACAAGGGTGGTCTTGCGCACGCACCCTAAGGTGGTGATGGACTTCCATCTTAATCAGTCAATCGTCCTACCAACATTCTTTCCCAGGCCCCATTCGCACCTCGGTGAATGATTGCAAGAGGGCCTCAGCCTTCTACCTGGAGTGGACAGAAACCTCTAGACAGTCCACCCAACTTTTCATTTCTTTTGATAGGAATAGGTTGGGAGTTGCCATTGCAAAACAGACACTATCCAGTTGCATCTCCTTCTGTTATACCCAGGTGGGACTGCATCTTAGGGTCATGTCAAGGCTCATTCTGTCAGAGCCATGGCAATGTCAGTGGCCCACTTGTGAGCAGTTCCCATGGAGGAGATCTGTAAGGCTGTGACATGGAGTTCTCTCAATCATATCTCATTCCTGCCAGTGTGACAGTAGGTTTGGCCAGTTTGTCCTCTGGAACCTGTTTGAAGTGTAGAACCCAACTCTCTCCCTACCTACGGCCTGTTTGGGTTCAGGCTGTCTCCCCCTCTGTTACCAACAGGCAATTTTGTCATTTGAGTGATATCTTCCCCTTTTTAAAAAAAAAAATCTGCAGCTGTTTATTCATTCATATTTTAGATGTGTAATCAGTTACTGCTATTAGTCCTATTTCTATTCTGCCTTTCCGTAGGAAACACCCAAGGGTGGATACCATCTTGATGATCTTCAAACAGTTTTTTTCAAAAATAAAATACAGTTAATAAATGTGCAGGCTTAAAAGGTATATGCTGACAAAAATTAAATCTTACTTACAGAATATTTTTTTTTTAATTAAAATTTTAAGAGATCTATTTATTATGGATGACTTATATGCTGCTATTGAATTGATCACATAGTGTAAATGTACTTGGGGAATGCTGTCTGCAGATTTTATGGTAAAACCTAGTTTCTAGAAGAAAAGTACAGAGGAGAAGTAATTTGCATCAAATGGGACCATGAAATGTGTGTACAATATAGATTAATGATTTATGTCCACTGGGTGGTGCTGCTGAGTTAAAGGAGAATGTTTATTGCAGGACTATTCCTGAGCCATTTACTGTTCAGCAGCACTACAAGCCAGATTATTTTCTCAGATAATTGAGCTGTTAGTTACACTAATGGAGCAATTTATGGTGATTGAAAACTCCTACATTCACTCCTCTCATGAAGAATCTTAAGTAAATCAGTGTGGCAGTGCAGGTCCTTATCCATGAAGGATTCACAGACAAAAGACAATGTTTTAAAACAGGAGGTTTGGCAGTTATAATTGGCAAGACACCTTTTAGTTTAAAAACTGAGAAAGGTCAGGGTTGGGGAAACCTAGGAATAAGACCATCAGTGTCAGCAAAAGAGTAGTGTATTAGTGGATATATATTGTGGACAGTCTAATCCATATTAATGTTTTAAGTATTGCTATGGAAGTTACTTATTAAATGTCACTAATTGTGGCGATTAGCAGCCTGGGCATTAAGGAAGATAAAGAAGGCTGCTATGACTTGTTATGACTGGTGGCCAGGAGTCTGGAGTGAAATCTGTTTCCTTAATAGCCAAGATGCCCCTTAACTGGATTGTTTTTCTGTTATGTATGTTATGTGCTGGTTTCTTTAGCATCTTGTAAGCAGTCAGGATCCATTTACTTTCGTTCTTGTATTCTGGTAATGCATTGTAAAAGTGTTCTAAGCTCATTATTTCTGTACAGATGGCAACTAGAGAACCAGAATATGAAGATACTGGAAGCATGGTATACGAGTATGAGCAAGACTATGAGTGTGTAAGTAAAAAGTCTGACCTGTGATCTGAGCATAGCATATCATACATTGTTTTTATTTAATCATAATTGTAACTTTATTTTATTTACCTTTTACCATATTTGACAGAGGCCCTTGTCTAGGGTTCCTCAAACAATATAATCCACTTAGTAGAGGGTAGTGCACAGAAAATGTAAGGAAAATAAGTTTAATTTGTTTTCCTACTATAATAGGGGAGCGTGGTATCTGAAGCTTCTTTTGCTGGAGATCAACAGAGAATACTTGCAGAAGTTCTCAACTACTGTCAGGTACCGTGTTCTTTTCTCTGAATTTAAATCTTTTTTTTTTTTTTTTTTTATGAACCACAATTTAGCAGTTGCAGCATTGACACTGGAAAATGTGTAGACAATACAATGACAGATATGTTTACATTTGAGATGCAGTGCAAAATCACATAAGCTAAAGCAACTGAGATTCAACAGGAGCTGAATAGCCGTTCTCTTTTTTTTATGCTTTTAAATATAGATTCCAGGAATACATAATAAGAAAAGTAGAGAGGGAACAACTTAATGTAAGCTAACAAGCAAAAAATAACACAGGATGTTTCTTTTCACTCATCACACATGCCCACCATAAACACAAACATGACAACAGAAAAAGACAGTATGGCCTATCTAGTCTGCCCATCCATTCAGCTAATTTAACTTTACATTTCCTAGTGTGTAGCCAGATGGACTCAGGACCAATGGGTATTGTGCTCTCCTGATAGCAGATGGGAGACTGAGTCAGATTTCAAAGCTGACATCAGCCTACATTTACCCGTGCAGCATGCTTAGCTCTTCAGTATTTCTCAGTCTCCACAGCAGATGCGGACACTATCCCAAACAAGAATAGTGTAACATTTACAAGAAAGAGAAAATTTACCTTTGAGAGCCCCGTTTCTCCTGTGGTGAAACCTAACTGTCCCTCCCCCAGTCGAGATTTTCCTGAGGTGATTCGATATCCCTCAGAGGTGAGCATTAGTCCGCCGGCTGATTCCCGGCGTGGACGTAGCTCCCAGGTTGGCTGAAAGGCAGCGGGTGCAGATTAGAGCACGGTGGTGAAGGTATTTCCCTCTCCCCCCCGCAGCTGGAGACCGTCTGGCACGTGACCGGTAAGCGCCGAGACCAGGTAAGGTAGAAACCTTTACTTCTAAGTCTCCGGTCTCCAAGGCTTGAACAACCGTACTGTCCTTCCTCCAATGAGGTTTAAATCGGGTTGAGCAGCCCTCCTTTGGGGCAGGCCCCAATTCAGTGTGAGGATCCACACACGTGGAGACCCTCCGGGGGGGTTCAC
Source organism: Rhinatrema bivittatum (assembly GCF_901001135.1). Classification (NCBI taxonomy): domain Eukaryota; kingdom Metazoa; phylum Chordata; class Amphibia; order Gymnophiona; family Rhinatrematidae; genus Rhinatrema; species Rhinatrema bivittatum. The sequence goes on from NC_042619.1 coordinate 221,882,014, forward strand.
CATCTTGCCTTCGGGGTCTTCTGTGCCATTTTCCCCCTCTGACTGGTACGCACGGGGAAGGCCTGAAGCGCCTAACTTAAGCGCTTAAATACGGTTTGAGTGTACAGCGGCGCGCACAGCGACGCGCACAACTGGGCACATAACTATGCCGCGCGCACAAACTCCGTTGCCCGCACGTACAACTTCTGCGTACTTCCTGTGCATAACTTCTACACATCCGCACATACCTCCACGCCTAAGCCCTACGCACGCACAAATAATAGCACCACCATCCAAAGAAGCCAAGGGACCCTTCCTTTGCCCAGCCTGCCACTTAAGAGCCGCGCAGCCTGGATTGGAATCCCTCCTGTGTCAACAGTGCGAACAGAGGGTCTTGATTTGGGCAGAACCAAATCAAGACCCTCTACAGCCAGGAGAGGAATCTGGTATCACGGATGATGGCATCCCGGACTTAAGTTTCTCCAACTCTGTGCCACCGCAGGAAAATCCCTCCTGGGATCAACATGGATCCAGGAACCTTCTCCTGGGTGGAATTTTTCAAAGGGCTGCAAACCTCTGACCAGGCACAACCAGCCTCTGCTGTCCACCAGACTCAAACACAGCCGGAAGCACAAGCCCTTCCCGGCACCTCCCGGACTTCTCGAGACATGCTTCTCCTAACCAAGAGCCTCGATGGGGATCCAGATACCTCAGAGGATGAAACAGACTCCCTGGAAGAAGGAGAAATTCCCCCAGGGATGGAGCCATACCAGACCATGCTCCGATTCTTCCACAAGGACGAATTACCAACCCTTGTGTCCCAGACTATGAAGACACTGGGTCTCCCCAGGCACGGAGTCCACAGCGGAACCAAAGAAGAATCCCATGCTGGTGTACCTCCATAAGGCCTCATGCTATTTCCCTTTGTTGGAGCCCATTAAGGAACTGATTGACCTGGAATGGAATGCTCCAGAGGCCACTTTCAAAGGGAGGAGGGCTCTAGAAGCCCTATACCCGCTGGAACCCACGGCTAAGGAACTTCTACATTTCCCCAAAGTGGATGCTATGATCTGTGCAGTCTCAAAACGCACTACGATCCCAGTGGAGGGAGGAGCGGCACTGAAGGGACGCCCAGGATAGAAGGCTGGAAGCCATCCTTAAGCAGTCCTTTGTATCAGCAATGATGCTACAAATTGCTTCCTGCTGCCCATTAGTGGCACGTTCCTGTTTGATCCTCGCTAGAGACACAACCACGCCCGGGGAAGCGATGGAGCCTGCGGTCTCCTTCCTCACCGATGCTACCGCAGACCTCGTGTGCACCTCATCCAGGGGTGTCGCCACCGCAGTGGCAGCAAGAAGACCATTATGGCTCCAGAATTGGTCGGCTGACGCGACTTCCAAAGCGAACCTCACAAAAATGCCTTTTAAAGGATCCCTCCTGTTCGGGAGCGAACTGGAGAAATTAGCCAACAAATGGGGTGAATCTCTAGTACCCCGATTACCTGAGGACAGGAACAAAAGAACATAGCGCTCCTCCCCCAGAAGAACCAAGGGTAGAGGATCGCACTTTAAGCCTTACAAGAATACAGTCCCAAGCACCTCGTCCTTCAGGAAAGTCTCAGTCCTTTCGGAGCAGGCACATTAAGAGAGGAGCAAGCTCAGGGGCAGGCCCCGGCTGTACCCCACAATGAGAAGACGCAGACCCATCCACAGGAAGAAGACATAGGGGACAGACTTACCCTCTTCTACCAAAGATGGGTCGAGATAACTTCGGACAAGTGGATCCTAACCTTCATTCGAGAGGGGTACTCACTGGAATTCCAAAGCATTCCTCCAGACAAATTTATGAAATCGCCGTGCCACTCCCACTCCAAGAGACTTGCAGCCTGAAGGCAATAGTCCCAGTGCCCACGCTTCAACAAAAAACTGGCCACTATTCCATCTATTTTATCTCATGATTAGAGAGCATCAAACTGGTGCAGCAGGAAAGGATCCTGTAGCGAGGACCTGCTCTCCAGGTGATGCATTGTCCTTTCGCTCTGAGGATATCTCCCCAAGGCCTACTGCCCAGGAGGGAAGGGTTAGGTCGGCCGTCATAGTTGGTGATTCGATTATTAGGAATGTAGATAGCTGGGTGGCTGGTGGGCGTGAGGATCGCCTGGTAACATGCCTACCTGGTGTGAGGTGGCGGACCTCACGCGTCACCTAGATAGGATTTTAGACAGTGCTGGGGAGGAGCCGGCTGTCGTGGTACATGTGGGCACCAACGACATAGGAAAATGTGGGAGGGAGGTTCTGGAAGCCAAATTTAGGCTCTTAGGTAGAAAGCTTAAATCCAGAACCTCCAGGGTAGCATTCTCTGAAATGCTCCCTGTTCCACGCGCAGGTCACCAGAGGCAGGCAGAGCTCCGGAATCTTAATGCGTGGATGAGACGATGGTGCAAGGAAGAGGGATTCAGTTTTGTTAAGAACTGGGGAACCTTTTGGGGACGGGGGAGTCTCTTCCGAAGGGATGGGCTCCACCTTAACCAGGGTGGAACCAGACTGCTGGCGCTAACCTTTAAATAGGAGATAGATCAGCTTTTAAACTAGAACAAAGGGGAAAGCCGAAAGTCGCTCAGCAACGCATGGTTCGGAGAGAGGTATCTTTAAAGGATACTAATGATGCATTAGAATTAGGGCATCCCGACAGTGAGGTTCCAATAATTAGAAAAGTAGTCCAAGTGCCTGTAACTAAAAACTCACCTGAGCTAAAAAATTCTAACTTATCCCTATCAATTAAAAAGCAGAATGAAAATACAAACAAAAAACAAACTTTGAAATGTTTGTATGCTAATGCCAGAAGTCTAAGAAGTAAGATGGGAGAATTAGAATGTATAGCAGTGAATGATGACATAGACTTAATTGGCATCTCAGAGACATGGTGGAAAGAGGATAACCAATGGGACAGTGCTATACCGGGGTACAAATTATATCGCAATGACAGAGAGGAGCACTCGGGAGGAGGTGTGGCGCTTTATGTCCGGTATGGCATAGAATCCAACAGGATAAACATCCTGCAAGAGACTAAATACAAAATTGAATCTTTATGGGTAGAAATCCCTTGTGTGTCGGGGAAGACTATAGTGATAGGGGTATACTACCGTCCACCTGGACAAGATGGTGAGACGGACAGTGAAATGCTAAGAGAAATTAGGGAAGCTAACCAAATTGGTAGTGCAGTAATAATGGGAGACTTCAGTTACCCCAATATTGACTGGGTAAATGTATTATCGGGTCATGCTAGAGAGATAACGTTCCTGGATGGAATAAATGATAGCTTTATGGAGCAATTGGTTCAGGAACCGACGAGAGAGGGAGCAATTTTAGATCTAATTCTCAGTGGAGCACAGGACTTGGTGAGAGAGGTAACGGTGGTGGGGCCGCTTGGCAATAGTGATCATAATATGATCAAATTTGATTTAATGACTGGAAGAGGATCAGTGTGCAAATCCAAGGCTCTCGTGCTAAACTTTCAAAAGGGAAACTTTGATAAAATGAGAAAAATAGTTAGAAAAAAACTGAAAGGAGCAGCTACAAAGGTAAAACGTGTGCAAGAGGCGTGGTCATTGTTAAAAAAAAACAAAACAAAAAAAAAAAACCACCATCCTAGAAGCACAGTCCAGATGTATTCCACACATTAAAAAAGGTGGAAAGAAGGCAAAACAATTACTGGCATGGTTAAAAGGGGAGGTGAAAGAAACTATTTTAGCCAAAAGATCTTCATTCAAAAATTGGAAGAAAGATCCAACAGAAGAAAATAGGATAATGCATAAGCGTTGGCAAGTTAAATGTAAGACATTGATAAGACAGGCTAAGAGAATTTGAAAAGAAGTCAGCCATAGAGGCAGAAACTCACAGTAAAAACATTTTAAAATATATCTGAAGCAGAAAGCCTGTGATGGAGTCAGTTGGACCGTTAGATGATTGAGGGGTTAAAGGGGCACTTAGAGAAGATAAGGCCATCGCGGAAAGATTAAATGCTTTCTTTGCTTCGTTATTTACTGAAGAGGATGTTGGGGAGGTACCCATACTGGAGAAGGTTTTAATGGGTAATGATTCAGATGGACTGAACTAAATCACGGTGAACCTAGAAGATGTGTAGGCCTGGTTGAGAAACTGAAGAGTAGTAAATCACTTGGACCAGATGGTATACATCCCAGAGTTCTGATGGAACTAAAAATTGAAATTTCAGACCTATTAGTAAAAATTTGTAACCTATCATTAAAATCATCCATTGTACCTGAAGACTGGAGGATAGCTAATGTAACCCCAATATGTAAAAAGGGCTCTGGGGCGATCCGGGAAACTACAGACCGGTTAGCCTGACTTCAGTGCCAGGAAAAATAGTGGAAAGTGTTCTAAACATCAAAATCACAGAACATATAGAAAGACATGGTTTAATGGAACAAAGTCAGCATGGCTTTACCCAAGGCAAGTCTTGCCTCACAAATCTGCTTCACTTTTTTGAAGGAGTTAATAAACATGTGGATAAAGGTGAACCGGTAGATGTAGTATACTTGGATTTTCAGAAGGCGTTTGACAAAGCTCCTCATGAGAGGCTTCTAGGAAAAGTAAAAAGTCATGGGATAGGTAGCGATGTCCTTTCATGGATTACAAACTGGCTAAAAGACAGGAAACAGAGTAGGATTAAATGGACAGTTTTCTCAGTGGAAGGGAGTGGGCAGTGGAGTGCCCTGGGGATCTGTATTGGGACCCTTACTTTTCAATACATTTATAAATGATCTGGAAAGAAATATGACGAGTGAGGTAATCAAATTTGCAGTTGATACAAAATTGTTCAGAGTAGTTAAATCACAAGCAGATTGTGATAAATTGCTGGAAGACCTTGTGAGACTGGAAAATTGGGCATCAAAATGGCAGATGAAATTTAATGTGGATAAGTGCAAGGTGATGCATTTAAGGAAAAATAACCCATGCTATAGATACACAATGTTAGGTTCCATATTAGGTGCTGCCACCCAAGAAAGAGATCTAGGCATCATAGTGGATAACACATTGAAATCATTGGTTCAGTGTGCTGCGACAGTCAAAAAAGCAAACTGAATGTTGGGAATTATTAGAAAGGGAATGGTGAATAAAACGGAAAATGAGACCGCACCTTGAATACTGTGTACAATTCTGGTCGCCGCATCTCAAAGATATAATTGCGATGGAGAAGGTACAGAGAAGGGCAACCAAAATGATAAAAGGAATGGAACAGCTCCCCTATGAGGAAAGACTAAAGAGGTTAGGACTTTTCAGCTTGGAGAAGAGATGGCTGAGGGGGGATATGATAGAAGTGTTTATAATCATGAGAGGTCTAGAACGGGTAGATGTGAATCGGTTGTTTACTCTTTGAGATAATAGACTAGGGGGCACTCCATGAAGTTAGCATGTGGCACATTTAAAACTAATCTGAGAAAGTTCTCTTTCACTCAACGCACAATTAAACTCTGGAATTTGTTGTCAGAGGATGTGTGGTTAGTGCAGTTAGTATAGCTGTGTTTTAAAAAAGGATTGGATAAGTTCTTGGAGGAGAAGTCCATTACCTGCTATTAATTAAGTTCACTTAGAAAATCGCCACTGCTATTACTAGCAACGGTAATTTGGGTACTTGCCAGGTTCTTATGGCCTGGATTGGCCACTGTTGGAAACAGGATGCTGGGCTTGATGGACCCTTGGTCTGACCCAGTATGGCATGTTCTTATCCTTCCCAAGAAAAAAGGAACACTCCGGCCTATCCTGGACCTCAAGGCCTTCAAACATTACCTGAACGTTCCACGCTTCCGCATGGAAACCCTACAATCCGTTATAATGGCGGTACAACAGGGAGAATTCTTAATCTCCCTGGACTTATCCGAGGCCTACCTTCACATCCCGGTCCATCAGAACCACCAGCACTTCCTGCGATTTGCGATTCTGGGCCATCATTATCAATTCCAAGCTCTACCCTTCGGGCTAGCTACCATCCCCAGAACCTTCACCAAAATCATGGTGGTAGTGGCAGCAGCACTGAGGAAAGGAGGAGTCCTGGTACATCCTTACTTGGACAATTGGCTGATCAGGGCAAAGTCTCCAGAGGAGAGTCACCATGTGACCACCAGAGTCAAGAATCTACTACAAGAACTCGGGTAGGTCATGAACACAACCAAGAGTTGTCTACAGCCCTCCCAGTCACTAGAATACCTGGGAGTCTGGTTAGATACCAAACAGAACAAGGTCTACCTTCCCCCTCCACGAAGAAGGAAGCTAATGGAATCATTTACAAAAGCTGTTGACCTCTGTCCGCCCCAAAGTATGGGACGATCTTCAAGTCCTCTGCCTCATGACATCATCTCTGGAAGTTGTTCCGTGGGCAAGGGCACATATGTGGCCGCTACAAGGTTCCCTACTATCACGATGGAATCCAGTGTCCCAGAACTACTCAATTCATCTCCAGCTACCGACAGAGGTTCGGGAGCATCTTCAATGGTGGCTACAGGAAGAACACCTAAGCAAAGGCGTAAACCTATCTGCTCCAAAGTGGATCTTGCTCACCACGGACGCAAGCCTGCAAGGGTGGGGAGCCCACTGTCAGGAACTGACAGCCCAGGGACAATGGAACAAGGAGGAGGCGGGATGGAACATAAACCGCCTGGAAGCACGAGCGGTCAGACTAGCCTGCCTATGATTTAGCCACAGACTCTGAGGCGAGTCAGTCATGTCTGACAACGCAATGACCGTTGCTTATATCAACCAACAGGGAGGAACCAAGAGCCAGCAGGTGTTCCTAGAAATAGACCCCCTCATGGAGAGGGCGGAAATAAATCTACAAGAGATTTCGGCCTTCCACATCACGGGAAAAGACAAACATCTCTGCGGACTATCTCAGCAGAGAAAGCCTAGACCTGGGGGAATGGTCGCTGGCGGACACATCTTTCCAGCTAATAGTAGCCATGGATCTACTAGCAACTTGTCGCAATGCCCGGGTCCCCAGATTCTTCAGCCGCAGATGAGAACCACAATCTCAGGGAATCGACGCGCTCGTACAGAACTGGCCAGAGGAAAGCCTCCTGTATGCCTTCCCACCCTGGCCACTACTGGGCAGGGTCATCCACAAGATAGAACACCACAGGGGGCTAGTCCTACTAGTCACCCCGGATTGGCCAAGAAGACCATGGTACGCGGACATGCAAAGACTATTGGCGGGGAATCCTCTATGTCTACTGCCATACTGGGACCTTCTTCAGCAGGGACCGATCTCCCATGAAGACCCGGCTCGATTATCTCTCGATTCTCTCTTTAGGCTAGTCCTTGAGAGGACTAGCCTAAAGAAGCGCTGCTACTCAAAAGCCGTGATTGACACCCTGCTTCGCGCACGCAAATTCTCCACATTTCTGTCTTACATATGGATCTGGAGAGTATTTGAAGCTTGGTGTGAAGATCACGGTCTCCTCCCGAGGAAAGCCAAGATTCCCACGATCCTAGAATTCCTACAGGACGGCATGCCGCAGGGGTTGTCCCTCAACTCCCTCAAGGTCCAAGTCGCTGCACATGCCTGTTTCAGGTCCGACGTGGACGGCATCAAACTCACGATCAACTCATCCTGATGTGTCCCGCTTCCTGAGAGAAGTCAAACAACTCCGACCACCTCTAAAGTGGCCAGTGCCTCTATGGAACCTCAACCCTAGTACTAGACTTCCTAGCAGGGAAATCCTTCAGACCAACAAGCGCCCTGTCTCTACGTTTCTTGACCTTAAAGACACTGTTCTTGATCGCAATATGCTCAGCCCGGCGCATCTCCGAACTTCAAACATTATCCTGTCGGGAACCGTTTCTCAGGTTCATCCCGGGCACCATACAGCTACGTGTATGGTTACCATCCTTCCTTCCGAAAGTGGTTTCCCAGTTCCATATGAACCAGACAATGTTCTTACCATCACCAGATGAGCACAGGGATTCGGAAGACTCATGCCGCCTCCGCCACCTGAATGTCGGCAGAATCCTAGTCTGATACCTGAAGAGATCGGAATCCTTGCGCAAAACTGACCACAGTTCGTTCTTCACAGCAGGAAGAAGCAAGGGGAAACGGCATCGCAGGCCACCTTAGCCCGCTGGATCAAAGAAGTAATTAATGCTGCCTACATAGAGGTAGGAAAACCATTACCTCTACAGGTCAAGGCGCATTCTTCAAAGGCCTAGGCAGTCTCCTGGGCTGAAACCAAGCTGCTATCACCAGCCGAGATCTGTCTGGCAGCAACATGGTCCTCCCTATACACCCACCTCCAGGTTTTACTGCCTGGATGTTCAGGCCATGGAGGATACAGCCTTTGCAAGGGCAGCACTAAGTGGGCCAAGGGCAGCCTCCCACCTGGTAGGGGAGTAGCTTTTGTACATCCCATTGGTCCTGAGTCCATCTGGCTACATGCTAGGAAATGGAGAAATTACTTACCTGATAATTTCGTTTTCCTTAGTGTAGACAGATGGACCCAGCATCCCGCCCACGGCTGCTCCAGAAATCGAGAACATCTGATATCAAATCTCGAGACTGAGCAAGTACGGGTAAGCCACGGCCTATCTCTAATTGAAGACACCCGCAGTTACCCAGGTGTTGGCGTTTATTGTTTGATTGCACTGGCGGTCTCCAGTCCAATGTTTAATCAGATGAACCAGTTCAAGTTTAATCAAGTATTAAGCAACATATATCCACACTGGCTTTTCGAAGAGAATACTGAAAAGCTAAGCATGCTGCATGGGTATATGTAGGCTGACGTCAGCTTTGAAATCTGACTCCGTCTCCCATCTGCTATCAGGAGAGCACAATACCCATTGATCCTGAGTCCATCTGTCTACACTAAGGAAAGCGAAATTATCAGGTAAGTAATTTCTCCATTGTTAGTTTAGCTTTAGATATGTTCATGAAATTAGAACCAGCAAATGACTGAAACTTCAGGTGTGTTAACTGATGCCACTTGTGGCCCATTGTGTAGCGAGAGGCGGTGGATGTACACTGTGTGACACCTTACGTTTCTGGTGCTGTGTTCTATGGATTTTTTTTTATTTACTTTTTTTCAATATAGTTTTCACTTAGATCAAAATAAAAATGTTTTTGTTTATATCCCATGTTTCTACTTTTTAGTTTTATTTGAGGAATATCTGCTTTGTTTTTAACGATGTATCTTTGTACATTTTTTTTTTTCTTCTCATTCCAAGATAACGTGAAGTGTGAAAATAAAAATTTAAATAAAAAAAAAAAAAAGGAAAATGCAGTCTGCCCTTGAATGCCTCCTCCATAAATGTAGCTCAAAGCTCGTGTGGGGTGGAAAACGGCTGCTTTTTACCTGTATTAAGGGCCTTGCATCCAGCTTAATTGGCTTTACAAATTGTCCTCACCGAGAAGATCTCACATACAGTAAATTTGCTGTCCAGAACAATCTGTGACAGGAGACTGGAAATTCTTCCTGCCTCATCTTTGGGTGCGGGTAAGAGCTTTTCAGCTCCTCTTTCTTGCAGTTGATCAGTTAGAATTCCTGAAAAATCCCCATTCTCCTTCCAGGTTCTAATATCTTGTCTATCTTACAATGTCAGATCATGTACGATGCCATCCAGAAATTGGATAAGAAGTTTGATGTACTTCAGCGGAAAGTCTCAGACATGCAGCATTCCAGGATGAAGCCACTCTTCCTTAAACCTGTAAGTGCACCTCCTCCATTCTCCCCCCCCCCCCCTTCTCAGAGGAAGCTGACAGTTTATGAGCGCTTAAGCAGTATTAGGTTTTTCTAAGTACATCAGTAAAAGCAGCAAAAGAGACAAAACATGGGAGCTTCTAAGGAAGAAATGAAATAATCGATCATGCTGGAATATTCGCTCTGTTCAGTGAGGGTTTTTGTTCCTCGAAATGTGTTGATAGCATTTTTGGGCTGCTTTGTTGAAAGATCCATTGTATTAGGTAGAAGGCACTACTGTACAACTCCTTTTGTTCACATCTGAGCTGCATCTTAGGACTAAACTTGCCTATCTGCAAGTCTAAAATGATATTGACCACAGAACTCTTTTGGATTTCTTTAACTTGTAGGCTTCTACAGATGGGCATATAATTGCCAAAACTGCCAGAGTAAGAATTAAATTGTTATTCACTGCAGCACAGTATGGTCTCGCTAATCTTTTAAAGAGTTAAAAAGTGAGATGTACACAGTGTCATCCTGGCAAACATTAAAGTAAATGAACTTCCCAGTACGTACCCAGATCAGTCCAGACTGCTGGGTTTTGCCTCCCTTCCAGCAGATGGAGACAAATTCTTGCTGATGCTAGCATATAACCTGGTGTGCCCCCTGCAGTCTGCCAGTATTTCTGTCTCCAGCAGATGGTGGTGCAAAACCTGCAGTCTAAAGGCTTATAAAAAAACAAAACACTTAGTAATAGGAAGATAAGGTGAACAGTTCCTCCCAGAAGGTCAGTAGGTCCTGGTGGGGCCAGCGCGGGGTTGGAACTCCTTTTCGGTCTGTCCTTTTCACTGCCAAGGGGGGAGATAATTGGTGGTGTCAGTTCCCTCTCCCCCCCTCCTCCAGGAGGACAACTGAAATTGACAGCCTGATGCAGGGAAGTGTTTTTGACTTAAAAAGTTTTAAAAAGAAAAAGCAAGAGGGTTTTGTTTTTTCCTGCCATTAGGTGTGTCGGTGTCCAGCGGGGCTTGTGGATGTGGCGTGGCGCTTTGCAGGCTGTTTGCTGGTGCTCCGCTTCCCGTGCCGAATCCTCCTTGTATCGGTGGTCAGGGGCACGCATGCAGCTCTATAGCGGCCATCAATGCACTGCTTGTGGAAAAGCGCACGCGTATCCATCATTTGTTCGTACTTGTATCTGCCTGTCCAGGGGAGAGGATAGTTCAGGAAGGCCAGAAAAAGCATTGGGCCAGGCATTGGATGTCTGCAGAGGCTGTGGGAAGTGCCGATGCAGCTGAGGACCCCTTCCTGGTTTCAGTGGGAATGGTGGCCATTTTAGCTGCTTTCACTGCTTCAGCTGAGAAGGTGGGAAAGGAAGGAGCCCTTCCCCCTCCATTATCTCCAGCTGACAGGAGGCCCGTAGAGGCCCTCGTGTCCCGGGAACCTTTGTCTGAGAAGGACTAAGACCTGCAGGGTCAGGATTCAGACAATCCAGCTGCATTTTCCCCGGAGTTTTTGCTGCTTCTACACAAGACATATCTGGCCAGGAGGACTGCGGGATGCTGTTCTTTCAGACCTGAGGGTTCCCAAGATCCATGCCATATTAAGAGGTCCAGAAGCATCATGGCATAAAGCATTATGAATCAAAACCAAGATCTTGTATTTAATTCTATTTTCAATCGGTAGCCAGTACAGTGACTGTAGAATCGGAGAATTATAATCAAACCAAGTGCCAATTAAGATCCTTGCAGCAGAGTTCTGAATAATTTGTAAGGATCGTATAACCTATTTTGAACCAATTATGAACTAACCAATTTCCAAAAGTATTAAGATAAATATTGAGTAAGCCTAGCATACTGTTAACATCACTTTGACAGGGAATCAGAAACTGGGAGAAGTGTGGTGGAGTGCATGTGGGAGTGTGGTGGGTATTGGGACTGCATGTGTGTGCAGGGTGTATTTGTGGGGGGGTGGGGGGGAGTGTGATCTCTTCCTTGTTTTCTCACTACCCCCCTCCCCCCCCCCCCAACACTACCTCGGGTTCCATCTTCCTTCTGGTGGAGCTCCCCCCCTCACCGGCCCTGCTGTTACCATGCCTTTCTCTTGTGCTGGTGGGGCTCTGGAAACCCCATCAGCCTTTCTTTATGCCGGCCCTGCTTGCACTGGAGGAGCCCGGAAACCCCACCAACCCTTTCATTGCTGATGTCCCCATTTCATTTCGTTTTCTTGGGCCATTGGGACCCAGGAAACCCCACCAGCCTTTGCACTGCTAGTGTCGCCTCAGTCGGTGAGTAGGCCCAAAGGTGCCAACATCACCACTCCTCCCTTGCTGCCTGTAGCTCCTCTCACTGCTCTGTGTGAGGTCATTATGCCTGTCATGTGCCAACCTGATGCAGTGCTCATCCAGAACCCCATAACAACCATATCCACATCTAGCTAGATTGATACAGAAAATGACAGCCACTAAGTACCACGGCCTATCTAGTCTGCCCATTTCTTTTACACTATCACAGAGCCTACCTGCTTTCAAGTTTTACACTTGCATCTAGGGATTTTTTAGGCTTATTCCAGACTTTCTTGACTTCTGTTGCTATTTTGCCTCTGGGAGGGTCACTCTGTGCTGCATCCACCCTTTCCATGAAGAAATGTTTTCTGATGTTACTTCTGAGTCTGCATTTTTGGAGCCTCTTGCTGTGACTTCTTGTTCTAGAGCTTCCTTTTGACAGAAAATATTTGTATCTTGTGCATTATGTATACTTTAATTTATTTTTTATATTTAGTTTTAATTTCTTATATTCCACCACTTCTACCTTGTATGCAGGGCAGATTACACTTTTAAACATTCATAACATAAATACCACAAATAAGACAGAAAAGTAAATACATCAGTAAAATGCATTGACAAAAAGCTGCTTTAAGCTTTTTTTCAGAAATGCCTTCAAGTCTGATTCCCCACAGATCTCATTTGGTAGGCTGTTCCCGAGGCCTGGCCCCCACATATGAAAATGCTCCAGTTTCAGTAATTGTAAGCTTGTAATCTCTTAATGAAGGGACAGTTAATAGATTTGCTTCCTGTGAACACAGTGCTCTCCCAGGGACATAGTTGTGCAGTTTGTCACCCAGGGAGATGAGCGTCTCTCCATAGAGCAACTTGTGAATTAGGACTAGCATTTTAAACCTTGACCGCCATTTTATAGGTAACCAATGTAGCTCCTTCAGGACAGGCTTATATGTGCATGAAGGGATGTACCTGTCAATAGAGGTGCAGCAGCATTTTGAAGTAGTTGAATGGACTTAATCAAATTTTGAGGCAGCCTGCAAGACTATTGCAGTAGTCAAGTTGTACATGAAAAATGGCTTGCACCACTGTTCTGAAGGAGTTGCTAGGGCACAAAAGTTTCAAAGTAAAGAAACCAGATTGTAAGTTTTCAAAGTTAACCCAGAGTCTAGAATTACATCTAAATTGCATGCTTCAAATTCTATTTTAAGCTAACAGTTTTCAAACCACACATAGGTGAACCCTTCTCTAGGGGGTTTACACCCAATTCACAGTATAGTGGTCTTTTCAATATTTAAACTCAAGCCATTGGTCCTTAACCATCTACTGATTTGGTAAACACAAGCTTTAAAAGTGATTACTGTAAAGATTCCTTCTGCAATGCATGGAGAAAAACTGAAGATCTGCATAGAGTTAGTAAGGTACTCCCAAAGAACTGAATATTGACCCGAGGGCATGCAGGTAAATATAAAACACTGCAGAGACTGAGAAACCTTGTGGCACCCCTAGCTCAGAAATAAAACCAATCAGAACTACAGGAACCTAATGTTACACATTGTCGCTTCAACAGGTAAGACTCAAAACCATTTATACACAGTCTCTCCGATCACAATTTGCCTCAATCTATAAAGTAGAATATCATGTTTAACTGCGTCAAATGCTGAGCTAATGACTAGTTGAACTAAAAGACTAGTTTCCCCAAGTGTCTCGGTGCTATATGACTTACGAAAGCCATACTGATATTTATCAAGAATGTCATTCTCAGTCAAAGTTGTATAAGAACACATTTTTCTATAATTTGACTACTGTAGGCAAGGGGAAGAGTTTACATGGGCATCCCTCCACCCCCACGCCCTGCAAAGCAGAGCAACAAAAGTGAAAGCCAGAGCCGTGCTCCCTGCTCCCTCCTCCCTCTCAAGTCCGTGAGCAGATTTCTTAAAGGCACAGGTCTCCCAGAAAGAGAGCAAAGCAAGCCTTTACTTTGATGCAGCTCCAGCACTGCTCTCTGCATCAATGGCAGGTGGGGAGAAAATTAGAAACAAAAAGTTTCCAATAAGGGCCAAGAGTAACAGACTGCCGTGCCGCAAGGGAAGGAGTGAGTCACTTAGCTTAGTGACTGAGAGGGGAGAGGGTGGGGAGTGACTGAGGAGGGGAGGGAGTGAGAATGAGGGGAGGTGAGAGTGAAGGAAGGGGGTTTCAGTGAGAGGGGAGGGAGGCAGTGGGAGAAAGAGGGTGAATAAGACTGAGGGAAAGGAGTTTGTGGGGGCAGGGGAAGGAAGGGAGGTGAGTGACCGAGAGGAAGGAGGATGAGTGACCAAGGTGAATGAGAGAGGGGAAGGGGGAGTGAGGGAGAAGAAATGAGGAAGAGTGCAGTTACCGAAAACCAAACCGAAAAAAAATGTTTTAATGTAGCCCGTTGTTATGGGCTTAATGGCTAGTTATCTTTAAATTATCGTTTTTCAGTATTGGTCTTAATGTAGATTTTTTGAGAACCTCAGTACCATTTGTCATAGAAGTATTAACAATTTCTTGTAGTGCCTTATTACATGTCCATGCCAATACATTTCACATAGGCAAATGGCCAAGGGTCAAGACTAAAGGTTGCTTATTATAAGCTTCCAATTACTTTTTCAGAGGGCTAACCATGCTAGTCTGGTAAATTGGTTAGTCTATAAGGTGCCACCCGACTCCTGTCATTTTTGTCATTTACTATTGGTAATTCAACCCAAGTGACAAATTCAAATGACCATCTTATGTCCTCCTCAGAAGTATCATCAGCCTGCCCAACTATGCTTAAGACTATGGTAATGGAGCACTGAGTCAGTCTCTGAACTTTGCTATCTCGTTAGATGGAACGATAGGTAAAGACTGTACTACAAGTTTCTGTACCAGTCTATGAACCATGGAATACAATTCACATGGGTTATTTTAAAGACCTTTCACTCTTCTCCTTAAAATAGGCCCATTTACTCTCAAGGCATAAGTTCCGATATTCATTCAAAGCAATCCTGTAGGATTCTTCAGAAGAACAATCTTTCAACTTTCTCCAATTGTGTAACAAGACATACCTTTTAATAGTATATCTTGAGAAAACCAAGAGGCTTTCTTACACATTTAACTTGCCTGGGCTTTTGAAGGGCAAAGTTCTTATACACACTGGCCAGGGAATCATTCTCTTGATTTATCAACTCTCAATTCCCAGTACGTACCAGGATCAATCCAGACAGTGGGTTATCTCTCCCTTCCAGCAGATGGAGTCAAATAGAACTTTGAAGGATGCTTCCTTATAAGGTAGTGCACCCTCTACTAATCCTCAGTATGGAGTATATCAAAGCAAAGAGGAAAATCAGGATGGATCAAGAACAATAGAATTAAGTAACAAATAGTGTGCAAAGGGTACCAAACAGTGTCAAACAACAAACTTGCAGAATGAACCATTAACCAGCCAAAGGAAAAAAGGCACTGAAGAACAATTTGAGCAGAGAGGCAATCCCAAACCTGTAGCAGCGGGCTACGATCCAGGAGACCAGGGTTGAGTCCCACTGTTGCTCCTTGTGACCTTGGGCAAGTCACTTTACCGTCCATTGCCTCAGGTACAAACTTAGATTATAAGCTCTCTGGGGATAGGGAAGAAATACCTACAGTACCTGAATGTAATCTGCTTTGAAGTGCTGAAAAAAGTGAGAAAAGCGGAATATAAATCTAAATAAAATAAATTTATAAATTAATATTTTAAGTTTCTTGTTAACCTAAAAGGAAAATTGTCTGCTGTTTACTAAGCAGTATTTTAAAAATGTACATGGCAAGTAAGAACATAAGAAATTGCCATGCTGGGTCAGACCAAGGGTCCATCAAGCCCAGCATCCTGTTTCCAACAGAGGCCAAACCAGGCCACAAGAACCTGGCAATTACCCAAACACTAAGAAGATCCCATGCTACTGATGCCAGTAATAGCAGTGGCTATTCCCTAAGTAAACTTGAATAATAGTCGTTAATGGATTTCTCCTCCAAGAACTTATCCAAACCGTTTTTGAACCCAGCTACACTAAATGCTCTAACCACATCCTCTGGCAACAAATTCCAGAGCTTTATTGTGCGTTGAGTGAAAAATAATTTTCTCCGATTAGTCTTAAATGTGCTAATTGCTAACTTCATGGAATGCCCCCTAGTCCTTCTATTATTTGAAAGTGTAAATAACCGATTCACATCTACTCGTTCAAGACCTCTCATGATCTTAAAGACCTCTATCATATCCCCCCTCCGCCATCTCTTCTCCAAGCTGAACAGCCCTAACCTCTTCAGCCTTTCCTCATAGGGGAGCTGTTCCATCCCCTTTATCATTTTGGTTGCCCTTCTCTGTACCTTCTCCATCGCAACTATATCTTTTTTGAGATGTGGCGACCAGAATTGTACACAGTATTCAAGGTGTGGCCTCACCACGGAGCGATATAGAGGCATTATGACATTTTCCGTTCTATTAACCATTCCCTTCCCTCTGTATCAAATGAAAAAGTGGTTGAAATTCTTTAGGCTGTTGCGCTGCAATTAGTGGTGCTGGTCCTTGGTTACTCTGATGTTATGAATAATATTAAATGAACCAAGAGCTTGAATGAAGCAGACGTATGTGATTTAATATTGGGACAGTTTTCCAAGCATACCTGCAGATGTGATGATAATATATTATTATAAAGACCATTTCTCTTAATAATCAAGTATTGCTGATCTGGTAGCTGTATTGCTCCTAGAGAAAATTGAAGCCTTGGCTGTGAGACCTTTTAAAGGACCAGCTGAAAAAAAAATGTAATAGTCATTACATATTTCTTCTTTCAGATATGTATGTGATCGACAAGAGGAATGCTTTGAAGTGCACTTCTTGCACTGAGTTATTTCTTTTGTATTTGTTTGTTTGTACAGCTGATGTATGCATTTGACCTAATTTTATCTTTGCAGAGGCCAATTGGACTTTCATACCGAAGTTCCCATCAAGTACCTCTAGCAAAAGTAAGAGTGCCGAAACCGATTCAAAGGGAGTCAAATCTGCAGGTCTCCCCCACTGCGCAACGAGGGCATAATCCATCCTTGAGGGTTAGATTGGAAAAGAACCATGTCCCAGCCAGGCTGGCAGTAAAGTCTGTTCACCCAGCAGCTCTTCAGCGAGAGCCACAGCAAACTGTATTGAGACAAAGTCCTCCGCTGCCTACCATTGTGTCTACCCACTCGTTGCAGTCGCCCTTCTCTGCAGCTACCAGGATCCCTGACCTTAACGTTCAGCCAAAGCTTGTGGAAGCAGTCCCTGAGAGCCCTGCTGTTACTGCGTCTCCTGCTGTCGGTGGTCCTCTGATTTCTTCAGTGAGACAAACAGCTGAATCCAGTGGCAGAGAGAAGGGGCCAGTAATGAGGAATTATATGTCGTCTTCAGGAAGCACAAATAGTAATGAAGAGCTGCCCTCCTCCTCTGTCACGATCAATCCTAGTTTAGGTAAGTAGCAAACCTATTAACTAAGCGAGCCACATTTTAAAAATGAGAACTTTTGGTTGCACAAAGGGGGGGGGGTTGGGGGGCCAGTTTTGAAACTGGTTTGGGAGTTTGCAGGTCAGTGCCTGCAGACCTGCCAGCTAACTCTCAAAGGGAAAATCTGAGGTCAGCGGGGTCCACAAGCACAGAAGTATCCAGGCTTTGCACCTTCTTTATAGTAAACTCTACTCAGGGATTTCAGAATGAAATTCCCATGAATACTTTACCTTCCCTGCTTTCACCCTGCCCCTTTTTTCTGCAGCTAAAAGTACTTTTAGCCGCTGAGGGCGGGGAGGAGGATAGATTTCTGTCCAGGGAATTTAACTAGATAAGTGCTTAAAAACCAGGGCAAATCCTTTTTAAACTTCTCCTCCGGTATGTGCATCTGTTGTATGGCATCTAGATCAGTGTTTCCCAACCTTTTTCAAGCCCAAAGCACACCTATATTAACAAAACTTTTGTGTGGAAAACCAGTCTCCTTGGAGCAGGCAATGCAGACACTTCATATGGCCAGAAGAGGAGGAAGCACTAAAAGACCTGCCACTCTCTGAAATTTTAAAATAAAGGGGAGGAGGAGATAAGACTCACATGATCTCATCACCAAGAACCAGGTCTCTCTACATACAAGAGCAAAAGAAGGAAGTCAGTGTGACACAGGCAGCCAGCTCAGTTAGTTATCTTGGCTGCCAGAGCTCCTCCATTGCTGCTGTTCCCAACACTCAGAATAAGTCACATCTAGTATTCAGTGCATGTTCTGCCTGTCTCATTAAACCTAGGGATAAGACAGAGGGAAGAAGCTCAGAAGGGGGAAGATATGTGTGCCGAACAAAGTGGAGCTTGGCTATCCATACACTGCATGGTGCTTATTAATTTCCATACTCCCAGACTGTAGCTAGAAACGGGAGGCATATGTGACTATATATGGTCTGATAAAGGAGTTTCTACATGTTTTAGAACCATTGCTGGTATGTCTTGTTGTTGTGAGGGGCTGAGAGCAGAGCCCAGGTGCTGGTCTGGATCTGAGAATTAGGCAGTGGTGACTCTTCCATGCTACACCTAATCAGCTCTGAAGGCACACCAGTGTGCCACAGCACACTGGGAAACACTGATCTAGGTCATACTTATTCAGCTTAACTGAAATTCCTTCTCCATTCTGGACAGTGGAAATAGCTTATAAAGTTTGTCATTCTTTTTATGACATTTGCTAACAGTGTGGTTCCTTGTACGTACCCGGATCAGTCCAGACTGTGGGTTGAGCCCTCTTTCCAGCAGGTGGAGACAGACTAAAACTGAAAGGATATCCTATATGAGGACAGAGCCTATACTATAACCCTTCAATATTCATCTGTGTGCAGCAGGTCTCCCTTCGGTCTCCTGATTTAGGCTAGTCAGCCTTTTTTTCTTCCTTACTTCTTGGATCAAGCAAGTACTTATTCCTTAGGGATCTCTTATGGCTTTCTTCCTGTAAGTAAATAAATAAATAAATAAAAGTTTTAGTCAGGGAGTTTATAGCTTTTGTTTTTTATTCAGGAGACGGCTCCATCTCCTGGCTCTTGCCAGACTCGGGGGGGGGGGGGGGGGGGCTTGGCCCCTCGTGCAGTGCATAGCCTGGGTCCATAGCTGCTTCCAGGTGTGGGGACTGAGTCTGGTGGTCCAGTTCTCGTCTCCCCCTCCTCTGGCTGCCGAGGGGTCTTCAATTCCCACTGCTGTGCTCAGGCTGTAAATAAAAAAAAAAAAAAAAAAATGAAACAGGTTTAAGTTTTAAAGTATTCCAAGTACCTTTTTTTACTTACCTACAGCAGTAGACCCATCTTTTTTATTTTTGGCCTTCCGAGGGCTTGAACCGGCAGCCAGACAGGCAGGAGTCAGCAGGTTTTCCCCCCTGCTTCACTCCGGGCCTGCAAGCTGCCAATCACACTTTTTTTTCTGCAGCTTTTTTCTCTGTGCAGCTCTCCCTATGCTGCGGCAGGCAGCCTGCCTCTCCTGTGGCAAGCCCTCCTCGCGATTTTCGCGAGGGGGCCTCTGCTCTGCCTGCCTGCCGGGTGGGGAAGGCCCCTCCTCAGCAGGGCAGGCAAATTTAGACCGGGGATCGAGTCCCCAAAGCATGGCCAGGCGGTTCCCGGGTCGGCAAAGCCCGGGAACGGTGGCCATTTTGGATTTTTCAGCGGCTCTGTTTTCGGAGCTGCCTGGGGCTGGGAGGCCGATTTTTTTTTCAGACACACCCCCGCCCCCCCCCCCCCCCCCTCCCGGGAAATCTAGGGCCCGTTTCTCCACAGAATTTGTCCTCCTCCTGCACAAATCCTATTTAGCTAGCCTGCAGGAGGAGGAGAATGGCCCCCCCTCCCCCCCCCCCCCCCCGGGCAAAAATTCCTCACTCCGTGCTGTTGATGACTGGTTCAGCTGTGGAGCCCCCCGGGCCCTATTCGGATGCGGGTGGTCCCGGAGGTGCCCCCCGGTGGACCCGGTACTTCCAGATCTTGACGTCTCCCTCGATGCAGAGGGTACCCTTCCTTCCATGGAGGGGGACGACCCCAGGGTCCTACGGATGTTCCGCAGGGAGGAGCTGGAACCCCTCATCCCCTTTGTCCTCCAGGAATTAGGGTTGGAGGGGCCCCCTGCGGACACCCTTACGGCCTCTTTGCCTAAAGATATGGACCCGGTCCTGGCGGGACTCTGGGCTCTGGCTACCGCCTTCCCTCATGCACAAGCTGTTACTCCTGCAGGAATGGGAGGCTCCCAAAGCGGGCCTCCGGGTGGCACGTGCCATGGACAAGCTCTAACCCCTCCCGGAGGAGTGTTTAGAAATTTAAAAAAATTCCTCCGTGGACTCCTCTGTCTCTGCAGTCACCAAACATACCACAATCCCTGTGGAGGGCTCGACGGCCCTGAAGGATGCCCAGGACCGCAAGCTCGAGGCACATATGAAGCGCTGGGGGTTCGTGTGACTTTTTGCAGCAGTCTCATGCCGTGGGCCGGTCTTAAGTGGGTTCAACAGTTACTCTGCAACCAGGACTTCCTGTCGGCAGAGGCGGAACAGGCTGAGCATCTCGAAGCCGTTGTCGCTTATGGGGCTGATGCGCTCTACGACCTAATTCGCATCCAGTCTAAAGCGATGGCCTCTGCGGTCTCCGCCAGACGACTTCTCTGGCTGCACAATTGGTCGGCCGATCCTTCCTTCAAAGCCCGGCTGGGCACGTTGCCTTTCAAAGGTAAGCTGCTTTTTGGTGAGGACCTCGAGAAGCTTATGGATTCCTTGGGGGACAATAAGGTCCATAACCTCCTGGAGGACCGGCCGAGGCCATCTCGCTCCTTTACACCCTCTCGTCCTCGCTTCCGGGGTCAGAGACAGTATACCCCACGTGGCCAGGGGGGCTCCTCGAGGGGTTATTCTTCTTGCTCTCAGTCTTGGTCGCAGCCCTTTTGTGGTCGTCGTCCCTTTCGTGAGGGCCAGCCAGCCCACGCACTCCACTCCCAAGCCGGCCACCCAATGAAGTTCACTTGGCTCATTCCTCTGTCCCCTTCCTAGGCGGCCGCCTCTCCCTGTTTTTCGAGGAATGGGTCAAAATCCCATCGGACCAGTGGGTCCTCGACATTATCAGAGACTGGTACGCCTTCGAAATTGTTCGCGACCTACTGGCTCTTTTTCTCTTTTCCCCATGCAAGCGGTCCAAGCAGGAAGCGGTGGAGCAAACTCTCGCCAGGCTCCTGGGTCTGGGAGCAGTGGTCCTGGTTCCGGAGAAGGAGCTTGGTGCAGGCCAGTATTCTATTTACTTCGTCGTCCCCAAGAAGGACGGGTCTTTTCGTCCGATCTTAGACCTCAAAAGAGTCAACCGGGCCCTCAAGATCCCGCATTTCCGCATGGAAACCCTGCGAGCGGTTATCGCGGCGGTTCGCCCTGGAGAGTTCCTCGCCTCGCTCGATCTGACAGAGGCGTACTTCCATATTCCGATTCACCGCGATTACCAGAAGTATCTTCACTTCCATGCCCTCAATCGGGATTTCCAGTTTCGGGCGCTTCCCTTTGGCCTCACAACAGCGCCACGCACCTTCACCAACTTAATGGTGGTGGTGGCGGCTGCTCTTCGCAGAGAGGGAATTCTTGTTCACCCCTGCTTGGACGACTGGCTCGTGCGGGCCAAGTTGGAGGCTCTTTGTCGGCAGGCGGTGGATCGCGTGTTAGCTCTAATCTATGCTTTTCTGCCAATTCCTCTCATATAAAGACAATAGTCCAAGTTAAGAAATGACAAAGGGAAAAGATTCCCATAGCTCCTTTTTGGCCAAATAAAAATGTTTTCATGGATTCAAAGGTTAGCAGTGCACCACCAGTACATCTCTAAGTGTCCAATACTCTTCTAATCCAATACAATGGATCACGTCTTCACCCAAGCCTTCAAACTCTAGGACTTACAGCATATCTATTGAAAGTCAAGTACAATTAGCAATGACCTTACCTACAGAATTAAAAAATGCAATTTTGGCAGCAAGGAGACCTCCTATTAGATGCTCCTACAACTTTAAACAGAAAAGATTTATTACCATTTGTTGCATTTCTCAAAGAGAGGACCCATTTAATTGCTCCTTTGCAATACTGCTTCAATATTTACTCAGCCTCTCCAGGTTGAGTCTGAAGTCTAACTCCAGTATACACTTAAGTGCTACTGTGGCACAACATTGACATTTAAAAGGACTTCCAATCTCTTGACATCTCATACTAGCAAAATTCATCAAGAGCCTTGACCTTTTTCTTCTTCCTATAAAAGTCATGCCTAATCAGTAGAACCTCATTTCTCAGATAATCTATCATTTGAACCCTTAGCAACAGTTCATCTCAAATTTATGACTTGGAAAGTGTTATTCCTAATAGCAGTAATCTCAGCATGTAGAGTGAGCAAACTATATATAGACCCTGGTAATCCATGCTCCTTACATACTGATTTCTAAGAATAGAGCAGTGTTTAGAACACACCCACAGTTTTTGCCAAAGGTAGTTTTTCAGTTTCATTTAAATCGATCCATAGTTCTTCCAACATTTTTTCCAAAACCACAAACCCAGCAAAGCTGAACAAGCTCTCCATGCTTTGAACTTCAGAAGAGCACTGTTATTTTACTTGGAAAGATCCAAATCTTTTAGAAAATCTCCAATTGTTTTTCTTATGACACAGTTAAGCAAGGCTTGCTGGTTAAAAAGGAGATCCTCTGTATTCTAGCTGTATTTCATATTGCTACACTGATAGTGGAATCCAAATTCCAAATTAAATTTAAGCTCCATTAAAGATGAGCAACTAGAACCTCAGTAGAATACCTTTTTGTTTCACTTCAGTTCAAGACATGTGCAAAGCAATCAGTTGGTCTTTAATGCATACCTTTACCAAGCATTACTGTTCTGAGGAAATCTCTTGAACGTATTTAACTAGAAGCTCCAGCTCTCCCTCTATCCTTTCTCTTCCATTGGTTTGCACAGATTCCTTATCTAGCAAAATGTAAATATATCCATGCAATACTTAGCATGGGATTCCCAGCTTGTATGGTTGAATTTCCTTCTCATTATCCATGGAGAAAGAGATGTTGCTTATCCTTATCTGGTGCTTTGTGAACAGCAGGACAAATCAACCACAGTCCCAATTCCTCTCTCCTCCCCATAGTTAAAGCTTAGCTGGTGAAATGACTGAAGAGACTCGTGAAGCAGTAGCTGCATGGTAACACTCATGCATGCTCAGAAAGACCTTCTAGGTTTTCCTGAGCTCAAAGAGAAGCATGTTAGGCGGCGGCATACAATGGTCACCCACTTGTATGGCTAATTTTTGTTTTACCTGTCCACAGAGAACACCAGTTACAGATAAGCAACTTTGCTAACTCTTATCCCAACTCTGTACATCTATGTATGTTTATTTAAACTTTATATATTGTATTTCTTATATAAATAGGTGGTGAGGACAGCCTTTCTTGAACTTCCCCAGCCATTTCCTAAGCCTAGTGAAACTTCTGTAGTTATTGTTAACTGAATGAATCCTTGTTATAATTTATATCTTGTTTCCATTTAATAAACATTTTAGTTTGTTAGCTCTGTTCTGTGACTGACTGATCCCAATATTTTTTTGTATTTGGTCTGTGGGAGGTCTATAGTTAAAGGCATTTATCTGGATAAATTGAGTTATCCAGATAAATCCCAAGTTTTGAATATTGCTGCCACTTACCTGGATGCCATCTGGATAAAATGTATCCAGATAAGTGAGAGGCATTTCGGGTGGTATTCTGGGGTGGAGATGTTAGCTGAATAACTTATCCAGCCAACTCCAATATTTGGCGTGTATCACGATCCTGGTGGTACAATGTTGTGAGGTTGGGGAGGTTAGGGCTCTGGTGGCGGTGGAAGGGACCAGAGGTAAGCTTTTGTCAAACCGGGAGGAGGTGCAAGGGGAGGAGTGACAATCTACTGCATTCTACATTAACACATGAAATGTATTAACGTCTTTGGGAGCCTTGGAGGTGAAGGGGAGCTCAGGCCAGGAGGCCCAACATTTGGCTCACTTGGATGGGGGAATTGGGTTTCCAGATCCGCTTGTTTTCTTCTTTTATTTTCCCTTTTTTATTGCCACTAAACCACATTTGTTCTTTGAACATAGCCTGTTAAAGTTATGCAGGTACATGGAACTTTGAAACCTGACCAGTGATATTTACATAGCCGGTTTGGTTTTCAAATTACCTGGCTTTGTATAGCTTGATAATTTTATTCAAGGATATTCAGCGGGAGTTACCCCACTGAGTATCCTTAATAACCTATCTGGCTAACTTTATGTGGATAAGTTATCCATTTTATGGGGGTTTTTTTTAGTATTAACCTGTAGATGCTTTTCTAGGAGTTGTATGACTCTTGGGTTGTGAGATGTCTGTGTCCCTAGAAACCACCAGAGGATGACTTGCAGGCAGAGTACTTACCTAAAGGCAAGCAGGAACACAGTTGCTGGACAGGAAGTTGCCTGTGTAGGGACAGGTACAGGAGGGCCTGAGCAGTGCTTGTCAGGGCCTTCTGTGTCCATGGGATTAACCTTGAATAGATGTTAGGAATTGCATTAAGGTATTACATGACACTGTCCAGCAGCACCCAGGCTTTGTCAAGCCCTAATATAAACCAATAAGTTTCATAATTTTATTTAAAGGTCATGGAAAAAAATCTCAATTTGCTTAATTTTTTTCATACAGAATATATTGGGGACCCAAAGAGAAATGTCAAGATTCTTGGCAACTATTTGATGAAGGCCCGACAGAAGACAAAACCAAAGTATGCCGCGCGTTACTTGGTGCGAGTCTTGTTCCCGAAGGAAACCTTACTCTGCAGCATCATGGGTGGTAGTGCACGAGGGCGCAGGACACTGGATCCTAACAAGATTGCAGCTATCAGAGGTACAGTGTATTGAGCATAGCAAATAGAAAGGATCAGTGAGAGGTTTGCAGATCTCTTCTGTTCTGTGTCCCATTCTGGCATCCAGAATTTCTCTTTATACTCGGATTAGCCAGTAGCTGGTTTATTCCTGCAACATTGCATTGAATTTTGCTGTCATTGCAAAGACATTGACACCAAGGAGAATTCTGTGAATGTTGTACTTCCTCCTGTATGTGTTAACTGTCATTTACTGGAATTTTGTGCCACTTGTATTTATCTGCTCATAAAAGCTAATCTGGATAGAGCCATTCCTAAGTTCTCTTCATGTCTGAAGCAATGGTTCAGTTTAGACACATTATAATAGTTGCATATTGAGTTCACTGCCCAGCAATCATTTAAAATACAAGAAATCAGTTTGTAATGTTAAAGAAATGTCCTGGGCACTGTACTCGGGCTATTTGCAGTCTTCAGTTAGTGCAATGTTATCCAGTGGAAATCTGTCAAACTGTGCTTTCCCTGCAGAGCAGCTCCATTAAAATCACTGGAGCTAGTAAAGAAATCCACATCTTTGAATGAAAGAAGGCACTTAAAAGGCATACACTTTCCACTTTCAGCTTCTTTTGAAAGTTTTTGTTTTGTTTTTTTACATTTATTTTGATTTGCAGTAAGCAAATAAGGTGCTGAGATGTTTTATAAACAAGTGACACATTCCTCTTAGAGATACACAGTTGTGTGCAAATGTTTGGTCACTCTTGGTCAAAGTGTATGTTTTAATAAATTTCTTAGTGAACAGAGGATGTTATAACCTCTGCATGATACAAATGTAAACATACTCAAATGACAAAATCTCAATGAAACTCAGGAGGAAATGCACTTAAACGATTGAATACAGCCTACCCAAATATCTTACATTTTTAAATAAAGGACCGTCATATAAAGAACTCGCTGCCAATCATTTGTTCAATCAGTGATTCTCTTGTTATAATCAGTCCTATGAATGTCCAGAATCAAAATTTCTAGAGTAGAAAGCCCCTTGGCTACAAGAAACGTTTGGAAGCTTATTTCTGCCAAAGAAGTGTTACAAAATGCTGACTGAAAGGGTGCACAAACTTCTGCACATGCCATGTTCACTTTTTTATTATTTTCAGTTTGTTAAAATAAACAAATAGTAATTTTGCAATATAAATTTCAGAAAGATTTATATTTTTAAATAAGAACTTGCTTGCGGGCGGAGTCGATCCAAGATGGCCGACAGGAGGCAGACGTTGGACATCCGTTCTTGCTTTGTCGCTTTCAGACTGCACAACTCTGAACGCGCTTACCTGAAATTATTTTTCTTGTATGGGGAGGAAAAGAAAACCAAGGGCGCCTTTCCCCGCGACTCCCTCGGGACAAATCTCCGGACCCATGGACGCCCATATCGCTCGCAGCAGCCCGATTCCGGGGAGACAGCCGCTGGACGGAGGGGGAGGAGAAGTAGAGCTCCCCTCCATTCTTGGCTCCATGTCACCTCTAAGCCCGGTAAGAGGATCGCCTCCCAGTAATCCGGCAGCTGAAAGGACCCCCCCAGAAGCTGTGGAGACGCCGAGGACCCTGGAGGGTGTGTCTGCGAATCTGCTGGGGAGCAGCGGGGTGGACGAGACAGCCGATGGCCCGGTAGACATCTTGAGAGGCACGGACGGGAGGAATATTCAAGGTGGTGAAGGAAGAAACACAGAGAGAGTGTCTCAGGAGCCATCATAGTCTGAATTATTACCAGAGCTGCCTCCAGTGCAAAAACCGGGTGAGGTTTCTTTACTTTCTATATGGGATGCAATTGCTGAGCTGCGGAGCTCTATTACACAGCAGCTATCACCTATAGTTAAAAGGTATAATGACCTGGGCCAAAAAGTTGCTGTTATGGAAAGTTCTTCAATAGATATGAACCAGCAAATATCAAACCTTCGGGTACAAGTGAATTCCATACAGCAGTCTCAGCAATTATTGATTAAGGACAATGACAATTTAGCTTTAAAAGTGGAAGCTTTGGAGAATACTTCCAGAAATAAGAACTTGAGAATTATTAACTTTCCCAAAGTCCCACTAGTTCCTCCAAAGGATATGTTTAAAAGGTACTTAATGGAAATATTAAAGGTACCAGAGAATGCTATACCTCCAATCTCCAAAGCATTCTATTTGCCACCTTATAGGAGGGCGACAGATATGCAGAGAGAAGGAATGGATATTTTACAGCCTATTGAAACTCCTGTATTGGATTTAACAGCTATTATCGAGTCCTCAGACTCGGACATTGCAGTTCCTGCTACTTTAATTGTAACCCTAGTCTTGGAACCTGATAGAGACTGGCTACTGAAATTATTCTTCAGGCATAGATTGGAACTCTTTATGCGATGTAAAATAAATATGTTTCCAGATGTATCACGTCAGACACAAAAAAAGACGTAAACAGTTCCTATTATTGAGAACTGGAGTACAGCAGATTGGGGGGCTTTTTATTTTGAAATTTCCCTGCAAATGTCTGGTAAAGTACCAGAATGTTTCCTATATTTTTTTTGACCCTCCTCAGTTGTCCCAGTTTCTGGTAGGAAAAGCTCCTTTGCCTAACTCTGTGGAAATTCCCCTAACCGATGTAACTTGAAAAGAAAAGGCTCCTCCATTGTATAATGTGCTACTGCACCTAACTGTTAATTGCTGTTCCTATGATTAAGTTTGTAATTTCCTAAAGTAGTGTATTGGATCCTCTCAATATTGAGGACTTAAGTTGTAAAGCTTATATGTTTCGTTTTGTTTTTTTTCTCAGACTTTTCTTTTTGATTGTATTACATAAATAAGCTTTACTGTTTTCAGACAATTTCTTGTATTGTAAGAAATTCAATAAATAAAAAATTAAAAAAAAAAGAACTTGCTGGCAATAATTGGTTCATTCAGTAATTGTTATATTCAGACCTATGAATGTCCATAATGAAAAATTTCTAGAGTAGAATATTAAATCTTTCATTTTGTTCTTGTATACGTTTATAATTTTTAATGCATATAAAATCACAACTTGTACAAAATGGAGAAGCCTTATCTAACCCCAACACGGGTCCGTGTTTTAAGTCTCTCTGCATTGGGGGAACACAAGTTTGAAGATTGGGAATGTATTCCTCCTGATGCAGATCGACCCGAAACCTGGACCCGTGTCATGGTTTGATAAAGCTTCTCCAGTATAAAGTTGTGATTTTAAATACATAAAAAATTATAAAAGCATACAAGGACAAAATGAAAGATTTAATATTCTACTCTAGAAATTTTTCATTCTGGACATTCATAAGACTGATTATAACAATAGAATCACTGATTGAACCAAATCATTGGCAGTGAGTTCTTATTTAAAAATATAAGATACTTGGGAAGGCTGCATTCTTGTTTGCAGATAAACATGAATCTTTCTGAAATTTATAATGCAAATGTACTATTTGTTGATTTTAACTGAAAATAAGAGTGAATATGACATGTGCAGAAGTTTGTGAACCCATTCAGTTTGGTTTTTTTGTTTGTTTTTTTAAACACTTCTTTGGTAGAAATAAGCTTCCAAACATTTCTTGTAGCCAAGAGTCTGTTCTTTCTTTTGCAATTTGTTCCCACTACTTCCTTGCAGAACTATAGCTTAGAAGTATTCTTAGGTCTCCTTGCATGCAATGCATGTTTGTCTGTCCTGCAGATTTTCAGTAATATTCAAGTTTTGTGACTCTGAAGGCCATTCCAAAACTACCTTTCCTGTAAATTCTTCAGGATTGATTTTGAGGAGTGTTCTGGATTATTTTGCTAAAATATCTAATCTCTTTTCAGCTTCACTTTGCTCACTGACTGAGACATTAGCTTCTAGGATATGTTGATATTTAGTTGAATCTGTTCTTCTGTCCACTCACACAATATTTCCTGTGCCACTAGCTGCCACAGAAACCCAAAGCATAATAGAGCCACCCTTTGCTTAATGGTTGGTAAGGTGTTTTTACCCTTTTTTCCCTTCCAAATATATTTTGTGTGGTGGTGGCCAAACAGTTCAATTGTTTGTTCAGTCCAAAGCAATTTGCTCCATAAAGTTTCAGACTTCAAGGTTTTGGTTTGCATAGCTGAGGGGTCGTAAAAATGTTTTCCTTCTGGCAGTTCTCCCATGTATATCATTGTGTAGGCAACACTGTTCTGTGGACGTGTGGAAAGTGCTCCAGTGTCGTCAGGTAATTTCCAGTGATCTGTGGGATCTGATTTGCATATCTGATCAGTTTTCAGGAAGTTCGATCAGATTTTTCTTAGCCTTCCAGATGTTGCCTTGTCTTCAGTTTCATGTAATCTGTATTTCTTAACCATCTTTCAGATAGTTGAAAGTTGTTTTTTTTGTTTTGTTTTTTTTAATAGCCTTTTCTCACAGGACAAGCAGGATGGTAGTCCTCACATATGGGTGACATCATCAGGATGGAGCCCAATCATGGAAAACTTCTGTCAAAGTTTCCAGAACTTTGACTGGCCCCTACTGGGCATGCCCAGCATGGCACTAACCCTGCAGCCAGCAGAGGTCCCCCTTCAGTCTTCTTTTTTCCGCGCAGCAGTAGCCTTGCGGTAAAGGAGCTCTGAAGAGATTCCTGATAGGAATTTTCCTCACGGAATTATTAAAAGTTGAATTGCCCCACAGGGGTCCCTCCTCTAACTTTTCTCTGGCCGCGGTACTCCGGTAAGTTTTTATCCGTTTTCCGTCGATTACCATCGAGTTTGGCCCTTGCGACCTACTGGCCGTTGACCGTACCGCGGCTTGATTTTTTTCAATGGCTATGGCGTCTGTTCCGCCAGTACTGTACTCGCACTATGTCTATCACAGACCCCCATGGAGTCTGTAAAATGTGTTTAGGCTGTGAGCATGATGTCCTGACTTGCACCAAATGTGCCCTCATGACACCAAAAGGTCGCAAGGCCAGAATGGAGAAGATGGAACTCCTCTTCCGTGCTCAGACCCTGACTCCGCCCATTGCATCGACGTCGTCTGAACTGGCACAGTCGACTTCACGTCAGCGTCGACCACTGACTGGTGACAGACTGCCATCGATGACTTCACGGCTATCGACACCCTCTACTCCCCCTCAGGATCGAGGGGATCGCAGGGAGAAACATCGCAAGACTCGGACCATCGAGGGAGCGAAATCATTGACCTCGCCATAGTCTAAGAAGCCCTGTCCAGGAAAGGCACCGACCATTCCTGCGACCGGGTCATTGAGGCCACCCTCACCCAATCGTGGTTTGGGAGCCGCGATTCCGCCTGTAATGGTGGTCCCTCCGGCTATGCCACTGCCTCCCTCTTCTGTTCTGGAGCCGGGGCTGCTTGCTCCAGGTCTCCGAGAAGAACTGGACCGGCTGGTTCAGGAGGCCATCGACAAGGCGATGCAACATCTTCAGGTTCCTCCGGCACCAATTGTGGAACCTGTCATCGACCCAATTCCGGCAGCGCTGGCACCGCTGTTATCCAGAATGGAAGTGCTGATGGCCGCGCTTCCACCGTTGGATCCCAGGTCTCCGATAGCTCCGATGCCCTCCCCGTTGACAGCTTCATCGGGAGGAGAAACCACCGTTCCGCATCCCTCCATCTGGAGTTTAGCCTCAGACATCGGTGCCGGTACGTCCATTGCCGCCATTGGGTCATCCATCGATGCCTTCACCGATGCCTTCCATGCCATCGGTGCCTCCGGCGATTCCTTCGATATTTTCGGAGCCTAGACCGGGACCTTCAGGTATCCAACCCCCTTCTCGTCCTACAGGACACTCTGCTGATCCTTATGATACTTGGGGTGATGATACTTAAACAGACACTGATGATTTACCTTCACCACCTTCTCCCACTGAAAGTAGAAAGCGTTCTCCGCCAGAGGACCTCTCATTCATTAATTTTGTGAAGGAAATGTCTGAGTTGGTTCCTTTTCAACTTCAGACGGAACAGGATGACAGGCACCAGATGATGGAGTTACGCCAATTCCTGGATGCCCCCAAGGTGATCACCTCTATTCCCATTCATCAAGTCCTTCTTGATCTCCTCAAAAAGAATTGGGAAAATTCTGGATCAATTGCTCCAGTGCACAGAAAGGCTGACACTACTTATTTAGTTCAGTCAGCCCCAGGCTTTCAAAAATCCCAGCTCGACCACCACTCAGTTGTGGTAGAGTCTACTCAAAAAAGAGCAAAAAGGTCAAAGCCTCATTCATCTACCCCGCCTGCTAAGGAACAAAAGTTCCTGGACAACATTGGTCGACAAGTGTTCCAAGGAGCCATGCTCATCTTCCAAATTGCTGCCTATCAGCTTTATCTGACCCAATATAATAGGGTCATCTTTAAGCAGATACAGGACTTCTGAGTCCCTACCTGAACAATTCCAAGACCAGCTCCAAACCCTTGTAAACAAGGGGTTTGAGGCAGGCAAACATGAGATTCGAACATCTTATGACATACTTGATACCTCTACCAGAGTGTCTGCAGCGGCTATTTCGGCAAGACGGTGGGTCTGGCTCAAATCTTCTGACCTTCGCCCAGAAGTGCAGGACCGTTTATCCAACCTACCATGTGTCAGAGACAGTCTGTTCGGTGAACAGATCCAACGAATGGTGGCTGAATTAAAGGACCATCATGAGACTCTCAAACAGCTCTCTTCGATGCCTTCTGACTTCTCCTCAAGACAGCCCTTCAGGAAGGACTCTAAGAAGTCGTTCTACCGTCCAAGGAAGGCCTATCCACCACCAGCAAGATCCCGTACTACGAGACCTTATCAAAAACCTCAGCTTCGCCAAGCCTGAAAACAAAAACCACAAGCAGCTCCCCAGCCAGGGCCTGCTTCAGGTTTTTGACTTCCGCTTGGAGAGCAGCAGCCAGATTCCTCTCTCAAACATACAAGTGGGAGGCCGATTGTGCCACTTTTACAACATGTGGCAGTCAATCACAACCGACCAATGGGTATTTGCAATCCATTGCTCAGGGTTACCATCTGAACTTTCTCGCCCTACCACCGGACTCCCCACCTCTGCAGACGTGGAGAACATCCGATCACTCCATTCTTCTGGATCAAGAGGGCTCCCTCCTTCTCCAGTCAAGAGCAATAGAACCCGTTCCGCACTCCCAGCAAGGCCTATGGTTCTATTCCCAGTACTTTCTGATCCCCAAAAAATCGGGGGGTGTTCGTCTAATTCTCGACCTACGTGCTCTCAACAAGTACCTCCAGCGGGAAAAGTTCAAGCTGGTAACCTTGGGATCGCTTCTACCTCTTCTACAAAGAGGAGACTGGCTCTGCTCTCTGGACCTCCAGGATGCATACACACATTGTGATAACTCCAACACATTGCAAGTACCAAAAGTTTTTAGTAGGCCCCAAGCACTATCACTACAGAGTGCTTCCGTTCGGCCCAGTGTCTGCACCACGAGTCTTTACCAAATGTCTCGTAGTTGTTGCAGCTTTCCTCAGGAAAGAAGGTGTTCACGTCTACCCCTATCTGGACGACTGGTTAATCAGGGCTCCAACCCAGCAAGCTGCTCGGTCGTCCCTCGATTTGACACTACACACTCTAATTTCACGACGATTTCTCGTCAATTACGAAAAATCTTATTTAGTCCCATCTCAAACCTTGTTGTTCATTGGGGCAGACTTGGACACCTTGCAGGCAAAAGCTTTTCTACCTCAACGAGCGCTAACTCTCGTGTCTCTCGCTCACCAGTTGCAGTCTCAGACTACTGCAACAGCTCGTCAATTCCTAGTCTTTCTCGGACACATTTCGTCCTCAGTCCATGTCACTCCAATGGCCCGTTTGGCCATGAGACTCATGCATTGGACTCAGGTCACAATGGGTTCAAGCTGTTCAACCTCTGTCGACCATTGTCCACATTTCCGACTCACTCCGTCTGTCTCTCGCCTGGTGGAAAAATCAGACCAATCTCCTCCAGGGATTGCCCTTTCAAGTGCCAGATCCGCAAGTCATTCTTACCACCGACGCTTCCAACCTCGGGTGGGGAGCCCACTTGGCTAATCTGCAGACACAGGGTTTTTGGTCTCCAGAGGAAGCCAAACACCAAATAAATTTCCTGGAGCTTCGAGCAATGCGATATGCTCTCAGTGCTTTTCAGGATCGCCTATCAAACAGTCATCCTGATTCAGACGGACAACCAGGTGGCCATGTGGTACATCAACAAGCAGGGAGGCACAAGCTCCTTCCTTCTGTGTCAGGAAGCTGTGCAGATTTGGGCGGAAGCGCTCTCCCACTCGATGTACCTCAGGGCCACCTACTTACTGGGAGTGGACAATGTTCTAGCAGACAAACTGAGTCGCGTCTTTCAACCGCGTGAGTGGTCTCTCAACCCTTCAGTAGCGAACTCCATTTTCCGACAATGGGGTCATCCTCAGACAGATCTCTTTGCATCCCCTCAGAACCACAAAGTGGACAATTACTGTTCCCTCATTCGCAGCAAAGGCTCTCAGCCCAGAGATGCATTCTCCCTTTCATGGGCAACCGGTCTGCTTTATGCAATCCCTCCACTTCCTCTTCTCTCGAAGACTCTCGTGAAGCTACGTCAGGACAGGGGAACCATGATCCTGATAGCACCTCACTGGTCACGCCAAGTGTGGTTTCCAATACTACAGGATCTCTTCATCCGCAGGCACATTCCCTTGGGAAAGGACAGGCTTCTGATCACTCAAAACAACGGGAGCCTACGCCATCCCAATTTTCAGGCCTTGTCCCTGACGGCATGGATGTTGAAAGGTTAATCCTTCAACCTCTTAACCTTTCAGACCCAGTTTCTCGTGTCTTGATTGCTTCACGGAAGCCTTCCACGAGAAAAGCTTACTCCTATAAATGGAAAAGGTTCACATCATGGTGCGCTTCTCAGTCCCTTGATCTCTTTTCCTGTCCAATCCCACAGTTTTTGGACTATCTCTGGCATCTGTCAGAGTCTGGTCTCAAGACATCTTCCATCAGAATGCATGTCAGTGCGGTAGCCGTCTTCCATAAAGGTGTCGGATGTCCCTATATCAGTACAACCCCTTGTAACACGCTTTCTAAAGGGCTTGCTCCACATCAAGCCACCTTTACGTCCTCCGGCCCCTTCTTGGGACCTCAATCTGGTTCTCGGTCGGCTCATGAAACCACCATTCGAGCCTCTTCACTCCTGTGACCTAAAATATCTCACATGGAAAGTGATTTTCCTTTTGGCTATCACTTCAGCTCGCAGGGTTAGTGAGTTACAGGCCCTAGTTACCTATCCACCTTACACTAAACTCCTGCAAGACCGGGCGGTACTCTGCATTCACCCTAAGTTTTTACCTAAGGTAGTTTCAGAGTTTCACAATCAATCCATCATACTACCTACCTTCTTTCCTAGGCCCCATTCCAATCCAGGGGAACAGGCTCTGCATACCCTTGACTGCAAACGGGCTCTAGCTTTTTATCTAGACCATACAGTTGCCCACAGGAAGAGCACTCAGTTATTCATCTCTTTCCACCCCAACAAATTAGGGCAACCTGTGGGTAAGCAGACTCTCTCCTCCTGGTTGGTGGACTGCATATCTTTTTGCTATCAGCAAGCAGGCATTCCTTTTCAAGACCGTGTTAAAGCACACTCTGTGAGGGCCATGGCGACTTCAGTAGCACACCTACGATCGGCGCCGCTTCCTGACATTTGCAGGGCTGCTGCCACCTGGAGTTCTCTCCACACTTTCGCAGCCCACTATTGCTTGGATAAAGCCGAAAGACAAGATTCCATTTTCGGCCAGTCTGTCCTGTGTAACCTATTACCAATGTGACGTATCAACACCCTTCTGCCTGCCCGGTGGGGTTCAGGATGCCCTCTACCCAAATTCCACCCCAGTTGTTGTGCCTGTTGCACGCTGTTGGGTACATTTGGTGCATGTTCGGACATCCTCAGCTCGATACTCACCCATATGTGAGGACTACCATCCTGCTTGTCCTGTGAGAAAGCAAATGTTGCTTACCTGTAACAGGTGTTCTCACAGGACAGCAGGATGTTAGTCCTCACGAAACCCGCACACCGCCCCACGGTGTTGGATTCGTAACATTTTGTTTTATTTTTCGGCACTGCCTGTAGCTTTCAAATAAGACTGAAGGGGGACCCCTGCTGGTTGCAGGGTTAGTGCCATGCTGGGCATGCCCAGTAGGGGCCAGTCAAAGTTCTGGAAACTTTGACAGAAGTTTTCCATGATTGGGCTCCATCCTGATGATGTCACCCATATGTGAGGACTAACATCCTGCTGTCCTGTGAGAACACCTGTTACAGGTAAGCAACATTTGCTATCCTTCTTTATAAGAGCGAATTATCTTTATTTTCAAATACTCAGCTGCTTTGAGGAGCTCATGGTTGCTGAAAGTAGAACAGCAATCACAGACTAGATGGGCCATATGGTCTCTTTCTGCCATCATGTTTCTATGTTTACAGCCTGAGAGGTTAAAAGGATCAGAGCATTTGTTCAACTGTGGAATTGTTTTCACCTTACTAATTGAAGGCCTTATGAGTCAAGCAACCTTTTGGGCCTTATTAACAATTAAAAAAAAATAAAAATAAAATAATGAATTCTCTGGAAGGGGGTTTAAATTTTTGAAAATTCCATATTGATTTTATTTTCTATATGTTAAAATAAGCAAATGTGGAATTTATTGAATGTTTTATTCTTTTTACGCACCACTGTTCTAAAACCTATTAAAGATTTTAAAAAAAGAGGCAAATTTGCATTAAAATTTTTAAAAATGTTATGTTTTAACTTGGTTCCAACCACAAAGGCAATAAAAAAATCCCAAAAATCAAACACACATAATTGCCTGATTGATTCAAAATCATGTGAGTGATAACTTTTTTTCTTTTTTTTTTTTTTTTTTTTTTTTTAGAAAGAGGAGAAAAGGACCTCAGAACTCAGGCATGGTTCAAACTGAACCTAATAGCGTGTAGATAAATGTTCCAATCATCGGTCTGAAAAGGTTCTGAGGTCTTTCCTCTTCTTTCTTAAAAAAAAAAAAAAAAAAAAAAAAAAAAAGTTAATCACTCACATGATTTTGAATCAATCAGGCAATTTGTTCGTTTTAAATTAGTAACATCTAAAGGTTGTTACAGCTTCTGTTCACTTAGAGATTCATTGAAACACAGAATTTGACCAGGAATGCCTAAACTTTTACATACAGTTACATATTTACATATTTGGTATATAAAAGAATCTAAATAAAATAAATACAGTTGTGTATATGTTTATATGTATATATGTGTGTGTATATATACCCAGCCCCCAATAAACTAAAATGTAGTGTGGGCCCAACCCCTATCTGAAAAACAAACCCTGTTGCTGTAAATTTTACCTCCAGACCTTGAAGAGATCAGTCATTGCTCTATTTGCCCTGAGCACAGTGAATACGGAGTTCGGTTCCATTGACAGCCGTACCAGTACTTAGTATTCAGCCAGCAAGGTGCAGAATGTGCCTTTTTCCCCACTGAGCTTCTAGGTCACATTTTGGGAGTTCAGGGCTGGGGATTAGCAGTAAGATATGTACCATATTTTTCGCTGCATAAGATGCACTTTTTTTCCCCCCAAAGTGGGGGGAAAATGTCTGTGCGTCTTATGGAGCGAATATAAAAAATTAACTACAATCCCCCATTCTCCTGACCCCCCCTCCCCCCAAGACTTGCCAAAAGTCCCTGGTGGTCCAGGGAGGGTCCCGGGAGCGATCTCCTGCTCTTGGGCAGTCTGCTG
Source organism: Rhinatrema bivittatum (assembly GCF_901001135.1). Classification (NCBI taxonomy): domain Eukaryota; kingdom Metazoa; phylum Chordata; class Amphibia; order Gymnophiona; family Rhinatrematidae; genus Rhinatrema; species Rhinatrema bivittatum. The sequence continues at coordinate 221,918,602 of NC_042619.1, forward strand.
CCAGTAATCAAAATGGCGCCGGCGGCCCTTTGCCCTTACTATGTGACAGGGGCTACTGGTGCCATTGGTTGGCCCCTGTCTCATGGTAGGAGCAAAGGCCGCCGGTGCCATTTTGATTACTGGCAGCCGACATTGCTCCTACCATGTGACAGTGGCCGACCAATGGCACCGGTAGCCCCTGTCACATAGTAAGGGCAAAGGGCCGCCGGCGCCATTTTGATTATTGGCAGCCGATGGCCCAAGAGCAGGAGATCGCTCCCGAGACCTTCCCTGGACCACCAGGGACTTTTGGCAAGTCTTGGGGGGGGGGGGGGGGGGAGTCAGGAAGGTGGGCGTTTGTAGTTAAGTACATTTAAAGGTTGGGGTGGGTGTGTTTTCCCCCCCACGAAAGAACGATAAAAGTTTTCTGATCCGGGGAGTGGACCGAAATGACCCTCCTCAGACCCGAAAACGAAACGGGGACAAAACAATTGTATGCATACCCAGAATTTGCAGTTATGGGAGAAGTGCAGAATAGAGTAAAAGTCCACACAAGGATTTCAATATGATATTCAAAATGATTTACTTGGGGATGGTAACTCCACACTTTAAATCATTTTGAATATCATATTGAATTCATTGTATGGACTTTTACTCTATTCTGCACTTCTACCATAACTGTGTATTGTTTAAGTGCAAGATTTGCTCCTCTTTTTCTGTTTTTGGATTACCGCTAACTTGCTCCATAAGGTGCACAGAGCCGGTTTAGCGCACCATTTTTTTTTTTTTTTTTTTTAATTTTCCCCCTCTGAATCCTAGGTGCGTCTTATGGTCAAGTGCTTCTTATGGAGCAAAAAATACGGTATATAAAATATTCAATAAGCCAGCAAGTGAACATTTTACATTTTTACTTTGGTTTGTATTATTACCTGCCTAGAGTTGAGGATGGAGCAGGATATGCTTTTTTTTGTGTAAATCTTTATTGACACATACAGAAAAAGAAAACAGATAATGCATGGCCAAATTTTTCCACATTTTCCAATATAACTTCAATATAACATTGTCATTCTGTCATCAAATGCCACCCCACAAATTCCCGATATAAGATCAGACTCTATAACATTGCTTATACACAGTAAACAAATCAAAGCAAAGCCCCTCCATGTATAACACAAGTAGTAATGGCTCCCATGTACCATAGCACAATCTTCAATGCTCCGTTACCCAGAGGAGGGCCGTAAATCAATATATTACAAATACTAACGGGCCGATACAGTAAGGAGCGGTAGGAAGAGCTGTGTTAGTGCCGGGCGCACCCGTGCTTGCCGCACGCACAGTCTGGCTCACCTACCGATCGATACTGTATTTAAATAGCTTGCAAATGCAAGCCGCGTCCGAGAAGCGTTAGGCCCGTGCAACCCATTTTACTGTATAGGCACTTTATACAACACATATACAGTATCCTGGGTGTGCTGGTACCTGTCATTTCAAATGTCATTTCAGATGACGCCAAACGTCGTGACGTCACGCCTTGAGCGCCCAAATTGCACAGGCGTATACAGGCGTGCATTCATTCGCCACTGGCGGGGGCTGTTGGAGGCTGCTTTCGCCACCGGCTCCCGCCTCCCTTGATGAATGCACGCCCGCCGGCTCCCGCCAGTAAGTTAACTTTTATTACACTTATTCCCTTTTGTTTTAACCCGGCTTCACGCAAGGAACAGAAGTTACAATTGTTCCTGCCGACAGTTAAACGTTTGCAAGAAGAAAGGAAACTTTTTTTTTTTTTTTTTTTGCAAGACTGGGGCAGAGCTGGGTTGCAGCTCCAGAGAGCCCGGGGGGGATTGGCCCGTCAATTTGAGAGGACTGGGGCTGCCCCGGAGACCGGCACCCATGGACGCGGCCAGGGCAGGTGAGCGGGGGCTGGAGGAAAGTTTGCCGCCTACCCTTACCCCTGCCTCTAACGCAGGGGTAAGGGTAGGCGGTAAGTTAGCAGGTTAACGTGCGGGAAAAGTGCAGGTTTAAAAAGCGATAATCGGGGCGCGCTTTACTGTATGGGAGGGAATAGCTAATCCGATCGTTTACATCTCATATACATGCCGCAGGCGGAAAGGGTTACCCGTTGACTTAAAGAGGCGGTAAGGATGGGTTTAAAGGGGATAGTGAATCGCTGGTTGGGCTAATGCGGGTTAGAAGCAGGGTAACCGCGGCTGCACTTTACTGTATTGGCCTGTAAGTTAGGAATCTTGCTCCTGAAATTGTAACTTGATATATTCTGGCAATGCTTCTAAAAATGGACCCCACACATGGAAGAAGGTGTGAGTATTTTGTCGGGATTGCAAGAGATGGTATTTATAATCCAACGTAAGTAAACTTATCTCTGAATGCCAAAAGGCCATCGTAGGAGTATCAGTGGAAATCCATTTAGTTAGCTGGCATTTTCCTGTTGATAGCAGGGCTGAATTAGCCATGCTATCATGGGAACTGTCAATCAGGCCCGGGAGGCAGAGCTTCAAAGTGATGTCAGCTTTGTTCTGAGGCTGCGCGTGAGTTCCCGTGCTGGAACTCACGCGCAGCCTCAGTCTGTTTTTCCGGGCGCGGGATTGCACACGGAGCTTCAGACCTCCTCAGCATCACCTTCTCACCTGAAGGGAAAAAACCTTAAAGTCAAAGAATAGAAGTAGAATGAAAGAACACGGTAAGAAGGAAGGGACGACCTTCTGGATTCAAACCGTGCCCATGCGGCAAAGTCATGTCCCATCACGAATGGAGATGACAGATGCTATCTGTGTCTGGGCCCAGACCACCCGATGCAGACCTGCCCGCAGTGTGGCAAGATGTCCCTGAGAGCGCGTCTGCAACGGCACGACAAGATGATGGTGCTGACAGGGATGAGACCGGGCTCCTACGCTCCACCCTCGGAAGCCTGATCTTCCCCGGAACCGGCCGCCCCGACGCCCCCGCAGATGCATAGAGTGTCGTCGTTGGAACCGGCGGGACCAAGAGCAACGAAAGAAGCCCAAGCACGCCGTGCCTCGAGGCGGAGAACCAAAATGCGCCGACCACCATGGTTGAGATGCTTCAACGGCGTCGGAGAGCCATAAAGTGAAGAAGACTGCACCGGGGACAGAGGCTTTGGTCAGGCCGCATGGTGCGCATGCGTCGATCGGCGCAACATTATCGGTGCTGACGCGTGAGGCGCAGACTCCAACGCAGAAGTGGAGATGGGGAGATCCACGACTACCGCGCCCACCAGTGAGGGGGTTCCAGCTGGAAGCATGCGCCGATGACGCAGGGGAAGCGTTCATCGACCTACATCGCTGCAAGAGCGTGCGAGACAGCACACGCCATCTCCCATACATCTGGGCCCGGCGCCATCGACGCAGGCACAGACGCTTGCACTGAGAGTTGCCTATAGGTCGCTTATGGGGCCTACAGAACGACGCGGGGAGTCAACTGGGAAACACCAGGGCTCCTCAGACTCGTCTTCCCAATCCAGGGACGAAGAAAACCCACTAATAACATCTTTAGCTTCTGGATCTTCCTCGCCATCCCTGCAGGTGTTCTCGGACCTCTCCTCCATGTCTCAGCACCGGTCAACAGGGGATGTGTTTCAGGAACCACTCTCGAAGAAACCAAAATTGTCAAAGGTAATCTGTGCGCTTCATCACTGTACACCACCGCCAAACTCCAATATCCTCAAAGCGGCGGTACCACTGAGCCGTCTCTCGGCATCGCCTCACCCTCGGATGCCACCTCAAACAAAGAAGGCTTTCCTTAATCTGTCCATGGCTTTCTCAGGCTTCGCTTCTTTGAAGTTATGCAGACTTCCTTCAACATGCCAGCATCCTTGCCGAGCAGTGGTGGGCAGTCTCCACACCCCTCCACTCACAAGTCACCCACACGGTCCAGATCACCACCCCCACGGGCCCAATCTCAGACGTCACCACGGTTACCGCCCTCGCCGGACCCCATCATACGGCCAGTCTCACCGGTGGCCCCAATCACGTCTACGGATTCCTCCACAGGATACCCTTCCGACCCGGGAGAAGGGCCTGCGGAGCCTTACTCCCCACTATAAGACTTAAGATATCCTAAATTTTTGGATAAAATGGGCAAGGCACTTAACATCCAGATCCAAAAAGTGCCGGATCTGAGAGCCAATACCCTCGGCCTATTAAAGATATTCGACCTGCCAGTGGAGCCAACCTCCCTACCAGCACATGAGGTCCTTAATGCAGTTCTGGACAAATCCTGGGAGACACCCTTCACTCTGCCTTCAATGTCCAGGAAAATGGACCTCAAATACAAGATGCAACCATCCCCTTACTACACTCCACCTCAATTACCTTATGCTTCCATTGTCATGGAGTCCGCTATGGCTAAAGCCAAAAAATCCAAACTCTATTCAGCAGCACCCCCAGGGAGGGACCTCTGCTCTTTTTAGATGAGTTTGCAAAGCGAGTCTTCCAGTCTTCAATGCTGGCAGCCCGGATCAACCATCATCGATTTTACATTGTGCAGTACATCTATGAGTTGATTCAACGGGTAAAGGACATCTCCCAACCTTCGGAACCCACTTCTCCTGTCTTGGACCTCATCAGAGACATGGAGGAAGCCACCCGTCATCTGTTAAGGACAGTCTATGAAGGGTTTGAAACCTTGTCGTGTACGTCTCGGGCGTCGATTTTAGCACGACGTGTGGCCTGGCTTCGAGCAAGTTCCATCAGAGACGATGCACACGATAAATTGGCTAACTTACCCTATAAGGGAGACAATTTGTTTGATACCAGGTTTCAGGAGACCTTAGCCCAACTTAAAGAACAGTCAGTCGCGGTTCAATCACTCACCACGCCACAACCGTACTCTTCGTCACCCAGCTATGTCCCTTCAAGGAGGCAGCCTTTCCAAAGACGAGCATATCGCCCATATGCAGCATACAGGCCTACGCCATATCAACCCCAGACTAGGCAACAGAACCAGTCTTCTCAAAATAGAAGGGGACGTCCTTGACCACAGCGCCCCCAAGCTCAACAACTGGCCACCTCAAATAAGCCAGCTCACGCCACCATTAACAAAGGTATTAGCAGGAGGCATACAGGCGCACATCCAGCAATGGGAAAACATCACGACGGATCAGTGGGTGCTGGACATTGTTCTCTGTTACCGGATTCCCTTCCCCTCCCTACCTCCGCTCCTTCACTTGACATCCAGAGGGACCAGATCCAACCCCACCCTATTGGAAAAGGAAGTATCTGCCTTGTTACTACAAAAGGCGATCCACCGCCTTCCTCCTTCCCAACAGAACACAGGGATCTACTTCCCTTACTTCCTCATACCCAAGAAGTCGGGGGATCTCCGTCCCATCCTGGATCTCCGGGACCTCAACAAATTCATAGTCAAAGAGAAGTTCAAGATGATATCACTAAAGGCCATCTTACTTCTGATCCAACCCAATGCTTGGATGTGCTCTATAGACCTCAAGGATGCATACACTCATATCCCAGTGCATCCTTCCTCCTGGCGATACATGTCTTTCCACGTCAACAGCCAACACTTCCAGTACAAGGTACTCCCCTTTGGTCTCTTCACGGCACCTCAGGTGTTCACCAAGTGCATGGCAGTGGTGGTGGCGTTCCTCAGACAAGGAATAATCATATTTCTTGTTGTCTGAGGTACGCCAGATTGGCTGATTGTGGCTTCAACCCCCACCATGCTCCGCCAACACCTCCACGACACAATAACTTGCCTCAATCAATTGGGTCTAGTGGTCAGTTACCAGAAATCCCACCTACAATTGTCTCGACGACTTCAATTCATATGAGCCTGCCTAGACACCATCAAACAGTTTTTCTACCACAAGACAGGAAGTCCACCATGCGTCAACTATTTCGACGTCTCAGGCTCACCACATCCCCATCTGCCGTCAGGTGTTAACCGTCCTAGGGCATATGGTGGCATCGATCCACGCAGTGTCCAATACATGTCTCCATATGAGGCAGATTCAGTGAGATCTCAAGAGGCAATGGAAACAGCATTCACAGAACTGAATTGGTGGTTGCAACGCTCAACTCTCACCAAAGGCGCACCGTTCGTCCAGCTCCCTCACAATGCAGTACTCACCTGTGATGCCTCCCGCAAAGGATGGGGAGCACATCTCAACCAGCTACAAACTCAAGGTCAATGGACCATACAAGAGCAGTCCTATCAAATCAACTTCCTGGAATTACGGGCGATACGATACGCCCTCAGAACCTTCGTATCTCACCTCCAGGGCCACCGGGTCATGGTATACACGGACAATATAGTGGCCATGTTCTTCATCAACAAACAAGGGGGATCGGGCTCATGGATCCTGTGCAAAGAAGCCCTCACCATCTTCAGGTGATCCAACAGTCACTCCATTCAGTTACAAGCAACTTATCTACCCGGCATCGCCAACACTCAAGTGGACAGGTTGTTGGGTGTTCCACCCACACGAATGGTCTCTCCATCACAAAGTGGCGGAGACCCTCTTCCACAGGTGGGGAATGCCCTCTATAGACCTCTTCGCCACCGAATCCAACCAGAAGATGGCTCGCTTTTGCTCAGTGTGACCCAGTCCATGCAGGGTCGCCCAGGATGCTTTTCTCCTACCATGGACAGAGCCACTAATGTATGCGTTTCCACAGATTCCGCTCATCACACGTACTCTACAAAAGTGCTTGCAGGACGGGGCTTAACTAATTCTCGTAGCACCCGCCTGGCCTTGATAACCTTGGTACACACACCTTCTGCAATTATCAGCAGATGCTCCGCTACAGCTCCCGCAACGGGAAGACCACCTCTCTCAAGAGCAAGGAACGCTCTTCCACCCGCTGCACTTATCACTGCATCTAACAGCTTGGAGGTTGAACGGGTCTTTTTATCTGAGCAAGGGTTTTCCATCACAGTCCAGGACATAATGTTGGAATCCCGGAAACCATCCACGAGACTCTGTTATCAATTCAAATGGAAGCGGTATGTGATATGGTGTGGATCCAAAGGCATAGACCCACTCATCTGTGCACCTGACAAGTTATTGGACTATGTATACACTTTGTATACTGCAGGGTTCGCTACTGCTTCAGTCAGAGTTCACCTCAATGCCATTGCTGCCTTCCACAGACTTTATGAAGGCCAACCGATTTCACTACACCCATCAGTGTCTAGGTTTATTCGGGGTCTAGTCCATCTTTGACCTCCAGTCTCCAAGCCTCCAGTCCCCTGGAATCTCAACCTGGTTCTGGAACAACTGATGTTAACCACCGTTCAAGCCAGTGGACTCAGCACATATCAAATTCCTTACTTGGAAAGTAGTGTTCTTAACAGCGGTTACCTCAGCTCGACGAGTGAGTGAATTACAGGCATTAGTATATTATAGCCCATATCTCCAGTTTTACCACTATAAGGTTCTTCTACGTACTCATCCAACCTTTCTACCGAAAGTAACCTCCCAATTCCACCTCAACCAGTCCATTGAACTCCCGAAATTTTGTCCAAAACCACATCGCAACGAACAGGAAAAACTACTGCATACCTTAGACTGCAAAAGGGCATTGGCTTACTATAAGCAACGAACACACTCACAGGCCAGAACGTCACAGCTTTTTGTCTCCTTCAACCCCAATGCTCCGGTCTTCCAGTAGCCAAGCATATGATCTCTAGCAGGATAACCCAGTGTATACAATTCTTACGAAAAATGACAGTGCAAGATGTCTTCTCAGCCCCCAGCACATCAAACACGTGCAGTGGCAACTTCACTGGCTCATCTTCGACACATGGCTCCACTGGACATCTGCAAGGCTGCCACGTGGGCATCTCTTCATACTTTCACTTCCCATTACTGTCTGGATCAGCAGACCGTGGAGGATGCCAAATTGGGCAGAATTCTTCTACAAACATTATCCACAGAGTTGACTGTCACTCACTTTCATCACACTTCATGGGGATATGAGACTTAACAGGTTTTCATTCAGTGTGATTGTGGAGCTTAGGACTCCCATGACAGTATGGCTAAGTCAGCCCTGCTATCGACGGGGAAAAAGCAAGTTTGCTTACTGTAAATAGTGTTTCCATAGATAGGATGAATTAGCCATGCTGACCCACCCACCTCCCTGAACAGTCGACTCTGCCTTTACGACCACGCTTGCTTAATCACAGACTGAGGAGAGTCTATTCCAGCGCGGGAAATCATGCGCAGCCTCAGAGCAAAGCTCTGACATCACTTTGAAGCTCCGCCTCCCGGGCCTGATTGACAGTTCCCATGACAGCATGGCTAATTCATCCTGCAATCTACGGAAACACGGTTTACGGTAAGCAAACTTGCTTTTCTTACCCATTGCGAAATCTTTGTGAACTAGCTGTGACCCCCCCCCCCCCCCCCCCCGGCCTGCCGCACAAATCCATAATACCTATACCCAAAAGATAATGAGGCTTTGCACGGGAGAGCGATCGACAATAGAGCATTGTGTGGAAAGTACATCCTTATAAAAGGTACTTTTCATAGGGCATTCCCAGATGCAATGTATATAAGATGCATTTGGAGCAGAACATTTTGAGCAGGCAGCCAATTTAGCAATACCCATCCGAAAGACTCGCAGAGGAGATACCACTATCCTATTTTTAAAAAAAACAAAAAAAAAAAACCCCCAGAAATTTTGATCCTGCAGAGTGGCAGAGATAATAGCTCTATATGTATCCAAGGAACCTTCCAACATCTCTGAAGCCACCAACCTCTCTCCTAAGTCAGCCTCTCATTTAGCTTCAAGAGTATTCTTAATGGTATATGGGCTTCTTTTTGCAGAACACAGCAGCTAGCATACTAACCGTTAAAAGAAGGAGGGACCATATAACTGAAACCCTAGCAGAATTACATTGGTTACCTATTGAACACAAAATTAAATACAAAACCTTATGTACCATTCACAAACTAATTTACGATGATAAATCAGACTGGTTAAACACAGCATTACAGGTACACGTCCCTCACAGGAACCTCTGATCAGCAAATAAAGCACTCCTAACCATTCCTTCAATAAAAACTGCAAGACTGACCCAAGTGAGAGAAAGAGCCCTATCACTAGCATCGCGGTCACCTCATCTTCATTGCAACTCAAATGGGCCTCAGCCATGCCCATCCATGTATTAAATGCTTCAAATGAATCTTGCATATTTTGCATCTGGGAAGTCAGTTTATCCAGTTGCTGGCCTAATTTAATATCTATGGAATTAATTATTGCCTCAGTGATTGTGGAGACCAGATGCACGCTTAGGTCGTTCAGTTCCTCCTCCCCACATGGCTCTACCATTTTTGCTCCGTTCTGTCTGATTTTCTCCATAACTTTTCTCACCGGTTTTGTGGACATGTCCACCAAAATCAGTATCCGGCACATGTGCAGAGCTTACACTCCGTTGTGGTGTAAGAAAGAAAGCAGTGGAGGGCCCCGAAACAGTGAAATAAGTTAAATAAGAGAGCGGTAGCCGGAGCTGCACGGACTTACACCTGTGAATAACATTTTAAAATAGCCAAATAAAGTTACCTGGATGACTTAACTTAATCAGAGTATATTCAGCTAATCTGGGTAACTTTGCTCACAGGTCTTTTGAATATTGGAGGGAGGGGAGGAGAATTGGGCCTGTAGCACCTGATTCTCACTCCCAAATGGGGACCACCCCCTGTAGCCAAGAAATGAAATAAAATGTAGCACAGGCTGAGCAGCTCCAATCCCTTTCCCGATCCCTCTATCTTTAGAAAAAACAAAAAACAACCTGCTAATCCCTGCCCCTAAAACCTCAAAGGTGACCTGGAAGCAGAGTGGGAGGAGAGGCTCATACTCCCCATGTTGGGCTGAACACTGAGTCAGCACTGCTGTCAACTTTACCTGCACTTGGTATTCATGTATTCACTTTATTCAAGGTAAATAGAGCAATGATTGGTCCTTCCACGGACAGCTGTTTTTGGGGGCTTTGCATCAAATGATTTTTTTTTAATTGGGGTATCAGGTTCACTTGGTCCATGTTACATTTTATTTAATTTCTTGTGGGGGTAGGGGACTGACTGCTGCTTGGCCACTGATGTTTAATTATTTTTATTAATTTCGGATATCTGGCTAACTTTAGGACTGCAGTATTTCTGACCAGATTTAGTCATATAACTTTATCCATTTAGCACTGAATATCAGTGTAACTGGATACATTTTAAACCCCCCCCCCCAAATATTTCCAGTTAACACCAAAACATAGTGGGACAAATACTTTGAATATCAACCTCATTTTTTACCTGTGGCCAAAGTTAATAACATACTTGGGTTTAAAAAAAAAGGTTTGGACATGTTTCTGGAGAACAGGTCTATTATTACTTATTAGCTATCAGGCATAGAGATTTCCACTTCCATCATCTAAGATTGAGCAACAGGAAAGGATCTTCTGGGTACTTTCAAGTGACCCAGATAGGCCACTGTCGGAAACAGGATGCTGAGCTGATGGACCATTGGTCTGAACCAGCATAATACTTATGTACACATGTATTTTTGTAGATAATTTCTTTGCCTTTTCTCCTTTTATTGCCCTCCATCTTGGAATCTCCCTCTCCAGAAAGTATAGCCAGGTGGCTGCAGGAACTCTTGCTGGCCAGTGAACTTGGATACCCCACACTGCAGCCTGAGCCAGTGCTTGTCAGCCTGAACCCGTATGTTGGTATTTTCACTTGCAATGTGCTGTTTTGATCTTATTGAAAGTTGAAGGGCTGCACTGGAAGGTTTTGTAGTGTGGCAAGCAAGGGGCAGGGAGGAAAATGTAGCTTAGTGTTGGAGGAGCTGGCTAATTCAACTCCTTTGAGCTTTTAACTCAAGCGTAAACAACCCTTAGTTGGGCTGTGACACAATCAATGTAATAACAAGGCATTTCCTCCCCTTTTTTAAACTCCTCCAGTATGGCACTGAGCAGGGTCTCCTCTGGAAATGGTATAAGCATGTATTTGAGGTTGCTGGGACATTGTGTGTTGAATTCCCTTTCCCTGGGGACTGTGATTGCTGCTGCTGCAGCCTCTCCATCTCATCTGGCCTGATGAGTAGAAGCTGAACTTGAAATTGAGCCTGGGTCTCCTACTAAGCCAATGCAATAATCCTAAACACTTTTTATTCAGAGTATTTCAATATGTATGCACAGTTCTCTGTGGATCAGCGGGGCTGAATTAGCCATTATATTTGGGGTGATATCTGACTGTTCCGAACTGACCCAGCTCTGCTAGTTTATAGAGGTTTTGCTTTATTAAGCATGTGCTCATGCACTGCATCATGAGCCCCTCTGTCTGTTTTGTTCGAGCTTCTGCACAGCTGTGTATTTTCTCTCTCGCTTCTGTTTTTGGTACTTTATAATTTCTCTTTTTTTTTTTCCTCCCTGTCAAACTTGCATTGAGTTGCCTCGCTGCCTTGGCAGCCACGCAACAGTACTTTTCAGTACTACCAAAAAATTCAAAACAATGTCTGAATCCAAAAAGGCCACTTCCAGTAGCTTCAAGGATTGTGTGTGGCCTCAAGATGTCCATTAGATGGCCATGACATTTGTTTCAGCTGCCTGGGACCAGACCACAACACAGCCAGCTGATTTGACTCTGGCAAGATGTCACCAAAGTCCCAGAGGAACAGGTCTTAGAAGATGGAAGAACTTTGCAAGTTGGTGAAAAATCACTTTCCTCTTAGAACAGGCCCTCTTTGGGCTCCCTCCATTTTGATCAGGAGTTCCATGAGTAAAACTCCCCCATTTGTGGTGTCAGTGCCGGGATCTGCCACCGTGCTGGAGTCAAGTAAAACATGAAAGTGTTGTGAACATGGGAGGGTGAACCCTTCATGTGCCATGCAGACCTCATTGGCGAATAAGAAGAAAGGTGCTGTGTTTGAGCCTGCAATGTAATCAGCACCACTGAAGCTGAAATTGGGATCAGCCCCGTCAATACATCTGGTCCTGGCTCTTGCATCTCCATCCATGCATCGAGCTTCAAATCAGCTGACATAACTATCTGTTATATTGTTGCTCCTAGCCTCAGAAACATCGATGCTCTGCGTCCCAGCAAAATGATGCACCGGTCCCTGGACCCATCAATGCACTCGAGGCAGGAACGTTCTTTGGAAGGCCCTGCAGGTGATTTTCTGTACTTTTCTACCTCCCATATTGATGTCCTTATCTTCATCCCAACTCCTTAACAGAGGATTTTGTTTGGAGACTCTTGATCCAATATACTCCATTGTGCCTCTGGTCTTTATGCAACTGCCAGTGCAGTTAACTGAAGGGGGAGGGGGGGGGGCCACCTAGAGTCCACTGTAGCTTCATGAGGATGACCCTATACTAGTATCAGAGGAGGATATCTCTTCCTCAACTTGCAATCAGAGGACACTACAGCTCTGTAAAGTTGTGGGAATTTGCCAGAGGACAGAGGAATCTGGACTCTAGCCGTTCTTCATGAACATTTATTATTTACACAAAAATGAAACAAGCAGAAAAGACCTGCTTTTCTCAGCAGTCTTTAATGAATAGTCACTGCAATCGAACTTCGGAATTTTAGCAAATTCTATGCTTCCTTCTTTCCTGGGCTTCTCCCTGGGCCTGCTTTCCTATTCCCCTGCCAAGGGAAATGCTCTGGCACCAGTATTCCCTTCTGGGCTGTGCCTTAAGATGGACCAGGCCAGCTACTTGCAGCTAGTCCCTTAAGATATTCTGAGTGTCTTTGTATATTCCTTCACAAGCCCATAGACCAGGGTATCTGAACTGGTGAAGACTTTCTTTGCCTCACTGGCAATAGGTGACAAGAGAGGCACCCTGCAACCTCTTCTGTCCAGAATAGCAGATTTGTTCCTCAAGGTGGAGTCCCTCTTCCCTCCACACTTTGGGATTTCCCATTTAAAGTCCCGTTAATAGGATCTAGCTCCCAACCATACCTCTCTGAGGACAAATCTAGCCAGTCTGAGAAGGAAGCATGGGATACCACTGGCTGGAGCATGGCCTGAGATTATTCCCCTTCAAGATGAGGATCCCACCCAGATTGCCTTCATCATTGGCATCATGGGATACTGTCTCTTCACCTCTCAATTTTGAGGAAAAATCTTGAGACACAGCTGTGTGTTAGTCTGGTGTAGTTAGGAGGAAGGATCTACGAGGATTCTTTCAGATTGCCTACCATGATCTGCTGGAGCATTCTTTGCCACCAGAAGACTTCATACTCTAAAGTCCTGGGCAAGGTGATAGGAGTCAGTCTGGAAGGACCTCACATAAAGGTCCTTGGGCTTTTTTAGATTTTGGAAATGCCCTCCGAGCCTGCAGCTATCCTGGTTCATTCGATCCTGCAGGATTTACAAGACTTAACAAGGGCTTTGTTTTTGATGGGACTCGACCCTCAGGCCATGACCCCTCCAAAAGGCAGGAGGGGTCATGGCTGTGTTTCAGTGTTCCTAGAAGAGTGGTGGAAGATTACAAAGGACAATTGGGTCCTCAGAATTGTGAAATCTGTTTACCATTTGTGCTTCTCCTGTCCTTCAGCAGCACACCAATGTTTGCTCTTCAATCCAGATCTGTTTCACTCAATCCAGGTGCGTCTTGGTGGAATTGTTTCTCAGTCAACGAGAGATAGAACCTGTCCCTGCCAAAGAACTTGTCAAGAGGTTCTACTCCCACCACTTCCTTATCCACAAGAAGTTACTGGGAGTGAGACCCAACCTGGATTTATGTGAAGACTGAACAAGAGCCTATTATGGGGAGAAGTTCAAAATGAACTCCCTCTACACTATCCTACCCTTCATTCAAGCAAGAGACAGGATGTACACTCTGGAGATACCTCCGATTCGTGGTGGAGTCTTCTTTACACAATACAAGGTTCCTCCCTTCAGACTCTTGGCAGCCCAGAATTAGTAGGTGTAGACAGGTAGACTAGATAGGCCATATGGTCTTTCTGCCATCAGTCTGCCGTCAGTCACTAGCATTCATAATGAACTTTGCCAAGTTTAGCCTTGTCCTTGAAGTATTTCGCATTATGCAGGATATAAATTATTTAAAATTAAATTATTTTTTTTTTATATACAGACATTCGATCTCAATTGAGATCACACCGGTTTACATTCAGATATTGTAGGTATTTCTCTATCCCCAGAGGGCCCAGAGGGCTTACAATCTAAGTTTTGTACCTGAGGCAATGCCCAAAGAATCAAGTTCATTGGGCATTGTGACACCTTGAGCGGTCTTTGGCCTGCTGGAGGGAAAAACTTACTTCTGGTCACTGGCTATACTTTTGTAGTTTTTAATTAAAATCTAAATAAACTCAAATCTGCTTACCTCAGCAGTGCTGGAAACAGAAATGTAGCAGTATATGCAAGATGGTTTAGCATAACTCCTACTTTCCTCTACTCTTGTCTGGGGCCCTCCTCTGGCCCTGACGTTTTCTCTCTCCCCAGGGTAAATGCCCAGGATTCCCTTGTAGAAACATAGAAATATGATGGCAGAAAAACATCTTATGGCCATCCAGTCTGCCCATCCTTCCAATTAATTTAGCATAATTCTTATTACTTCCTTAGAGATCCCCATGTATTTATTCCTTGCTTTCTTGAATTGATACAGTTTGTCTCAACCAATTCCACTGGGAGGCTGTTCCACACATCCACCACTCTCTGTAAAGAAATATTTCCTAAAATTACTCCTGAGTCTACCCCCTTTCAACCTCATCTCATGGCCCCTTGTTCTAGAGCCTCCTTTCTGTTGAAAGACTCACCCACCTGTACATGGAAACCTTTGAGATTTGAAAGTCTCTATCATATCTTCCCTATCTTGCCTTTCCTCTAGGGTATACATGTTTAGATCTTTGTCTATCCCCATATGCTTTAGAATGAAGACTACTGACCATTTTAGTAGCCACCTTCTGGAATGACTCCATCCTGTTTATATCCTTCTAAAGGTGTGATCTCTAGAATTGTACACAGTATTTCAAGTGAGGTCTCACCAGGGACCTACAGTTGTGCACATACCCCTGGCAGAATTTGTAGTATGTGTAGCATTTTAACAAAACATGAGTGATCATACAAAACATGTCTGTTTTTAATGTTTCAAATGAAACTATTATGCATCACAGAATAGCACAATCATTAAACCATAGTAATAACGGAAATAATAAAATGGAAGTGTTCAAAAGTTTGCATACCCTTAGTTCTTAATATCATGTATTGCCCCCTTTTGCATCAATGACAGCTTGCAGTCTTTTGTGATAGTTGTGAATGAGGCTCTCTATTTTCTCATGTGGTAAAGCTGCCCATTCCTCTTGGGGGGGAAAAAGCCTCCAGATTCTATAAATTCTTTGGTTCTCTAGCATGAACAGCATGTTTGAGTTCTCCCCAAAGTGGCTCAATAATGATGAGGTCAGGAGACTGGGATGACCTCTCCAGAACCTTCACTTTCTTCTGCTGCAGCCACTGAAGTGTCAACTTGGCCTTATGTTTCGGATCATTGTCATATTGGAAAGTCCAAGTGCGCCCCACGCGTAGCTTCCTGGCTGACGAATGCAAATTCTTCTCTAATATTTTCTGATAAGATGCGGCATTCATCCTGCCATCAATTTTGACTAAATTCCCTGTGCCATTGTAGCTTGCATACCTCCAAAACATCAGACATTCACCTCCATGCTTCACAGTAGGAATGGTGTGCTTCTCTTTATAGTGCTCTTCAATTTTGGTCTCATCACTCCAAATTAATTTATTCCAGATGTTTTGAGGTTTCTCTAGGTGCTGTTTGGCGTATTGTAAAGAGGCTGTTTTGTGCATTTGTGCATCAATGGCTTTTTTTTTCTAGCAACTCTACCATGCAGCCCATTTTTGTTAAAGTATCTTCTTATTGTGCCTGCTGAAACGCCCATGCCACTTAATTTCAAAGAAGCTTTTATTTCAGTAGAAGTCGTTTGTGGATTTTTCTTTGCATTCTGATAAAATTTCCTAGCAGTTGTCTGAAATCTTTCATGGTCTACCTTGGTATTAACAGAACACACAATTTTCCACTTCTTGATCAAAGTTTGAACAGTACTGATTGGCATTTTCAAATCTTTGGATATCTTTTTATATTCTTTTCCTAGTTTATAAAGTTGAACTGATTTTGCTTGCAGATCCTTTGACAGTTCTTTTGCTTTCCCCCGTGCTTTAGGTAACCATCAGTTAGTGCATCTTTGGATGAAATGCACGATGGTTTCTCAAGAGCTAAGAAACTCTGTTTATACACAGACACTAATTACAATCAAACGAGACACAGATGTGGATACCTACCCTTCATTGCTATCTCAACTTGTGTGTATTATCAGGCCAAACATTCAAGGTTATGCAAATGTTTGAACAGGACCATTTATTTCCCTTATTGCTATGATTTGTTTAATGATTGTGCTATTCTTTGATGCCTAATAGTTTTAATTTAAAACACGTTCAGGCCGATACTATATTGGCGTGCATTAAAGGGGCACTCATGATTGAGTGCCTGTTCCCTTAATGTGTGCTGATCCACCTCTCCAGGTCGCCCTATGCAAAATGCAAATGTGCTGCTGTGGTAAAAAGGAGGTGCTAGGGGAAATGGCATGCCCTTAGCGCTGCCTCGGCAGCAGGTGCCTGAGAGAGGTGGATGCTCAATTTTAGAGCACAGCCACAGGTTAGGAAAATGGATGCTCAATGATAGTATCCATTTTCCTAACCTGACCGCCGGCACACTTTTTTTTTTTTTTTTAACATTTCTAATTTTTTAGTTCCTCTGACTTAATATTGCCACTATATTAAATAGGAGGAAGTACAGAAAAGCAGTATTTCTTAGCATGTAGCAGCTGGACTCAGGACCAATGGATATAGTGTACTCCTGATAGTAGTTGGGAGACAGTGAGATTTCAATCTGACGTCAGCCTACATATACCCGTGCAGGAAGTGCAGCTCTTCAGTATTTTTCCGTCTCCTAAGCAGTTTGGGACTCCACACACACTCACACAGTGTTAGAAAATCCAAACCAAAGAAAGAAAATCTTACCTCTACAAGATGAGCCCCACTCTCCTGCGGTGATACCTGAGGGTCCCTCCCCCAGTCAATCCTACGTTCAGTCATAAGGGCAGTACAACCGGGAGAATTCCTGACTTCTCTGGATCTCTCAGAAGCCTATCTCCACATCTCGGTCCATCATGACCATCAGTGCTTCCTTTGCTTCGATACTGGACCATCATTTCCAGTTCCGGGCGCTGCCCCTCGGACATTCACCAAAATCATGGTTGTAGTAGTGGCGACACTGAGGAAAGAAGGGAATCCTTGTACACCCATATCTGGACGATTGGCTGATCAGGGCAAAATCTCCAGAGGAAAGTTACCAGGCGACCACCAGAGTCAAGAACCTACTGCTGAATCTCGGGTGGGTCGTCAGCACAACCAAGAGCTGCCTGCAGCCCTCCCAATCACTAGAGTACCTGGGAGTCTGGTTCGACACCAAACAAGACAAGGTCGTTCTTCCCCCTACAAGGAGAAGAAAATTGATGGACCAGATGCGAAAACTGTTGAGCTGTGCTTGCCCCAAGGTATGGGACTACCTCCAAGTCCTCAGCCTCATGACATCAACCCTAGAAGTCGTCCCATGTGCATGGGCCCACATGCGACCACTGCAACGTTCTCTATTGTCATGATGGAACCCGATGTCCCAGAACTACTCTGTTCACCTCCAGCTACCGGCAGAGGTGCGGACCCAGCTCCAATGGTGGCTACAAGAATACCATCTGAGCAAGGGAGTAAGGCTATCCCCACCAACCTGGGTCTTGCTCACCACAGATGTGAGCCTACAAGGGTGGGGAGCCCACTGCCAGAAACTGACAGCCCAGGGGCAATGAGACAAGGAAGAGTCAGGATGGAACATAAACCGACTGGAAGCCCAAGCAGTCAGACTAGCCTGCCTATAATTCAGTCACAGACTCTGGGGTGAATCTGTCAGTCATGTCAGACAACGCCACAACAGTTGCCTACATCAACCGCCAGGGAGGAACCAGAAGCTAACAGGTGTCCCTGGAAATAGACCCCCTAATGGCGTAGGCGGAAGCAAACCTCCAAGGGATCTCCGCTGCTCACATCACGGGAAAAGATGTCGTCACTGCGGATTACCTCAGCAGAGAGAGTCTAGACCCAGGGGAATGGAGACTGTCAACCACAGCCTTCCAGTTGATAGTAAACTGCTGGGGAAACCCAGCCATGGATCTTCTGGCAACCCAGTCCAACGCCCAAGTTCTTCAGCCGCAGACGAGAGCCAAATCCCAAGGAATCGACGCCCTCATCCAGACCTGGCCACAGGAAGACCTGCTGTACGCCTTTCCCCCATGGCCACTACTGGGCAGGATCATCTGCAAGATAGAACACCACAGGGAGCTAGTACTTCTAGTGTCCCCGGACTGGTCAAGAAGGCCATGGTACGCAGACATGCGAAGACTTCTTGTGGGGAACCCTCTGTGCCTACTTCCACACTGGGACCTTCTCCGGCAAGGACCAATCCTCCATGAAGACTCAACTCTATTCTCTCTTACGGTCTGGCCATTGAGAGGACTTGCCTAAGAGCAGTTATTCCAAGGCAGTGATTGACACCTTGCTCCGAGCACGCAAGTTTTCCACTTCTCTAACTTACATATGAATATGGAGAATATTCAAAGCCTGGTGTGAGGACAGTGACATCCTTCCACGGACAGTCAAAATTCCCATGATCCTGGAATTTCTGCAGGACGGCTTGAAGGGATAGTCTCAAGGTTCAGGTGACCACACAGGCTTCATTCAGAACCAAAGTGGACGGCATCAGTCTATCATCTCATCCAGATGTCTCCCGCTTTCTGAGAGAGGTCAAACAAATACGACCACCTCTAAAGTGTCCGGTGCCCTTATGGAATCTCAACCTGGTTCTAGACGTCCTAGCGGGGAGCTTCCTTCAGACTTACACATGGTCTGTCACTACGGCTCCTGACCCTGAAGCCTGCATTCCTAGTGGCAATATGTTCAGCCCCCCGCATCTCCGAGCTTCAAGCACTATCCTGTCAGGAACCCTTCCTCAGGTTCACACCGGGATCCATACAGCTTCGCACTGTCTCCTCCTTCCTTCCAACGGTGGTTTCTCATTTCCATCTAAACCAAACCATCTTGCTGCCATCGCCAGATGAGCATAAGGACGCTGAAGACTCACGCCTTCTTTGCCATCTTAACATTGGTAGACTCCTAGTCCGATACCTGGAAAGATCGGAATCCGTACGAAAGATGGGACCACCTGTTCGTCCTTCACAGCGGGAAGAAACGGGGAATCGGCCTCGCAGGCAACCATAGCCCGTTGGATCAAAGAAGTAATCAAGGCGACCTACATAGAGGCAGGGAAGCCTCCACCTCTACAAGTCAAGGCCCATTCTACAAGGGCCCAGGGAGTGTCCTGGGCAGAAACCAAGATGCTGTCACCTGCTGAGATCTGTTGGGCTGCGACGTGGTCCTCCATACATACCTTCTCAAGGTTCTACCGCCTGGATGTCCAGGCCTGGGAGGACACAGCATTCACAAGGGCAGTACTAATTGGGCCATGGGCAGCCTCCCACCTTGTTCGGGAGTAGCTTTTGTACACCCCATTTGTCCTGAGTCCATCTGCTATACGCTAGGAAATGGAGAAATTACTTACCTGATAATTTCGTTTTCCTTAGTGTAGACAGATGGACTCGGCATTCCGCCCACGGTTGCCCCAAAATCCGGAATCCTCGGGGGACAATCCCCGAGAGCAAGACAAACATGGGTAAGCCAGGTATTACCCCAAGTTCAAGACACCCATAGTTACCAGGTGTCGGCGTTTTTCGGTTGAGTGCACTGGTGGTCTCCAGTTGGAAATCAATTCGACCGGTACAAGTTAATCGAGTAATCAAGTTATTAAAACACGCATATATCCACAATTGCTTTTTGAAGAGAATACTGAAGAGCTGCACTTTCTGCAGGGGTATATGTACTAGGGCTGACGTCAGATTGAAATCTGACTCAGTCTCCAACTGCTAGCAGGAGTACACTATACCCATTGGTCCTGAGTCCACCTGTCTACACTAAGGAAAATGAAATTATTAGGTAAGTAATTTCTCCATTTTCTGCTTTTCTGTACACTTTTTGAGCTCCTCCAAAATTTAATGCCTGCTATTACCTATGCGCGCAATTGGACACGCGTTTGGATGCGCTAACTCCTGTTTTGCATCGGGGTTATGTACACGCGTCCGATTGCAGATTAAACCATGCACGGCAGCTAGCGCACAGTATAGCATTGGCCTGATTAAAAATAAAACATGTTTTGTTTGATCACATATGTTTTCTTAAAATGCTACACATCTTACAAATATCAGGGGTATGTAACTTATGAGCACAATAATATACAGGGACAATATTACCTACTTTTTCTGCTGACCATTCCATTTCCTATGCAGCCAAGCATCTTTCTGGCTTTTTGTAATTTAACTTTATTTGGACAAACAACAAAATACAAGCCAATAATTTCCATACTGCTACATCTCCACAGAGACAGTCCGATTATCCAAACAGTTTTTCATACCCCCCGCCCCCCCACCCTCCCCCCACCTAATATACAGCATAAATCTTAGCAAATAAAGGTATCACAATGAAACAGTATACCCCACATAACAGTAACAAAGTATGTAGATATGTAACATCTGCCTTATACAAAAAGAAAGTGTAATGCACCTGCCCGTCCTTATGAACACAAATAAAATAGAATATGATAGACCATCTTTCTAGCTTTTATCATAACTTTATCTACCTGTTTGACCACCTTAAGATCATCAGACACGATTACCTCTAGATCCTGCCCTTCCTTTGTACTTACAATTTCACCTCAAACGACGGTATATAAAACGCTATAAATAAATAATTAAATACTGTATCTTTCCTTTGGGTTTTTGCATCTTAAATGTATTACTCTGAATTTTTTAGCATTAAATCTTAGCTGCAAGACCTTAGACTATTCCTCGAACTTTGCTAGATCCCCCCTCATATTTTCCACTCCTTCCTAACTGTCTACCTTGTTACAGATTTTGGCATCATTGGCAAAAAGACAAACCTGTCCCGACAACCCTTCCATGTTATCGCTCACAAAAATGTTGGAAAGAACAGGTCCAAGGACCGATCCCTGAGGCACACCATTAGCAGCAACATCTCCTGTGAGAAAACTCCATTTACCTTTACCCTTTATCCCCTCCCACTCAGCCAGTATCTAACCCAGTCACTCTAGGATCCATACCAAGGCCACACAATTTATAAATCTGTGTGGAACCCCGTCAAAGGCCTTGCTGAAATCCAAGTACATTATGTCTAGCGCTCTCCTTTTATCCAACTCTAGTTACCCAACCAAGAAATTGATCAGATTCATCTGACAAGATTTACCTCTGGTAAAACCATGCTGCCTTGAATCTTGCAATCCATTGGATTCTAAAAATTGCCTATCCTCTGTTTTAGCAGCGATTCCATTAGTTGGCTCACCACAGAGATCAGATTAACTGGCCTGTAGTTCCCAGGCTCCTCTCTATTTTCACTTTTATGACTAGGAACCACATCCACGCTTTTTCAGTCCTCTGGAACTTCTCCAGACTTTAAAGATGCATTGAAAAGGTCAGCCAGTGGAGCTGCCAGGGCACCTCTTAAGTTCCCTTAGTATGTATCCCATCCAGCCTTATCTATTTTAGTTAGCTTCTCACAAACACACTATTCTGAAAATTGATTGAAGTTTACCTCACTTCCAATCTTATTTTTGTTTTATGTGGTCCTACTCCAGGCCCTTATACAGTGAACTGAAATATTTAAGCAGTTTTGCTTTTTCCTCCTCATCCTCTGTTTTCCTCCCCTTCACCTTTGAGTCTCACAATGCCATGTTTGCACTTCTTTCTGTCACTAACATATCTTAAAAATAAAAAAAACCTCTTGTTGCGCCCCCCCATCCCCATTTTACCATTTATGCTATTTTTTTTCTATTTGCGTTTTCACATTCCTGATTACTTTCCCAGCTTCTCTTAACTTTTCTAGATATTGTCACTGTCTTTCTCTTTCTGCAGTCTCTTGTAGTTTATGAATGCTAACCTTTTCTCCCTTACCTTTTCGGCAACTTCTTTAGAAAACCATAGGGGTCTCCTTTTTCCTCTTCCTTTTCTTTACATTCCTAATAAAAAGGTTAAGTTGCCCTTATGATATCTCCTTTTAGCTTTGCCCATTGCCCTTCTGCTTCCCCTAGATTTTGCCATCTAACTAATGAGTCCTTGAGGTCCTCTCCCATTTTGAGAAAGTTAGCTTTCCTAAAGTCTAGGACCCTCTCCTTTGAATGAACCTTCATCTCTTGTGTCCTAATATTGAGCCACTTCATCCAGATGGCTGCCTTAGAACATAAGAACATTTGACTAGCCATACTGGGTCAGATCAAAGATCCATGAAGCCCAGTATCCTTTTCCAAGAGTGGCCAATCTAGGTCACAAGTACCTGGCAGGATCCCAAGGAGTAGATAGATTCCAAGCTGCTTATCCCAAGAATAAGCAGTAGATTTCTGTAACTCTACCTTAATAATGTTTAATGGACTTTTCTTCCAGGAACTTGTCCAAACCTTTTTTTAAACGCAGCTACACTAATAGCTTTCACTACATCATCTGGCAACAAATTCCAGAGTTTAATTATGCGTTTGAGTAAAAAAATTCTCTTATTAGTTTTAAAGTTATTACCCAGTAACTGCATTGTGTGACCCTAGTCTTTATACTTTTCAAAAGAGTAAACAACTGATTAACGTTTACTCGTTCCATTCCACTTGTTGTTTTATAGACCTCTATTATACCTTAAGGTGGACCAGTCTAAATGCTTGTTCCTGGACTTTTAAGGAGGGCAAACATACACTCCTTTATAGACATGGACAGATTCTGGAGGAGGAGAGCACGCCTCCCATTGGAGCAGGCATTCTGTCTTCAAACCTTGATCCAGAAGTTACTACAGCAGGATCATGTCCCAGCCTGAGAAATCTTGGTGTTCTGGTGCATATGGCAGCAGTGGGTTACAAACCAGGGAAGCTGGGGTTCAAATCTCACTGCTGCTCCTTGTAACCCTGGGCAAGTTACTTTACCCTTCATTGCCTTAGGTACAAACTTACCCCTATATTCATCATTCTGCTATATTTTATAGCAGAATGATGTGTTGCAATAAAAGAGGGTGGGGTAATGCAGCAATCTGCACCACACACTATCACCCCCATAGTGCCATGGGAAAAGGTGTAATTTCCCACTGTGCTGCTGGCAATAATGTGAAAAACATTATCACCCGCAGCACTGCAGGGAGATAATTCAGCCTAAACCCCGCCCACAGTCCTCCCCTTCCCCTAATTTTAATAATACTGCCACGATACTGGCACAGCGTACAATAAAGAATGACCCTATTAGCTTGTAAGCCCACTGGTGATAGGGAAATACCTACCTGAATTTAATCTTTTGAAAGTGCCTGAAAAAGCAGAATATAAATCTAAATAAACATAAGAATTCTCCAGTGGGGTGTCCGCTCCCAGTGGAATCAATGGTTTCAGCCCTTTTGCACCCTGTGAGGGTTACTGCAGAGAAAATATCTTTTTTGGTGGCTAGACCCAAAGATCCTAGAGATAGATGTTCCACCTTGTCTTCTGCCTCATCAAGTAACACTAATAATGGATGCATCCACCAAGGAGTGGGGCACACACACAGGCTCCTTCCAAATCCAAAGGCTGTGGTCATCAATGGAACATCTGTTTCAAATCAATCTTCTGGAGTTACAAGGCATCAGACGTGCATTGAGAGGTGTTTTTGCATCTTGGGGAAAGAATTCTGATCCAGACAGACAACCAGGTAGCAATGTTTTATGTAAACTGACGGGTGCAGAGTATCATGGACCTTCTGTCAAGTATCTTTAAGAATTTTGGGAGTGGGCTTGCAGTTGCAGAAATTTACAAGCAACCTATATTCTTAGGATCTCCAGCACACTGCCTGATCACCTCAGCAGAATTTTCCACTCCCTCACGTGGGCCTCCAGACCAAGAAGCAGCAGACAGGTGATTTGAACTTGTTCACATCAGAGGACAACAGGAAACTAAGCGCGCCTTATCCTCCATTGCTCAAGCTTAGCCCAGGCAAACGTGGTTTTCATACCTTGTTAGGTTGGCAGTCCGCCCGCTGATTTTCCCTTGGATCTGATCTGGGTTTACTAACCGGGGGGGAAGAGTCATCTATATCAGCCAAACTTCTCTCTCAACTTGACAGCATGGATATTGAGCACTTATTAGTCTTAACACTGTTACTGCCCAAGGAAGTTGAGGATATTGTGATTTTGACCAGGAAGCCATCCACTCAGAGGAGCATACAGTTTAAATGGAAAAGGTATCCATTGAAAGCAGGCTTCTTGAACCCTTTTGACTGTGCGCTGGTAGATTACTTTAGTACTTCTCTTTCTCCTCATCAGGACTAAGTATATTGTCTTTTAAAGTGCATCTCTGTGCTATTGCGGCTTACCATATTCAAATGGATGGTAAGCTGATTTCCATTTATTTGGTGTCAAAGCTCATGAAAGGCTTATAATATACAAGACCTACCAGGCCACTGGTGCCATAGATCTCAATGTCATCTTGATACAACTGATGGAGCCGCCCTACAAAGCATTTGCTTCTTTAAAGATCCTTACCTGAAAAGTGGTGTGGCTAGAAGAGTCATTAAACTACAAACAGTGGTTCACTACTTGCCATACCTACTGTGCTTCCACAACTCCACACTCTCCCCAAATTTCTGCATAAAGAGGTTTCAGCATTTCATTTGAATCAAGGCCCTCCATTCACTGGACTGTTAAAGGGCATTGATGTATTATCTGAAAAGAATTCAACCACATCAGGCTTTTCAACTTTTCATCTCTTGTGATTCTAAAAATACTGGGAATAGCGGCTGCCAAACACATGTTGTCCACTGGCTAGTAAGACTGTATTGCTCATTGCTGTTCTCTGGCTGGCCTCCAAATCTCAGACTCTTGTCAAAGTTCATCAAGTAAGAGCCATGGCTCACCTAAGAGCTATGTCTATTGAAGAGTTCTTCAAAGCTGCAACTTGGTCATCAGTTCACACCTTCATGTCCCATTACTGTTACTTCTCAATCTATTGAGAAGTGACAGTAACTTTGGGCAGTCAGTTTTACTCTGTTCACCCACAGAAATGTCCCGTTAACCTTTTTAGTAAGTGCTGTGCCGCAACTCTCAACTTATGTATTATGGATAATTCAGCTGCCTTGTCAACAGAGAAAGCAAGTTTGCTTACCCTAAACAGGGTTCTTGGTAGACAGCAAGATGAATTAGGCATGTTTAATACTCACCTGCCTCCCTGGAGAGTCGACTACATCACTAAAGCTATGCTCTACAATTGACTGGGGGTGCTCATGAGTCAGTGTACGCATGCACAATAGAGCAAACGCTCTGAGCTAAGAGAGGTGGATCTTTTTGGCACTGTTGAATGACATTGCCTTACCTGTCATGGCTAATTCATCCTGCTGTCTATGGAGGACCTAGTGTATGGTAAGTAGACTTGCCATGCAGCCAATAAACATTAGAGGCTTTATTGATGGTTGAGCTCATGTTTGATAGCTCTGTATTTCCGTAGTGAAAGATAAAAATATTAATGGTATTGCGTTACAAGTTACAATTTGTCACGAGCTTCTTAATAAAATGTCTTACAGAATATTAATTCTAAAAGACTGTTTTTGAAATATGCATGTAGATATCTGATTGGACTATATAATTATTTTTTAAAACATTTTTATTCATATTTATTAACATTGTCAATATTGTTTTCATTTAACTCATGGAGCCTATATATTGTGTGCAGAATTTCTTGCTGCTGCTTTTCCTAGCTATAATCTGAATGAATACGGAAGAGATTGGAAAACCTGTATCACAAATGTCAATGCCATGATACGCTGCTTACGCTGTGAAACGGGGAGAGGCACAGTAAGTTCTCTAAAGTTTTTTAAAACATGTTCTAAAGGATGGTATGGGACACATGTTGGGCTCTCTTGTTTATAGGACAACATAATAAATTGCCAGGAAATTTGTTTTAATAAGCTTTATCTTCCCACTTTTTATGGAGCTTTTGTCAGTGCAGATTTAAGGTCTAAAAAGTACCCTAGGTTTGTATATCAGCACCACCTTTGATAGTATTCCTTTGAAATATTTCCTTGTAGATTAAAGTTTTGGGGGGTTTTTTTTGCCTGAATCGATAACGGTAGCGGGTATCTGGGGCATAAAAAAGCCAAGGCTTTTTTTTTTTCTTTTTTAACAATTTTCTTCAGAAAATTGACTAAAAATAAAAAGAGAAAATTTGGCTTTCAAGGACTATTTCAAATTAGTTGACTTCGAAAACAGAGTAGAAATTCTTCCTACAAGTGTGCAATGCTGAGCTACAGTCCTGAATACAAACTTTTCTTCATAATGCAGGGCTTGCTCTGCACGTGAAGAACTTTGCTTTGCTTCCTAGTGATGCTCCAGGCTCCTCCTCAGTCTGTTGGGGAGTTGAGTTCTGCAGCAGACTCCTGATAGACTTTGCAGGGGAATGGTAGTTCTGCGTACCACAAACCCAATTGCCCTTTAAGTCCCAAAACTATGGTAAAATAATTTTTATTTTCTTAATTAAAAAGCCATTTTGAGAGTGTATTACTATGTACATTAGTATTGAACACTCACAAGGCGCATTTCAATTTAGTCAACTTTTTGAGTCCTCATAGTTATAATGTACTCTTGGTACCTTGTTCCCATGTTTCCCTCTTTATCTTTTCAATGAAACAGTCCTTCAGTACTCACAATTTAATTTTCCTTGCCACCAGGGAAATATACCCTTTCTTTCCTCAGCCCCAGGGACTGAGTGCCAACTCTGTATTAATTGATTTTTGATTACAAAGCAGCAAAATAACATCTGTCCAAAACTAGAAAGCAATAATCTTGCCCTCTTTAAAAATAAAAATACACATTTTGATTTTTTGGAAATCCCAAGGTGGCAAGCAGTAATTTCACAATACAGAGACTGCTTTTAATATATAGCGCTTAGTTATTCGGCTACATGAACCAAAGTTGTGCATTGCAGGGCAATGGTGAAGGGACAGAGAAAACTGGTGAGATACCAGAAACATCCATATGTGTGGATTCTGATAATAACGGAGAGGAAGGTGGTGATATTTCTCAGACATCTCAGAAAACAGCCAGCTCAACAACAAATACATCGTGGGATAGTGATGTCCAAGAGGCAGCACCTACATCCTCACCAAATAAACTGCAGCCTTTGGAACCAATGGGTAAGATGGATTTCTTGTTAAAGTAAAAATGTCAGCTGTAGTAACTTTTGATTATGGTCAACTGTTTCAAAGGATACTTTAATTCTCAATAACATATTTTGAGTTGGTACCATAGCAGTGTATGCTGCAGTGTGAGTTCATCTAGGATTTGGTACCAGTCCGGTGGTGTCTGTCATGCCTGGGTATGCTGTGGAGGTAGTACTTTTTAGGTATGGGAAGGAATGGTAGACAGGTAGTGTGTTGAAGGAGGTATGCTATTAGGTCCACAAAGGTCCCCTATGCTGCCCAGAAAGAGAGGAGCTGCATAGACTGCTGGGATAGAAAAAAAAATCATACCAGCTCTAATTAAGATGGTCTTCGTGAGACTTGAAACCCAAAATATAAGAAACATTCATGAGCAAATGGAAGCTCTAGAACAGGGGGGGGGGGGGGGGGGCGGTAATGCTATGAGGCTAGAGAGGAACATAATCAGGAATAATATGGGGAGGCATTTTGTAACCAAGAGTGGTGGATATGTGGAACAGCCTCTCGGTGGAGATGCTTGGCCAAAATAATTAGCAATATTCAAGAAAGCATGGGACAAAGACAGATCTTTAGCAGGGGTGTAAAGCTGGAGATTGAGCAGGATTTTGTAGTATTGTGATAATAGGTAATATGGGAAAGCAAGATGGGTCTTGAGATATTATCTGCCATCGTATTCTGTTTTGTTCAGATGGATTCTTAATTGCAACCCTACTTAAGTTCTACTAAAACTTCTCTAATGGATTTAAATATTCAGGGTGGTGGGATCATAGTCATTAAAATGTTTTCAAAATGTGATGTGCATTACTCTTTTTCACATTAGAACCTCTTGGGAAGCCTTGGAGGAAAGTCCAGCTGCCCTTTTCTGTTATCTATGTGGCCAAGGGAAAGTCTCGTCCAGAGCTATCTGCTCGCTACCTTGTCAGGCATCTCTTTACAGAAGACGTACTGGTGAAAAGTAATGTTTACGGCAACGTGGAGCGTGGCATGGCTCCCCTGGACTGCAACAAGATAAATGCAATGAAAGGTATGCTCAGCTCCCTTCCTCCTCAGATATAGAGAATATTTCTGTGTTAAAGCATGACAGAGTAAAAGTTTAGAAGGATGATCTAAACTCAGGAAAAAAAATCCACGTTGGTGGAGGTGCAAGGCCTACAGTCCGTGCTGATTGCTTAGTGGAGTTAGAGAAGTTAGTTCTGTGAGTTTTCGGTCTGTAAAACGTTTTTGCTTTGATTTAAAAAAAAAAAAAAAAAAAAGGAGCAGTTTCTGTCCTGAGCCTCCCAGGGGGTTTGTAAGTTCCTGAGAGTTTTTGGCGTCACTGGATCTAACGGAAGCGTATCTTCACATAGGCATTCAGGCCGACCACCAGAAGTTTCTGAGGTTCTCTGTGATGGGTCGCTATTTTCGGTTTCGAGCTTTGCCCTTCAGTCTTGCCACCGCGCCCAGAATGTTTACCAAGGTAATGGTTGTGGTGGCAGCTCATCTGCACAGAGAAGGGTTCCTGGTGCATCCATACCTGGACAACTGGCTAATTCGGGCAAAGTCAGAGTCGCTCAGCCAGTTGGCAATTCGCAAAGTGCTTCAACTCCTGCGATCACTGGGTTGGGTAATCAACTTAGCCAAGAGCCAACTGGTGCCCACCCAGTCTTTGGAGTTTTTAGGAGCTCTATTCGACACTCAACAGGGGAGAGTGTTCCTTACCTCAGACCGAATTGTTAAGCTACAAGGACAAGTGTGGGACTTATTGGCCAACTGCCTCCCCAGAGTGCAGGATTATTTGCGGGTTCTTGGCTCCATGACTTCCACCCTGGAGCTGGTGCCCTGGGCCTTTGCTCATATGCATCCTTTACAGTCAGCGTTGCTTTCACATTGGAATCCAGGCTCTGAACAGTTTCATTTACCTCTCCCTCTTACGGATATGGCGCGTTCCAGTCTCAATTGGTGGCTTATCTCGGACAACTTATCCTGAGGAGTTCCCCTGGAGGTGCGCGAATGGACAGTGGTGAACACGGACGCCAGCCTCTCCGGTTGGGGAGTGGTTTGCCTGAGGAAGTCTGTGCAGGGACAATGGTCCCAGGAAGAATCTCAGTGGTCAATCAATCATCTGGAAACCAGGGCAGTGTGGTTAGCATTGCAAACGTTCCGCCCTCTCCTCCAGGGGACGTCAGTCAGAATTCTTTCCAACAATGTGACCATAGTGGCTTATATCAGTCGCCAAGGGGGAGCCAAGTGCCAGCCAGTGGCCACGGAAGCCCGGCAGCTGATCAGCTGGGTGAAGAAGTATTTAGTAAGTATTGCAGCGTCTCCCATAGCAGGAGCCGACAACATTCAGGCGGACTTTCTCAGTCAACGCTCCCTCGATCCCGGGGAATGGGAACTCGCAGACTAAGCTTTCCAGCTCATATGCGATACGTGGGGCGTACCCCGCCTGGATCTCATGGCAACATTTCAGAATGCCAAGGCTCCGCTCTTCTTCAATCGCCGCAGAGAAACAGGAGCAGAAGGGGTAAATGCCCTGGTGCTGCCCTGGCCGACCGACATGCTGCTGTAAGTCTTCCCTTCTTGGCTGCTTGATAGACAAAGTGCTCAGGAGAGTGGACATACACCCAGCAGAAGTCATCCTCATAGCTCCAGAGTGGCCGAGGTGACCTTGGTTTGTGGACCTGGTCAATCTGGCAGTGGCGGGTCCCCTGCAGTTGCCACTATTCCCGGATCTTCTCCATCAAGGACCCATGTGTTTGGAAGAGGTTGATCGCATTTGTCTAGCAGCATGGCTTTTGAGAGGCACCGCCTGAGAAGCAAAGGGTATTCGAACGCTGTGGTGGCAACACTTCATCGGTCGCCACAAGACATCCACCAACCTCGCGTTTTGTGCGCATGTGGAGAATCTTTGAATCTTGGTGCGTGGACCGGGCAATTGTTCCTACTCTGTCTTCGGTGTTGGATATTATAGGTTTCTTATAATCCGGACTCGCCAAGGGCTTATCGTGTAGTTCCCTGAGGGTTCAGGTGGCAGCTCTTGGTTGTTTGCGTGGTTCCATTCAAGGCGTGGCATTGGCTGCTCACCCCAATGTGACTCGTTTCCTAAGGGGGACAAAGCATTTACGTCCCCCGATCAGGCACCCTTGTCCTTCTTTGAATCTGAACTTAGTTCTCTCAGCTCTGTGTATGGCACCCTTTGAGCCTCTGAAAACAGCTCCAATAAAGGATCTCACGTTAAACGTGATTTTCCTTATTGCTATCACATCTGCTCGCAGGCTATCGGAGCTTCAGGCTCTACCAGGTAGGGAGCAGTTTCTGAGAATTTTGGATTCTGGTGTGTCCTTGCAGATGGTTTCTTCCGAAGGTGATGTCTGCTTTTCACGTGAATCAGTCAGTGGAGCTTCCGTCGTTTCCCGTTTTGGACTGGTCAGACCCTGTGTCTAAAGATTTACGGAAGCTGGATGTTCAGGCGTTGTTGCGTTATCTGAAAGTTACTAACGCGTTTCGTGTGAAGGACCATCTTTTTGTGCTGTGGGCTGGTCCGAAACGAGGAAATATGGCATCTAAAGCTATGATTTTGCGCTAGTTGAAAGAGGCTATAAGCTCGGCATATTTGCTGCGTGGTAAGCCTGTACCGTTTGGTCTTCGGGCTCATTTTACCCATTCGCAGGCGGCTTCTTGGGCGGAGTGTCAAATGGTCTCACCGCAGCAGATCTGCAGGGCGGCGACTTGGAAGTCTTTGCATACCCTTGTCAGACACTACAGACTGGATGTTCAGCATCAGGTGAAGGAGGCTTTAAAGAAGCAGTGCTTAGAGCGTGCCTCTCCAGATCCCATCCCAGGTAAGAAAGCTCTGGTACATCCCAGGAGTCTGGACTGATCTGGGTACGTACAGGGAAAGGAAAATTAGTTTCTTACCTGATAATTTTCGTTCCTGTGGTACCACGGATCAGTCCAGAGTCCCGCCTGGGGAACGCATGGAAATAAGGGAGAGTCCGCTCAGTTATTGATTGACTTGTTTTCAGATCTGCAGAAATTGGATTGACCATCCTCAAGTGGTTCTACAGGTTCAATTCCTAGGAGGGTTAAGTGAACTGGTTATTTTTTTTCTTGTTGAAGGGTTATTGTACATAGTTATGGTGTGTTTTTGAGGGCCATTCTGCTTTGACATTGAGTAATACTGCCGGACTGTAGGTGGCACCATACCATATAAGGTGGAGTTTTGTTTTGAAAACTTCTGTCTCCATCTGCTAGAGGGGGGATAAAACCCAGGAGTCTGGATTGATCTGTGGTACTACAGGAACAAAAATTATCAGGTAAGAAACTAATTTTCCTTTTTAAATTTGTTTGACCAAAAAATGGTCCCTTTTGCAACACACATGACTGGAGTTCCAGTTAATTTACTATCTTATTCTGAGAATGTAAATCAGCCCTAGGAGCGCTGCTTTGTTATAGCAGGTGATGAGTTTTCTATATTTATCATAAGAATAAGTAAGCTGAGACAGTCTGAAACTCTCTACAGCTAATTGGATTATGAATAAGTCTGAAGTATCTGCATGAAGGCTTCCAGAAGTTAACATAACCCTTTCCTGGGAAAAAAAAAAACTGAGAGGTTGACAGAGAATGCTTTGGAGCTAATTCTGGTCCCTGCATCATCCCCTGGCAGAATCCAGAGCCAGAGGAAGACTTAAGACAATAAAGTGGGGGAAATAGCCTGGTCTTAAAAAAAAAAAAAAAAGCTACCAATTAAGTAAATTAGGGAAATTATTTTATTTGATTTATATTCCTTCTTTCAACCACTTCAAAGTGGCTTACATTCATGTGCTGTAGATATTTCTCTGTCCCCAGAGGGCTCATAGCCTAAGTTTGTACCAGATGGAGGAAATTGAGGTCATCTAGGGAAGATTCTCCAAGGACAAGCTAGATGAATCAACCGTACAAGTGGGTAACTGTTCCAATATGGAACATTTCCTAGATAGCTCTGGAAAGCCTAGAAGATATATCATGGATCTGCATAGGAGTTCTGCAGTCGTGCTGGGCCTCCCTGTGTCCTTATTTGCTCACAGATGACGACAGATGCATTTTTCTCACTCCATATTTTCTAAGCCTGTGCATTTTTGGGCCATTCAAGTGGGGTCTCCAATTCCATTTCCTCAGCATGTTTTTTGGCAGGTAGCACATTTATTTTCTTTTTTTCCACTGAAGGTGCTTGGCCCTGAAAATCTCTTTTAGATCAAATAAGTGAACATATGCAAGAAAATGTAATTTCAAATTTCTATATGTATTTTCTGGCATGTACTTTGCACCTACTCCTATGCTCCGCAGGAGCTTCCTTATTGCCCTTGAAGTGACTCAACTGCAGTAATTTCCAAAGATCCATGTCATAGTCATCGGTATGTCTCCCTTGGATATCCAGAAGGACATATCCTCTCCCAGTGAAACTTCACCAGTTTTTGCCTCAGCAATTTTAAACAGGAGTTGGACAGATGGATCCTTGAGGCATTCTGTCAGCATCTTAGACAGGTTGAGATACCGGTACTGAGTGCCTTGACTCGGCTGTGCAGCCTATGGAATTGGTGCTCAAAACCTCCTAATTGGAACCAAGTGATTTGGTGCCAGCTTGCACTAAAACTCAACTTCATTGCTGTCCATACCAAGCAGGAACTGCATTGGAGAGGGAAGTCTTCCTGATAGTACGACATCATTTGAACCCAAAGCCCCATCGGCCAACTGGTATACCATCTGAGGGTAAGACTGCAGGGCCAATGACCCCTACCCCTCAGATTGAAATTTCCAAGTCTGGGATCTCTTATAAGTCTGAAGTGCCTTGTCCTGAGGAACAGCATTCTCCAGAGCTCCCATCAGATCCCTGTTTTACATAGACAAGGAATAAATCCCTACCAAAGGATCTTTCCTTTCTGTTTTTATACTGAATATGGCAGAGTGCATCCCATTTAATTTAGAGGTTTAAGATGAGCCTAGAGCACCTTGACAAAGCTTCCACGGATACTTCAGTGCCCTTTATTTCTGCTTGTCCATCAGTTCCTACAGGAGTTACGGAAAAGAATGTGGGAAACTTTACTGTGTGCTTGCTGTAGAGAAGTATAAAGTGGATAGTAAGTACCGTGTCCAGGAGGCTCCTGGCTTCAACAAAATCCAGCTCCCACATCAGTCTGTGATTTTTGAATCCTTCCTGATTACTTCATGCTGTGAGTCACAGACCTTAGGCCTTTACAGTAAATAGTTTTCAGAACTCTGTTGCTCACTTCCCATATAGCATCCTATCAGATTTTCATTTTCCAATTCATGCATCATCATCTGAAAGAGGCAAAGTAGTTCTCCCAGTTTCTCTCTCCAGAGAAACATGAGGATTTGATCATTTACTGTAATGGGCACGGAAAGCATTTGCTCTGTTTGACTTGCAGTGCTTTCCAGATACTGTAGTATTAAGAGTCTCTGGCATGACGGTTAGAACATGCAGACAACATGCCTTAGGCTTCGGAGAAGATGTGCAGAATAAGCTCATAGACTTGCTCTGCAATATGGAAAATATGTATATTTTAAATGTCTGTGGAGATAAAGTCAAGGCAGCAATAAATCTAATGAAGGAACTATGCTTCAGATGTTTTCTGCTACCACTTTGGATCCATCCTCCATTAAAGGAGTCGTTATAGTGAACCAATAGAGAGAGAGAAAAATCCTGGCAGTCAAGCTCATTTGGATCCTACTCAATGAGTAGCATCTGTAAAGAATGTAATGAACAAGAAATTTCTCAAGTAAGGTGCACGTGAGATCTCTTCGAAATGTTTCTAGACTAGGTTGTCAACAGCTTCTGCTCCAGGAGCAGCCCTGCATTTAGGATGGCAAAAATCTAAGGGCAGCAGACCAGTTGAATATTTGCTGCCTCCCTGCTATGCTGCATCTCAGAACAGCCCTCTGCTTCTTACTCCAGCCTCTCTCCCAAGCAGCATGTAGAAAACAAGGAATGAAGGGGGTGCAGATCAAAGAAAAGGTGCTCTGCTTCCTATTCATCCTTTCTTGCCTCTCCTGTGCATGGAATAGGAGGAGGGAGTGCCTCTGGCTGCTGATTCTGCCCCTCTTCCCCAACATAGCTTAAGGAAATTGGAAGGGGGTGGGAGTTGGGGAAGGGAGTGGTGGTGTGGGACAACGTATACACATTCTGAAACTCTCTCCTCCTCCCCTCCTATATTTTCATTTTAGATTTTTATATACCACTTTCTGGTTCAAAAGAAAGTGGTATACATTAGAGAAAAATACAATATATAAAACACTAAAACAATATTAAACAAAATATACATATCAGTTATATTTGGGAACAGTATCTGATTAGGTTATTGAACCTTGTAAAGTTGATATGTAGCTGTGTGTGTGAGGGTGGGAGAAGTGGTGTAAAAGAAGTGAGTATGAGTATGGGAAGGGATGTATGGCTGGGAACACTTTTTATTTATTTTTTTTTATCATTCTCCATGTTGTACCCTTTCCTCACTTTTGTGTGTTTTGGGGGGGGGGGGGCGGGGAAGGAGGGGAAAACTGACTTTCTAAGTGAGATGTGCATAGAGGGGAGCTGGTGCTGTAGGTGGGATGTGCTTGAGGGGGAGCTGGTGCTATAGGCAGCATGTGTGGTGGGGAGGAGTGAGCTCGTGGAGTGGTGTGTGTGGGGGGGAAGGTGGTGATGTAAGGTGGGATATGTGTGGGGAAATAATTGGTGGTGTGGGGTGTGCAGGGGGGGATTTGCTAATGTTGAGGGGGTACCCTTTATAGCTGCCTTCTGCCCCTCCTCCATGTGCATGCATGTGTGTGGGGGGGGGAGGGGGTAAGTGGTATAGGTATACTGTACCAGAAACTCATCTCCTCCTGCAGGGCACAGGATAAGGATCATGGCGGTGTTCCAACTAAGAAATTGTGGCCGATACACAGGACATCCACTCAGCCAGCACAAAGAAAGAGCGCCATGCAACGCAAGTTAACAAACCTGTGCATGACACTGAAGAGCACCAGAAATCCAGTGTGTCGAAGCAACCAGCACAGGTTTTGTCCAAAACTTCAACACACAGCACGAAAAAGACAAAGGGTTACAACGCCTCAAAGCACACTGCTTCAGATGCTCCCTTCTGCTCTTTACATGCCGAGTCACATCATATGGCAAACGACGCCTCAGAGCAATGTGAGCACTCATCCTCTGGAATCCTGACACACACACCCTCAAGTCTTGTGCTCATCACGATGCAGTCAATGCATGGAGTAATCAAGGACTCCTTCAGTGTCTTCACACAAGGGGAAGAAACAATTATTCTCTATCCTAACAACAAAAACATCCGTATCAGACAAACACACCTCGTTCTTCCAATCTCACAAATCCACCTCTTAAGTTTTGACAAACGCTTGCCATCCGTACCACCGATTTATGACCAACCTGGAGCTCAGGACATTCTAAAGATGGCTATATGAACTCAAAGTAAACACAGAATATCTTAAGTACCTATGATACTACCCTTCAAATACCCTCAGCAGGCCCTATTTCATTCCCCATTCCTAGACTCTTACAATGGCTCTGGCTGCAAACACCAGACCTCATATGTTCTCTGCTTCTGGTCACTCAGCCAACATCTCTGGAACATGAATCAGTCTTGGTATTGGAGGATGCTTCCCAGCTAACACCAAAACGTAGATTTCAGCAGGCTGTGGAACAAGTAATGGACATTGTCAAAAATGTATTTATTTCTCTTTCTGCAATTGGAACCTCCAATTTTCCTACCAACTTACCCAGTCTTCCCCCCATCTGCAGAGAGGGTAATACTGTGGGTGTTCCACCAATACCAACCTCATCTTCTGAAAAAAACTAAGATCTCCATGCTGGAGGTATTCCTGCCTAGGTCAATCCCTTTGTGTGAACACTGTCCACCCAGCTCGGCTCAGTCCTCCATACATTCCTACCACTCTCCAGGGGCATCTCCAGGAAGTTCTACCTGGAAACCTTCTGACTCACCTGAAGAACTGCCAGAACTCACCACTGGAAGACCTTAGTTCATAGAGAAGATGGGCACGCCCCTTAAAATAGAGATCTGCAAGGATCCGGACCCCAGATCAGAGGTGATGGGAATCCTGAAGATCCTGGATATCCTCACTGAATCATCATCCCTCCTATCACATCAGGTTCTCAACATGGTACTTATGAAAATGTTGAGACCCTGTTTTCGGGCATGACTTGTTGCAAGGAAAATAGACCTCAAATTCAGACTGAAAAAGTCACGGGTTGCAGGATATTACAGTTGTCCCACAACCCTGGAATGGTAGCATTTGTTATGAAAAGAACAAAAAGGACTTTTGGTCAAGCGGGCAGGCTGAGAAAGTCGCACCTCTCAAGAGCCTGTATATTTATTGGATTTTTGCCATTCAGTTAGACCACTAGTAGTTTGTTTAATCTCCTTATACTAGTGACAAGATTTGAGTTTTTTCCCTCTTACGTCGACAAAAATGCTATATATGCTGAAGGAGAAGATAAAATATACCAAAGTCAAAATGGCATTTCCTACCAGAATTCACTTAAAAAAACATACCAAAAAACTTTTGAGCACATACACACCCAATCCCTTCCACCCCTCCCAAAATCAGAAAATGTTTTGAACATAGCCCACCCTCCTACCTATAAGAGCAACCCAAAACCCCCTTGCCCCATTTGACACTCCTCAAATTCCATATGGCTGCTGGGAGCTTGGTGCAAGTGTCCATCTCCTGGTGCATTCAGTGTTGTCAGAATAAAACATATCCCAAGATCTAGCTTCTACATCTTTCTATATCAAGCCTGTTATTATGCTGCAGCATGTCAATAAGATTCACATCCTTCCTACTTTTACCATACTTGAAATTAAGCAAAATTTAAATCTAAGTTTAAAAACCTGAATTTTTTTTGTCAGGAGTTCAGTGACTAGCAGCTCTGGTACTGTCTTGGAGGAGGAAGGTCTTCTGGTCGGAGGGCAATCATCCTGGTGTAGCAGGAAATGATCCTGTAGCAAGGACATGCTCTCACTTTTGATGGTTAAGGACGATTTGGTCCAGGATATAACAAAAACTGTTTCTGCTGCATTGCAGGCCCAACTTAGCAAGATAGTCATCTCTTGATGAAATGCAAGACACAATATAAAACATACCGAAAGCTTGATGACCTTGGATCGATGTGTGTCATCGCAGAAAATGGTGATGGACCAAATTAATACTAAAATTGCTGAGTTGGAAAAGGAAAACAGTGCCTTATTGGATCACTTAGAAGATCAAGAAAATAGAACAAGGCGCAATAACATCCAATTAATTGGTATACCAGAATTGTTGTTTCAGTTGGTGCAGATAGTGTTACCCAAAACACTTGGCTCTCTGCTAACCGAACCAGTTCTGGTTGAGAGAACACATTATTGGCATCCTTTGGGAAGGAGATGCTAGATCAGTCAGTACTTGCTAGAATTCTAAATTATGCAGACAAGGTGAAGATCATGCAAGCCTATAAAAAAATAAATCTCAAGTAAGAAGGGACAAAATAATTTAATGATTTCTCTAGTAAGGTCTCGGAAGAAAGGAAGAAGATGGTGCTGGTTTGCTCTGCCCTATTTCATAGAGTGAAATTTAGTTTCCAGTATCCAGCCAAAATCCGTATTTTTGCTCAAGGTCTGGCACAGCAGTATTTGGACTCCCTGTGAGCAGTCATAAACTGAGTTTATTGCTACTGTTATTACATGGCTTTGGTGACCTTTACTTTGTTGACATTCAGTGTTTCTGCTGGATTATGCTTCATACTGGGGCCGAGTTTGGGGTTTTTTTTTTGGGGGGGGGGCAGGGAGCTTTGGTAATTATTCAGGCTCATGATTTAGATTTTTTAAGGTCTTTGGCTTTTTTTTTTTATCTACTTCTTGCTGCTATACATAGTACTATGGACTTTATCTGGGTCCCCTTTGTTATTTAATGGATGGCCTGTTATGACACAGTTGAGTTAGTGCTCTGACATGAGGATGATTGTAAGAGCAGTCCCTTTTATTATATTTGGTGAACATCACAGCTATTCATCTCATACAACCTCCAATAAATTGGGAATGGCAGTTAAAAAAAAAAAAAATATTTTGTCAAACTGGATTTTGTCCTGTATACAGTATTGTTATTCGGCAAAGAAAATTGATATCGCATACTCAGTGAAGGCCCATTCAGTGCGAGTGACAGCTTCCTCTATAGCATACTTCAGAAACGTGCCTATAGAAGATATCTGCAAATCTGCCACTTGGTCATCAAGTGCGTACCTTCATGTCTCACTCACTACTGACACGTTAGCCACAGACAGCTTGGTGTGGCAAGCAGTATTTCACTATGCAATGTCCACATATGCTGCTGTCCATGAAGGAGTCTAGGTTGCTAATTTTCTCTATAATGCTACACCTCAGCCTTCAACTTGGGGACTCCCTATTGAAAATGGCTAATTCAGCCTGCTTATCGGGGGGAAAAAAGCAAATTTTTGCTTACCTTAAATGGTATTTTCCATAGATAAGATGAATTAGCCATGTGATACCCACCCTTCTCCTTGGACAGCAAAATGACAGGTTGCCTAAGCTTTGATACAAACTGAGGAGATTCTGGAAACTGCTGTTGTGCAAGAAATCCCATATGTGCCCAGTAGAGCTAAAAGCTCTACTAGCTTGGAGAGAGAGTGCTGCTTCGTGCCTCCTGATGACATCACCTACTGAGCATGGCTAATTCATCCTGCTATTTTTGGAAATCACTGTTCAAGATAAGCAAAAGCTTGCTTTTTTCCTTCTTTTAGAGTTGCTTGATGTTAAGCAAGTTATATGCGCTCACTCAGGAATGGTTCACGTGAGCTTTAATTCTGTTTAGTAAGTGGGTAGAATCTGTTAACTCTAGAACCTTGCAAAAGTTTTTCTTCAATTTCAGAGTCTTAATTAAACAATTTTTTTTACATAGCATATAATTTCTTTTCCTTCTTAGACCCATTTTTATTTTTTACCGACTTCCTGTAAGCTTGCTTATCCTCCCAGCTGTGTGTGAATTCATTGAAAATGCTTTTAGAGACAGACACACTTGTATTGCTTTCATGAATTCACAAAAAAACCACCCCACCTGCCTTTTTGGTAGTTGACCACTGTGCTCTTTCTAGATTGACACTTGGAACCAATGGTTGTAGTGAACATATGGTAGTTAGTTATGACCTGGAATAACTCATTTATTTATTTAACGTTTTTCTATACCGAATTTCATGACAAGATTCATATCAGACCGGTTTACATAGAACTAAGGGACTAACCAAACATAACCAAATAACAGGAAGGCCGAAGCGCAGTTACATATAACAGGGAGATGGAACTTGGGGGCTAGAGTAGCCTGGAAATAAAAGGACAGCGAAAGAAAAACAAAAAACTAAAGGTTGAGAACATATGTCTATACTGTGGCTGGACAGAGTGTCTAGTCAATTGGGAAGATTCTGGTAGAGTTATGAAAAAATGTTAGAGCTTAAGGGAAGGCTTGGAGGAAAAGCCAGGTCTTGAGATTTTTTCGGAAGGTTATTTATTTATTTATTTTGTTTATTTAACAGTTTTTCTATACTGACATTAAAATACACATCAATACACAGGTTAGCAGGCAAGGTTCCAATCTTAGGTCGGTCGGCAGGTTGTTCCAGATGATTGGGCCTGCTGTGGAGAATGCCCGTTCTTTAGTGGAGGCTAGACGTGTGGATTTAGTTGGGGGGACTTGAAGGGTTCCTTTATATGCTTCTCTAATTGGTCTTGCGGATGAGTATAGTTTGAATGGGAACTGAAGGTCTAGAGGTAGTTGGTTGTGGATGGAATTGTGTATCATGGTGAGCGCTTTGTGTAGGATTCTGTATTTTATAGGTAGCCAGTGCAGGTTTTTAAGTATCGGGGTGATATGGGCTCCCTGGTTGGTGTTGGTTAAGATTCTGGCTGCTGAGTTCTGGAGCATCTGTAGTGGTTTGGTGGCGGAGATCGGGAGTCCTAAAAGGAGAGTGTTACAATAGTCTGTTTTAGAGAACAGTGTTGACTGGAGGACAGTTCTGAAATCCTGGAAATGCAGAAGGGGTTTGAGTCTTAAGAATTTGAAGCTTGTAAAAACAGTCCTTAGTGATATTGTTGATAGATTTCTTTAGGTTCCAATGGTTATCAAGGATGACTCCTAAATCTCTAACTTGTGGTCTGTGGGTTAGAGCCTGTC
Organism: Rhinatrema bivittatum; assembly: GCF_901001135.1. Lineage (NCBI taxonomy): Eukaryota > Metazoa > Chordata > Amphibia > Gymnophiona > Rhinatrematidae > Rhinatrema > Rhinatrema bivittatum. The sequence continues at coordinate 221,959,199 of NC_042619.1, forward strand.
TGATCTGTGTTGTCTGAGCAGTCAGGGGAGATAAGAAGGATTTCTGTTTTGGCTGCGTTGAGGACCAGGTTTAAGCTAGTGAGTAGGTGGTTGATGGACTTAAGGCAGTCCTCCCAGTAGGAGAGTGTTTTTGTAAGGGATTCTTTTATAGGGATCAAGATCTGAACGTCGTCAGCGTATAGGTAGTGAATTAGGTTTAGGTTTGTGAGCAGCTGGCAGAGGGGCAGAAGGTAGATATTGAAGAGGGTAGGGGATAGTGAAGAGCCTTGGGGAACACCTAGAGTAGATTTGAATTTAGGGGATTCTTTGTTATTGATTGTGACCTTAAAGCTTCTGTTATTGAGGAAGGAGTGGAACCATCTGAGGGCGTATCCAGATAATCCGATGTCTGAGAGGCTCATTACAACTCATGTTGTAATGAGCTGGAAGAGCACCAGTCAGTTGGTCCTGATATGTTGCTTTCATTGAGTAGTATGCATATTTTTAAGCTAATACACTAATTATAAACCTTGTAAAAATCATTACAGCTCTAACACTATCATAAAGCTCTTAGGTTTATGAAATACTTTTTAGTATTGGAATAACACATTCTTGACATCTATTCAAAATGGGTAAAATAAATATACAAATTTATCACAAGTATGTAAATCTGTAAGGTAAAATTATAGCTTGTACACACACAGACTTCTTTTTCTTATTTTCAATCATTAGACTTTCTTGAAGAAAACTATCCATCGTTTGATCTCAACGAGACTGGATATGATTGGAAGGCGTGTGTGGCAGCCATAAATGGCACAATCCGTAGTCTCAGGCATGACCTCAAGAAGGCCTCAGCTGGAGCCCAGAAGAAACCACTGTTGGCGCGCACATTACTTGAAAAGAGCCCTAGCCCGTCTCCAGGAAGGCCTTGTGGGGCGGACACAATAAGCCTGATGGAGTAGATGAGGAGAAGAGAGAGACTGGCAAAGCAAATCATTTTGAGCAGTTGTCTTAATTCTTAAGGTGCAAAGGTGATGCTTCAGGTGGGGTCCCCACAACCTGTGTATCCCAACACTTTGAACTGTAGTCCTGTTGCAGGAAGATAAACTTGGGTTCTTTCTAGTAAAAAGCTTTTCCCTCCCCAATGTTTTTGGTATAGATTGAATAGGAAAGAAAACTTGGTTCTTGTACCTGCTTTCAAGCATAAACAAACCCATAATTTGAAGTAAAAAAAAAATCTTCCCCTTTTAAATTTGACAAGAAAGGTTTCTTTATTATTGCTCATTTTCTGCTGGTTATGACATCTATTTTTTTTTTTACATAGTCTGTTGAATAATACATGTACTGATTAAATACTATCTTAATCAAAATTAAAATATATAGGTAAGGTGATTTTGTATGCAGAAACCACCTTTTTAAAGCAGCGGTACTAGCTAGATTATTCAAAATATCAACATTCCTTGTTCTTGGCTCTGCAGCTTGCAGTTTCAGTATTCCTGAGCCTTTTTTTAAAATTTTGATACACTATTCCAAAAGTGTGGGAAAACATAAGAAATAAATGTGTGCTTTTATTAGGGTGATGGCTTTCACCTGAGTCTCATTGTGATAACCTGCCTGGAGTTCTGATAAGAATCAGCATAACAGTTCCTTGAGAAGAAACTTGAATATCTCCTTAAGGAAAATGTGAATAATACTAGGATCCTGATGATTATGTAACCTGTCCTTTGAGTAATCTAAAGGAATTGCTACTACTGCTGCTTTTTCCCCATTTTTCTTCCCTCAATGGCCTCTGCCAGCCTACCCTCTTCCCAGATGGCAGGAGTCACCACACTAGCACCAGCCTTCCCTCTCCCTGACCTGAATTCACAATCTCCATGATGCACCCAGGCCTAATTAGCCCTGGGGCTCTCAACTTAGATCCTCTGTAGCACAACACTGCTTTAAATTTTTGAAAGAGTAATCATATTAGGAACTGCATTTATTCCGTAGATGTGGATCAGGTATTTTGTTTTATGTTATACAGTCAAACTCATTAAAAACCTCAATGGTACCCCTAACACTCACTTAGGGTTAACTCTTTAGCCACTTGGATGGTCCCACAGAGCACTGCCCAGACCCACCTGAGCATGTGCCCCTATACTGGCAACCTCCCACTCACCAACAGGGTTTCTGCCTTTGTGTAAGTACTCTGCCACAAGTTACATCCTGACAGTTTTCTGGGGACATGGAGTTTCTCAGTTCCCAGAAAAATATTCATAGACTGTGCATCCAAAATACCAGGATCACAGAGCATCTCACTTACCTGGGATACCAATTAGCAAAAAACAGTGGTAATAACCTAAAAATTTGGTATTAAACAGTCAAAACAGTGAATGTTAATGATTTTAAATAAAACTGCATTACAACAGGCAGAGAAAAGAAAAGGATTTCACAATAACATGGTAAAATTACTTCTTACCTTAAAATTTCCTTTCCTTGAATAGCCAGGCCAGACCAGCGAATTATGCATGCTAACCAGCAGATGGAGACATCAACAGGTTCACTGATGTCACTCCCAACATACTTCTGTGCTGACATCAGCCTCCCAGTATTTCTGGAACAAGCTAACTACCGAGGCCTTTCTTCTTTCTCTCTCTCTCTTTTTTTTGTCAAAGAAAAATTTACCCTGAGAACAGTAAACAAAGCTTGTCTTCCCCTTAGGGCTATGCTCCACTGTGGAGGAAAGACTGGCCTTTCACCACAGGAGCTGCTGTCTGTCCAAATTCCTTAATTCCATCCAGCCTAACCAGGCTTGAGTCCACAGTATGGGATTGCTTGCCTTCCATCTGCTGGAGACAGAATATTGGCAGGCTGGTGTCAGCACGGAGGTATATAAGGAGTGACATCAGCAAACCCGTTGATCTGTCTCCATCTATTGGTTGGCATGCATAATTCGCTGGTCTGACTGAATGAAGAGGAATAACTAGTTAACTGAGTCTGTCTGCAGGCTAAACTTGCCTATCTTGATCAAGTACTCTTCAATTGCCATTTACAGCAAAGACTAGAGAATTCTAGCAACTTTGGGACTAGTTCTATGTAAGCTGGGGTACAAAGTACAAACTCTAATCAATGTGTTTTTTTTGACCAGAAATAACTTTCTGGCCAGTGGCACTGCAGTATTTTAGTCCTACCGCTTTCCCAAGGATACTGGGAAATTGTTGTCTAAGCCTCTCTCTGAAGTAGAGCATTCAACCGAAGCCTGTGTTTGCACTTCATTGTAAAGGTTAAACACCAGCTGTGGGGAAAACATTTATAGGGGAAAACGAATCACAGAACACCCAAAACACCTGTTTCACGGATTGCTGGTCAGGTCTTAGTAGTCTAGTATCAGGGCAGTCCTGACTCATCCTTCCTGGAGAGTCCATCTGGGTTGCCATGTTTTCAGCCCCTATGGAGCTGGATGGTGAAGTTCTATATCGGTAGGGACAAATGCCAATGAAATAGCTTTCCATTCTCTCTTGAGCCACTTTTAAGCCAGATCAACAGATTGTGATCTGTGATGACGTGAAGTCAAATCAGTACAGATATGGTTGCAAACTTTAAAGGGCCCACACTATGGCCAACCATTCTTTTGTCCAGGAGCTTATGGCCCAGATACACAATTTGATATTCGTCCCCTTTGCTGTTCCATTGACTGAGTACAGCTCCAATGCCATAAGTTGAGGCATCAGTCTGTACCATAGAACTTTTTTATAGTCCAGTGCAGCTAGTACAGGAGAAATATCCAATGCAGATTTTAAGGTTTGGAAGTCTGCTTTGCATTCTGGTGACCAGGAAATGGTTCTTGATGATCTCTTTTAAATCAGGTCAGTCAGGAGTTTGGCTGTTGTGCTGTACTAGGGCACAAACTTTCTGAAATACCCTGCTGTCTCTAGGAAGGCTAGTGCTTGCTTTTTAATTTGGGAGTGGACCGGTTTTGTATCACTTCTACTTTTGGTGGTTCAGATTTTAACTGTCTTACCTCTCACTCACTGTCCTAGGAACTGGGTTTCTCCCATTCCCACATGTCATTTTCTGGGTTTCATAGTCAGACCTGCTGCCCATATCCAGTCTATTACCTCAAATAAATGAGCTATATTTTTGTCCCATGTCTGACTGTACATGGCATCATCATTTAGATATGCCCTAGCGTATTCCTGAAGTCTATCTAGCAGGTGATTGACCAGGCTGTGGAATGTAATGCCTTTCAGAATTTTTAATGCTGAAAGTCATTATATAGAGGCCAAATGGGGTAATAAATGCAGATAACTCTTGAGCAGTGTAGTAAGTAGGAAAATTGGTGATAATTTTGTCATAGAATACACAACACACTTATAAGTATAGAAGTTTTTCTTATAAGTCTAAGAATAAGCAATAAAAGCATGCAAGATTAGAATTTACATTAAAGAATATAAACAAAGATACTTCCCCTCACAGTTTCCAATGTGAGTCTTATATATCTTTGGAAAGACGGAAACACAATGTTGGAAAACCAGGAACAGTTCATTAGGCCACTTCATTAACCACTGTAATGTTCAAAAGCTTTTCTTCTGATCTCTTCTTTCTCTGATTTCAAACAGCTTGAAGTTGGACTTTTTATGTTGATTCTGCTGACCTTTGTCCTAGTTTGTGTTTCTCTGGGCTGCTCCTATGTGTTCTTGAGGCCCCAACTGTCTGTCCTTATCATATCAGCAGATAGGTGTGGCAAAGTGGTTACTGTCCTGTTTTCCCTGATACCTGCAGTTAGCCTTCTGAGTAACTGATCTTTAATATATCTGATCTCATGACTTGTTTCTTGTTACAGACAGGCTAAGAAAAATGGCATATTCTCAAACGTATAGGCCGTACAGCAAATAATTACACTAGTAATATTAGTGATTCTCTGTTCCATTCTTTCTATTGCGGTACAAAGTTCTTAACATAAACTAAATAACTGCTTAAAATAATTTCCCATATTCCACCTGCCAGATTTTGGAGCAGAGTAATCACTAATAAAGGTTATTCATATGTAATTCCACCTTACGCAGAGGAAGGATAAGCGCACGAGTCATAATAGCTTTCACAATACATATCAAAATAATAATTTCAAGTATAATAGCAAAGCCAAATCAGTATTTTCTTTTTCGATACCTTAATCTGTTTCCACTATGCACACATACTAACAGCCCAGTCAAATTCTTTGGCCCATCTTGGGGGAAGATTATAATTTTCAATTAAGTGTTTAGTGCTGTTTAGTACCTGTGGGGTACGATCAATAAATCTCTGTGAAACTGGGCAAGACTTCATCATTTAATACTTGGCAAAAAAAAAAAAACCCTTTTCCTGCCAGGATTAAATCTAATGCTATGTCCATGGCTTCTGAAACATTGCAATGTCGGGCATTTCGACTATAATATGGTGGAACTAAATTTACAGCATCCCTTCCTCAAATTTTTTTATAAAGGGAAGAAAAACATTTTGTGAATAATTATACAAATGTGTGCTTTTTAAGTTTTGCACAAAGGGAAAAGGAATCTTTAATTGTACACTTCAAAAAAAAAATGTTTTAAGAATGACTGATTAAAACCAATGCACTACAAAAGGGCAGTGCTTTGAGCCCCAATGATATCTATTACACAGTGCAATATGATGGTCATTCTTTTCTAATTTATAAATAATTATATATATTTCAGTTCAGTCACACATCTTTATATTTGGTGAGATTTCGGTTTTTTGTTATGATTATCCATGGCATAACAATGAGTTTCAGCTGATTGATTTGCTAGAGCACAGAGATTATCCTGGGTAGCATTCTTAAGGGTTTCTACTAACACTTTGAAGCACAGGACAGCAGTAGAGAGACAGCTAATAGCATGTAAGTTGGAAAATGGGAACTCTGCAGAACCCATTAATCTATGGCTTTCCTCAACAGTAATTGTGCATATTGTAAGGCATTCTGACTGCCCTGGTCAGAGAAATACAAGAGGGGAGGTTTTCTAAGGTATGCCATTTGCAACGGGACTTATATGTCTACTTGTACTGGGGAAAAGCGGAAATAGGGAAATAAGCATACACTGGTACATTTTCCAGTACAATCAACAGGGGGAGTAGCTTGAATTTTATATTCCCTTGACAAGAAAAATACACAAGAGCTAATACATGGTTAGGATGGGAAATAGGCTAGGAGGACTGAAAGTCCAAAATAATCATTTTAATAATAAACCACTCTTCCCACAAATGCAAACATGAGACATTGTTATGGGATGGTAATCTAGAGTGATTGACTGGTATTGACATTATCTCAGTGACTACCTGGTACTGCTGGAATATCTAGTTATGATATTATTTGGCACCAGCAAAAATATTGGCAGTTGCAGCTTGTCATGGGGGGGGGGGGGTGAAGTATTCTTAAATAAAACTGTGGGCTAAAACATGGGTTTGGATTTGAGTGGTTACTAGAGTTGAGGGTTCAGTAGAAACAAAGTGTAAATGAGTGACATAGCAGGAGTGAAAAGTATCATTAACTAAAGGTTTAGCTCATGGGCACAGAGCAAGGAAATGGTATGGGGGCGTTCTGTGATATACCAAACATGGGATGGTAAAATTAAAAATATTAAGAAATGCCAATGATATCTCCAAGGTTAAATTCTGAAGGATTACTATTTCATGCTTATGGCATATGTGTTTTACCATTATTTATTTATTTATTTTAATTTTTCTATACCGAAGTTCCTGTACGAATACAAATCACACCAGTTTACATAATAACAACAAAATTCGCTTAGGAGCGTTACATAGAACAAGGAAGGCATAAAAATATGAAATGAATTTTAACAACATATTGTAAACTGTAACATATCCTATCATCAATTAACTTCTCATAAATATATGTCTCGGAGGAAAGCTTTGGGAAGGTGGGTGGGAAACAAGGTGGGAGTGAATTGCGGTAGAACGAGAGGAAGAATAAACAGTCTGAGGTTGCAAGAATTAGGAGACTGTGATGGCTGGAATCTGGATAATGGGAAGAAGAGCATTAGGAGTCAGGGAAGGCTAGGCTGAATAGCCATGTTTTAAGTCTTTTTTTTTTTTTGAAGGAAGATGGACAGTGCTCTTGTCTGAGGTCTGGTGGTAATGTGTTCCATTGATGAGGTCCTGCTGTCGAGAGGGCCTTCTTTCTTAGGGCTGATTTTGCTTGTGGGGCAAACATGGTGTCTTTATAGGCGCTTCTAATGGGTCTGTATGAGGTGTGAGTTGAATAGTGGTGTCGATTGATGTGAGGTTGTGTTTGGCTTTGCGGATAATCGTGAGGACTTTGAAGAGGATCCTGAACTTGATGGGTAGCCAGTGGAGGTGCTGAAGAACGGGGGTGATATGATCTCTTTTTTTGGTATTGGTGAGGATCCTTGCGGCTGAGTTTTGAACCATTTGAAGAGGTTTATGGTGTTGGCTGGGAGTCCAAGCAGGAGGGAGTTGCAATAGTCCAGTTTTGAAAGGATGATAGATTGCAATACTAGTCTGAAATCTTGGAGATGGAGAGGTTTTAAATTTCTGAGAACTTGTAATTTGAAGAAACAATCTTTCGCTGTGGTGTTCACAAAGTTCTTTAGGTTGAACTGATTATCTAGGATCACGCCTAGATCTGACGAAAGGAGATGATTTGATCGTTGAGTTGACCGAATGAGCTGGGGGTGGTGGTGTTGGAGGTTTGGTGGGGATTTCCTTTGAGATGATAAGAATCTCGGTTTTGTCGCTGTTTAGGACCAGGTTGAGCGTGGAAAGTAGTTGGTTGATTTCTTGGAGGCAGGTGGTTCAGTGTTTTTTGAAGAGAGTTATGAGGATTTGTACATCGTCTGCGTAGAGATAGTGGGATAGTTTTAGCCTTGTGAGAAGGTGGCAGAGTGGTAAAAGGTATATGTTGAAGAGTGTTGGAGATAGGGAAGATCCTTGTGGGACACCCTGGTTGGAGCAAACAGGGGAAGATTCTTTATTGTTGATCCTGACTTTGTAGTACCTGTTGGACAGGAAGGATCTGAACCAATCATGGGCAGGGCCTTTGACGCCTATGTATGTTAGTTGTTCCAGAAGGATGTTATGGTTCACGGTGTCAAAGGCAGCTGACAGATCGAGGAGAGCGAGAAGATAGGTTTGTCCTTTTTCCAAATTTAATAGTATAGTGTCTGCTAGGGATATGAGCAGGGTTTCAGTACTGCGTGTTTTGCGAAATCCGTGTTGCGTGGGGGAGAGAATGTTATGCTCCTCAAGATTAATCTGATAGCTGTTTGTTGACTATTTTTTCCATGATTTTTGCTATCATGGGAAGGTTGGCTATTGGGCGGAAACTAGACTGTTCTGTGGGAGGTAAGTTTGGTTTTTTTAAAATAGGTTTGAGAATAGCAAACTTAAGAGGGTCTGGCACTGATCCTTGGGATAAAGGGAGGTTAATGTTGTCTGAGATTGGCTTGGAGATGGTGTTTGGGATGTTGAAGAGCAGGTTAGGCGGTATCGGGTCCGAAGGATGAGAGGTAGGTTTCAGTTTTTTGAGTATATTTTCTACTTCCCGTGATTAAGTTGGATCGAACGCTTCGATCATTGAGTTCGGTTTTGGTAGAGAGGGGAGGGCGTGAGAAGGTATTCCATGGGTCGTGTGCAACGTGGCGGTTAGGTTGTTGATTTTTTTCTCAAAGAATTGTGCAAGTTCCGTGGCTTTGTTGAGTGCAAGGTCATCGGGAATGGTAGGGGGAGCTGGCTTAGAGAGTGCTGAGACATATGCGAAGAGAGCTTTAGTATCGTAGATGAAATGGTGGATCTTCTTTGCAAAGAAGTCTTTCTTCATATCACCTATAATTATCATATAGGTGATATTAGTGTGTGATTCTAATTCTAAGCATGTAAAATGGAACATAAAAAAAAGAACCTAACAAACCCCAACAGGTTAAAGAAAAGAAACCAGTCTTTTGTATAAAATGTTCGTAACTATAACCATATTTATAGTTCTACAAAGTAGAGATGAACGTGCACCATAGATCGTTTTTTTGTATCTCTGTACTTGCATTGGGGCTTGTAGAAACATTCATTCTGATGACAAAACAGACAAGCAATTTACAGTTGTCTCATCTTTCAGCAATGACTCTTGCAACATGCTGCAGTAGGGATAAAAGTACAGGGTAAAAAATCCAAACTTTAACACTAACAGTTTCTTTGTACATGGTACTGCTCTACATTTATTCAATATTCTAAACTCATGCTCTAAACTCTTTTTCAACATAACTACTATCAGACTAATTTATTCTTCCATCCCCTGTCTAATAACTAAGGCAACTCTGTATAGATTAATTTATAAATTCTCTCTCTGTGGCTTTCTAGGCAAATATCCTGCATCTTATTCTGCGATTCATGCTGAAACAGGGTATTTCACTACATAAAAAACAATAATAGGAATAGAAAATAAGAAGAAACTTATGAACACAATGGGTCTTGTGTAGCAGATGTTCTGGTCTGATGGAGAAATTTGCTGGCGCTGATTGGGACCATGCACTTCCAATCTTGTCCCCCATTTCTTGTAGCAAGATCTCAGCATTAGACATGCAAACTAATCAGCACATCTGCCTGATGCAGGGATGAAAAAGGAGAAGATAGACAAAAAGGGTCATAAGAATATAAGAAATTGCCATAATGGGTCAGACCAAGAATCCATTAAGCCCAGCATCCTGTTTCCAACAGAGGCCAAACCAGGCCACAAGAACCTGGCAATTACCCAAACACTAAGAAGATCCCATGCTACTGATGCAATAAATAGCAGTGGCTATTCCCTAAGTAAACTTGATTAATAGCAGTTAATGGACTTCTCCTCCAAGAACTTATCCAAACCTTTTTTAAACTCAGCTACACTAACTGCACTAACCACATCCTCTGGCAACAAATTCCAGAGCTTAATTATGCATTGAGTGAAAGAATTTTCTCCAATTAGTTTTAAGTGTACTAAGAACATAAGAAAATAAGAAAATGCCATACTGGGTCAGACCAAGGGTCCATCAAGCCCAGCATCCTGTTTCCAACAGTGGCCAATCCAGGCCATAAGAACCTGGCAAGTACCCAAAAACTAAGTCTATTCCATATTACCATTGCTAATGGCAGTGGCTATTCTCTAAGTGAACTTAATAGCAGGTAATGGACTTCTCCTCCAAGAACTTATCCAATCCTTTTTTAAACACAGCTATACTAACTGCACTAACCACATCCTCTGGCAACAAATGCCAGAGTTTAATTGTGCGCTGAGTAAAAAAGAACTTTCTCCGAATAGTTTTAAATGTGCCACATGCTAACTTCATGGAGTGCCCCCTAGTCTTTCTACTGTCCGAAAGAGTAAATAACCGATTCACATCTACCCGTTCTAGACCTCTCATGATTTTAAACATCTCTATCATATCCCCCCTCAGTCGCCTCTTCTTCAAGCTGAAAAGTCCTAACCTCTTTAGTCTTTCCTCATAGGGGAGCTGTTCCATTCCCCTTATTTTGGTAGCCCTTCTCTGTACCTTCTCCATTGCAATTATATCTTTGAGATGCGGCGACCAGAATTGTACACAGTATTCAAGGTGCGGTCTCACCATGGAGCGATACAGAGGCATTATGACATTTTCCGTTTTATTCACCATTCCCTTTCTAATAATTCCCAACATTGTTTGCTTTTTTGACTGCCGCAGCACACTGACCTGACTATTTCAATGTGTTATCCACTATGACACCTAGATCTTTCTTGGGTTGCTAACTTTTTGGAGTGCCCCCTAGCCCTATTATTTGAATGAGTAAATAACCAATTCACATCTACCTGTTCTAGACCCCTCATGATTTTAAACACCTCTATCATATCCCCCCTCAGCCATCTGTTCTCCAGGCTGATCAGCCCTAACCTCTTTAGCCTTTCCTCATGGAGCTGTTCCATCCCCTTTATCATTTTGGTCACCCTTCTCTGTACCTTCTCCAATGTAGCTATATATTTATTTTTAGATGCAGTGACCAGAATTGTACACAGTACTCAAGGTGCGGTCTCACCATGGAGCGATGCAGAGGCATTATGACATATTCCATTTTATTCACCATTCCCATCCTAATAATTACTAACACTGTTTTTTTTTTTTATTGCTGCAACACACCGAGCCGACGATTTCAATGTATTATCCACTATGATGCCTACATCTTTTTCCTGGATTGTAACTCCTAATATGGAACCTAATATTGTGTAAATACAGCATGGGTTATTTTTCCCTATATGCCTCATCTTGCACTTGTCCACATTAAATTTCATCCTCCATTCAGATGTCCAATCTTCCAGTTTGCAAGATCCTCCTGCAATTTATCACAATCTGCTTGTGATTTAACTACTCTGAATAATTTTGTATCATCCGCAAATCTGATAACCTCACTTGTCGTATTCATTTCCAGTTCATTTATAAATATATTGAAAAGCACTAATCCAAGTACAAATCCTGAGGCACTCCACTATTTTCCCTTTTCCACAGAAAATTGACCATTTAATCCTTCTGTTTCCTGTCTTTTAACCAGTTGGCAATCCAGTAAAGGTTGTCAAAACATATATATATATATATATATATATATATATATATATATATATATATATATATATATATATATATATATAAATATATAATATAATCTCCAAAGAAAATAAGAAATGCAGGCTGCTCTCTATATTTCTGATAAGAACCTCTCACATTCCATAGGGCAGTTCTAGTCTAGCCAGCTTAATCATAATGTCTCTCTTGAAGTGAGCAGGGTTATATGGTCTAACATAATTCAGCAAGATAGCGCTCTATAAAAGTACATAGAACTAACAGTTGTATGGTTTAATGAAGGCTCCTTTGCTTCAAAGAGCATCTTTGAAGCAAAGGAGCCTTCATTAAGGTAGAGTTTCTGTAAAAACTTTGATAGCTATTGGGGGGATGGGGCATATCTCCCACCTTATCACTTTGACAAATTGCAGATCTCACTTTTAGCCAGACAGAGTTGGAAATACATAGAAAATTCACTAAATTAATTTATCTGCAATAAAAGTCAACTTTATATTCCCACATTCTTAACTTTGTCTGTTTATACCTTTTAAATAGAAAAGCTAATTCTGTGATTATATAAACTTATTTTTTTCTCAGTTTGTGTTTAAGAAATCACAGTCAGTCTTGCATATCCTCCATTTTCCTTCTTCACTAGCTCCATTCCCTTTATCAGTTAACTCTTCAGCTCCCTGAGTCTTTTCAAGTTCTAAAGCACTGATAATCAACTCTATAGTATCAGAATTATTCATGTCCTCATTAGAGGGATTTTCTTATTCCAATGTGATCACATTCTGCATTTCTGCATGACTGAGTCTCAACTGCAAATGCACACTGACACTGAGCACAATTTCCTGCATTTGACAGCAGTTCTTCAGCGTGGTGCTGTAAGTCAGTCACACCCTTCTTAAGTGTATCCGGACAATTAATATGATGGCAGCAGACACAGACAAAAGCATCAAACATGCCTTCAGACAGTCCCTGACACCTTCAGATTTATACCAGGAGAAGCAGCTAACTATTTCAGAGGTCAAGTCAGAGCTCTGTCCCAGCCTTATATTCTCTGTTACATCAGCTGTCTCTGGCTCAGTTACTGTGCTGCGGCATTCAATTTGTTGTGACTGGTCCAGCCAGACACAGTATCAGAAACCTAGTCAGTGGGAACATTGCTAGACTTACACATGAAGGACATGTATTTTTTGTCACTTTGCCACTTATTGTATAGCAATAAAACAAACAAACTAGGAGATAAACATCAATTCCATTCTCGTCGCCAAGTGTAGTGGGTAGGAAAATTGGTGATTATTTTGACATAGAATACACAGCACACTTATGTATAGAGGTTTTACTTATAAGTCTGAGCATAAGCAATAAAAGCATACAAGATTAGAGTTTGTATTAAACAATATACTTCCCTCACAGGTTCCAGTGCGAGTCTTATATATCTTTGGAAAGATGGAAACACAATGTTGGAAAACCAGGAAAAGTTCATCAGGCCATTTCATTAACCACTGTCCTTATCACATCACAAACAGGTGGAGCCAAGTGGTTACTATCCTATTTTCCCTAATATCTGCAGTTAATCTCCTGAGTAACTGCTTTTTAATATATCTGATCTCATGACTTGTTTTTTGTTACAAACAGGTTAAGAAAAATGGCATATTTGTTCTCAGAAATTATAGGCCTTATATCAGATAATTACACTAGTAATATTAGTGATTCTCTGTTCCACTACTTCTATCATGATACAAAGTTCTTCACGTAAACTAAATAACTGCTTAAAATAATTTCTGACAAGCAACAGTCGTTAGGGGAATTGATAGGCGTTTCAGAAGTTTATGGGGATAGTCTTGGGCTCATGCAATCTCTGACAAGCTTCACACTTTTGACAGTAATTCACTTCAGCCTGAAATACACTCAGCCAGTAAAAGTTGTGTGTCAGTTTGGTTCATGTGCATGGCACTCCTTGGTATCCTGCTGACAAAATGTGTGCAATCTTCAGGAGTTGTTCCCTGTATGCTTTGAACACAATAAGCAGTCTGCCTGCTGTTCAGGGCCAATAAGCATCAATAGGATCTGGTTCCCTGTACAGCAGACCCCCTTTCCATAGGATATGGTCTTTCCAATTTTCATCTACTAGTTGGCCAGCCTGCTGCTGCAGGGCTTCCAGGTCAGGGTCAGTATGTTGTGCTTCCTGGAAAACATATCTGTCCTATGTCAGTATCCATAGCAGAAAGGGTCTCTGCCAGTGACTGTCAGATCAGGGTCAATGGTCTGGTCACTGGGGAGTGAGGATATCAGATAAGAACTCTAAGAACATAGCTCTAAGTGCCATGCTGGGTCTGACTAAGGTCCCTCGAGCCTAGCATTTTATCTCTGCCAGTGGCCAGTCCAGATTACAAGTATCTGTCAGATCTCTAATAGTTCATCTGTTTTTTTTGTATTGCACTCCCAAAAATAAGCACCGGCTTTCCCAGATCTACTTGGATAATAACTGTTTATGGACTTTTCTTTCAGGAGCTTGTATAATACTGTTTTGAACCCCACTGTTAGTTGCCTTGACCATATCCTCTGGCAACAGCTTCCATAGTTTGATTATGCTCTAGGTGAAAAATACTTCCTCTGATTTTGTTTTTAAATCTATCTGTTGCAATTTAATAGAGTGACCCCTATTCCCAGTATTGTTTGAAAGGGTAAATAACATTCTCCCAGGACAAGCAGGATGGTAGGCCTCACATATGAGTGATGTCATTGAATGGAGCCCTATCACGGAACACTTTCTAGAAACTTTGACGGGCACACTGAGCATGCCCAGCATGCCATAAACCCTATATCCACAGGGGTCTCCCTTCAGTCTCTTTTTTTTTTTTTTTTTTTTTTTTTTTTTTTTTTCCGCTCTGCAGTTTGCCTCGTGATTAGGAGCTGTGTGAGAACTTTCTCACAACTTTTCCTCACGGAATACTTTGGTTTACTTCTCCAAAAGCTTCCCTCATCCTGGTCTCCCATCACTACATCGGTTTTTCGATGCTCGGTGAGTAAATTCCACCATTTTTCGGTCTGTCCCTGCTCCCCTTTTTTCGGTGTCCGCAGGCCATCGACCGTTTTTGGGGCCCTTTCTTCCATCATGGCAATGGGTTTTAGAAAATGCCCGGAGTGACCCTGTAACATGTCGATTACCGTGCTCATCACACGACATTCGTCGATGCCTAAGCTGTGCCCAAATGACCCCTAAGGGTAGGCAGGCCCGCCTAGACGAGATGGAGTCCCTTTTCAAGATTAAGTTAATTCCATCGACGTCCACCCAGTTGTCACTGGCGGGAACATCGAAGAAACCTATTGACAAACCTCACCGGGAGCACCAGGGCAGTGGTGACCATCTGTCACAGACACCATCTAAGGCATCGGCATCATCTTCCTCTGTGCCGGAGAAAGACCGGACCGACCACCAAGGGAAGCACAGTCACCGGCACAGACGCGATTCTGGTGCCGGTGCCAGCACAGACACTGCATCGGCCTCAATGGCTATCGAGCAGATGGCGAAGAGAACACGGATAGAGGAGCCTCCAACCTCCTCTCCACCTGAGATACCAAAGCGATCCCCACCGATATCGATGCCAGGTACTGAGCCCCCACAAACTCCTGTGTTGGTGCCAGTAGCGCCTAGCCTGCCTCCCCCTGTAGCTGCGTTATCTACACCAGCTTTCAGGGAAGAACTGGACAGTCTCATCCACCAGGCAGTGCTCGATGCCCTCCGAAGCCTACAGCCGCCATCGATGCCAGCCCCCATACCGGCACAGACACCAGAGCCATCGATATTTCAACTGCTTCTCGACCAACTGGACACACTCATTGGTGCCATTCCTACCCAGCCTGGGCCACCGATGCCAACGCAATCTATGGAGTCTGAAAACCCCGATACCCATTCCGGGTTCCTCAGAAGACAAAGTCACGGACTCCAGTCTTCTCCCAGCACCGCTTCCACTGATGCCGGAACTGATGCCTGATCCATCGGGGCTCTCGGGACCGAGATGCCCACGTTTTCTTTCGATGCCACCGAAATCCTCATTGGTGCCACCGCATCTTCCATTGAGGGATCAGTCGGTGCCAACACATCCTACAGCACCACCTTTTTTGCCTCCCTCAGGATCTCAGCCAGAGACCCTGTATGACACATGGGAAGATGTTGACACTGACACATCTTCGGAGGGCATCCTTTCAGAACCATCTCTGGAGGAAGAAAGGAGAAAGTCTCCCCCTGAGGACTTCTCTTTTGCAAATTTTGTAAAAGAGATGTCAAACGATCCCCTTTCCCCTGATTACAGAGGAGAACACATGCCATAAAACATTGGAAGTTCTCCAATTTGTTGATACTCCAAAAGAAATTATGGCTATCCCTGCCCATGAGATGCTCTTGGGCCTCCAACATTGTCTCTGGGAGCATCCTTGTACTGTCCCACCAGTGAATAGGAGGACAGAAGCAACCTATCTGGTCCAACATACTCCAGGATTCCAAAAGCCACAACTACCCCATTAATCAGTGGTAGTTGAATCCGCACAGAAAAAGGCCAGGCATCTGCGTCCTCCCTCTTCAACACACCCTGGCAAAGACCAAAAATTCCTAGATATTTTGGGTCGCAAAATGTTTCAAGGTTCTATGCTAGTGTCACGCATGGCTGCATACCAACTCTACATGACACAATATCAAAGGAATCTCTGGAAACAAGTTCAGAGAATAGGTGACTCTCTTCCCCAGCAACAACAAGATAACCTCAACGCCATACTACAGAAGGGCCTTGAAGCGGGAAAGCATGAAGTAAGGGCTGCTTACAATTCCTTTGAGACCGCTTCTCACTTATCAGCGACGGGAATCAGCGTCAGATGGTGGGCTTGGCTTAAGGCATCTGACTTGCGAGCTGAAGTCCAAGACAAGCTTGCTGATCTGCTGTGTACTGGAGAAAATCTATTCGGAGACCAGATACCGGATGCAGTGGCTCAACTTAAAGACCACCACGAGACCCTGCGTCAACTGTCTATGGTTACCTCGGAGGCTCCCTCCTCTGCAAGAAGGACCATGAGAAGGGACCTCAGAAGACCGTTTTATCGCTCACGCAGGTACTACCCACCTCCATCTCGCATGAGATCAACAAGACCACGTCGGAGAGGACATCTACGACAGCCCAAGCCACTCAGGCCTCAGCCAGCCCCACAAACAGGCCAAGCCTCTGGATTTTGAAGTCTACCCAGAGAACAGCAGCCACCCCACAAATCCCCATCCAGACTTGCCAGTAGGTCGCATTCACTACTTCATAACAAACTGGCTCGGTATTACCACAGACCAATGGATTATCTCCATCATAATCCAAGGATACCATCTAAACTTCCTCATACTGCCCCCGGACTCACCACCCAATCCACTTTGGATGCAAAAAGATCACACAACCCTTCTAGAGTCAGAACTGTCCACCCTTCTGAGCGCCAGGGCTGTGGAATGTGTTCCCCGGGCACAGCAGGGCAGAGGGTTCTACTCCCGCTATTTCCTCATTCCAAAGAAACCAGGCAGCCTTTGCCCCATCCTCGACCTCTGCAATCTCAACAAATTTCTAGAAAAAGAAAAATTCAGAATGGTGTCCCTCGGCACCATGCTTCCCCTTCTGCAAAAAGGAGATTGGCTCTGTTCTCTGGATCTTTAAGATGCTTACGTGCACATTCCAGTATCCCCACATCACTGCAAATACCTGCGCTTTGTAGCGGAACATCAACATTTTCAGTACCGGGTTCTGCCTTTCGGGCTTGCCTCTGCACCCCGTGTATTTACAAAGTGCCTAGCAGTGACTGCGGCCCATCTAAGAAAACACAGCATACACGTGTTTCCTTACCTGGACAACTGGCTAAAGGAGCTCTCAATGCTCTCAGGTTCACCATCACTCTGCTACACTCATTGGGGTTTCTCATCAATTACCAGAAATCCCACCTTACTCCATCTAGCCTCCTGACTTTCATCAGAGCAGATTTGGACACCACGGTCGAAAAGGCCTTTCTGCCCAACGACCGCACATACATACTCTCCAGACTAGCTACATCTCTGCACACAAGGAAAACAGCCTCAGCCCATCAATTCCTCACGTTGCTGGGCCACATGGCTTCCACAGTCCACGTCACTCCTATGGCCATGTGATGACTGAATGGACTTTGAAATCTCAGTGGCTTCAAGCCATTCAACCTCTTTCATCCCAAATCTATGTAACCCACCAGCTACATCTATCACTTTTCTGGACCAAAAAACCAACTTGCTGACAGGTCTACCCTTCCATCAACCAGTTCCTCAAGTAACTTAACCACAGACGCATCCAATTTAGGTTGGGGAGCTCATGTGAACAACCTTCAAACTCAAGGGACTTGGACACAACTGGAAGCAAAATTTCAAATCAACTTCTTAGAGCTTCGAGCCATACGATATGCTCTATTTGCATTCAAAGACTACCTTTCATACAAGACTGATTCAAGTGAAAGTCAGTTACCACCTTAGGAAGGAATTTAGGGTGAGTGAGGAGTACCATTCGGGCATGGAGGAACCTTGTATAGGGTGAGTATGTGACAAGTGCTTGTAACTCACTAACCCTTTGAGCAGATGTAATGGCGACTAGGAAAAGAACTTTCCATTTAAGGAATTTAACATCACAGGAGTGGAGTCTTGTAAGTACTACCTTGAGGTCCCATTCTGTTACTGGTGGTCACAGAGCGGGCTTAAGTTGTAAAAGACCCCTCATAAATTGACTAACAAGAGGTTGCGCTGTAATCGGGGCATCCCCTACACCCTTGTGGTACGCTGAGATGGCACTGAGGTGTACTCATACTGAGGAAGTCTGGAGACCAGAGTCCGAAAGGTACCAGGGATAGTCTAACAGAGAAGGAGTGGGGTAGGAAAAAGGATCGATGCCTTTCTGTGTGCACCATGTGGTAAATCTTTTCCACTTAGAAAGAAAGATAGGATTTTCATGTGGAAGGCTTTCATGAAGCTACAAGCACTTGAGAAACCTTAGATGAAAGATTGAGTGATTGTAGGATCAAGCTTTCAACATCCAAGCAGTGAGGGACAGGGCTTGAAGGTTCGAGTGGCGTAACATGCCGTGATTCTGAGTTATGAGCGTGAACGCTGTGCCCAGGCGAATTGGTTCTCAGATGAAGAGGTCGAGAAGCATGGAAAACCATACTTGTCAAGGCCAATATGGGGCTGTGAGTATCATTGTGCCCCTGTCCTGTTGTAGTTTCACGAGAGTTTTGGCTATCAGCGGTATCGGGGGATACGCGTATAGGCGGCCTGTGTTCCAGGGGCGAGCGAAGGCGCCCATGGCTAATCTGTTTTGCTGCTTGTGCAGGGAGCAGAATCTGTCCACTTTGTGATTCAGGTTGGATGCAAAGAGGTCAATTGTTGGTTGACCCCAACGCTGGAAGAGTCTCCTTGTTACCACAGGATCCAGAGACTACTCATGGGGCTAGAACTGTCGACTGAGGCAATCTGCTACTGCGTTGTGTATGTCTGCCAGATAAGTGGCCCGGAGATGCATGGAGTGTGCATGGGCCCAAGCCCAGATCTGCGCAGCTTCCTGGCAGAGGAGATAAGAGCCTGTGCCTCCCTGCTTGTTCAAGTATCACATTGCAACTGCAAGTGTACATTTACAGTCCAAGATGTGTAAAACTCTCGTCCTGGTGAGAGTGGGGCCTTGGGGAAAAAAGTGGATAAGACTTTTTTCCCCAAGGCCCCACTCTCACCAGGACGAGAGTTTTACACATCTTGGACTGTAAATGTACACTTGCATTTTACCTAGACCGCACTGCAGTCCATAGGAAATCCACCCAACTCTTTTGTTTCTTTCGATAAAAACAAACTGGGAATTGCTGTGGGCAAACAAACTCTCTCCAACTGGCTAGCAGACTACTGAATTCTGCAATGAAAAAGCAGGCCTTCCTCTTCAGGGACGAGTGAAGGCGCACTCAGTAAGAGCAATGGCAACAACAGTAGCACACTACCGTTCAGTACCAATTGCTGACATTTGTAAAGCTGCAACCTAGAGTTCTCTTCACACACTTACAGCACATTACTGCCTGGATAAAGGACATCAAGACTCTGCCTTTGTCCAATCAGTCTTGAAGAACTTATTTCCAGTATATTCCCAACTCCTTCCACATCCATCTGCTGTGGTTATTCAGGCTGCCTCATTTTTCCCAACAGTACGCCAGTTGTTGTGCCTGTTGCACAAGTTGTACACTGTTGGTCCAAACAAATATGAGTCAGCATGTAGCTTTCTAATCACCAAAAGACAAAGTAGAATGAAATTTAAATGCTGTGCAGACCACAGATATAATAAAAAAAATCAATTTTTAAATGATACCGCATCAGCAAGCCAGACAACGGCAGTGAAAAACACTTGCCGTCCGGACTACTCGTCACTTGCGGTTAGATGTGTTAAAGTATATTTTTTAAGTGTGGAACAGTCTTAGAATGTCAGCTGGTCCCCAAGAATTAAATCCCCCGACAGCGGCCGGTGTTTCGCGATACAAAGATCGCTTCTTCAGGAGTGCTTCATAAATTGCTGGAAAGGGTGCTGACAAACAAGAAATCAAAAATTCAAGTAATTGAAAAATTCCAAAATAGAATTACTTATCTTAAAGCGGCACAACCACGCCAACCTTCTGTGTGGACTTGTACGTCTCAAACACTGTTGCAATCAAAACGGGACAGCAGGAATCTTGAGGACGCCGTGTCTTTAAAAAAGCCCGCGCTTATTGCACGTGATGACGTCAGGACGGTACTGACGTCACTGACGATTCGTTACCATGGTTACAGATAAACAAACTGTTTACATGGTTACATATAAACAAACTGTTTACATGTTTGTTTATCTGTAACCATGGTAACGAATCGTCAGTGACGTCAGTACCGTCCTGACGTCATCACGTGCAATAAGCGTGGGCTTTTTTAAAGACACGGCGTCCTCAAGGTTCCTGCTGTCCCATTTTGATTGCAACAGTGTTTGAGACGTACAAGTCCACACAGAAGGTTGGCGTGGTTGTGCCGCTTTAAGATAAGTAATTCTATTTTGGAATTTTTCAATTACTTGAATTTTTGATTTCTTGTTTGTCAGCACCCTTTCCAGCAATTTATGAAGCACTCCTGAAGAAGCGATCTTTGTATCGCGAAACACCGGCCGCTGTCGGGGGATTTAATTCTTGGGGACCAGCTGACATTCTAAGACTGTTCCACACTTAAAAAATATACTTTAACACATCTAACCGCAAGTGACGAGTAGTCCGGACGGCAAGTGTTTTTCACTGCCGTTGTCTGGCTTGCTGATGCGGTATCATTTAAAAATTGATTTTTTTTTATTATATCTGTGGTCTGCACAGCATTTAAATTTCATTCTACTTTGTCTTTTGGTGATTAGAAAGCTACATGCTGACTCATATTTGTTTGGACCAACAGTGTACAACTTGTGCAACAGGCACAACAACTGGCGTACAGCTGGTCCCCAAGAATTAAATCCCCCGACAGCGGCCGGTGTTTCGCGATACAAAGATCGCTTCTTCATCGCTTCTTCATCACGTGCAATAAGCGCGGGCTTTTTTAAAGACACGGCGTCCTCAAGATTCCTGCTGTCCCGTTTTGATTGCAACAGTGTTTGAGACGTACAAGTCCACACAGAAGGTTGGCGTGGTTGTGCCGCTTTAAGATAAGTAATTCTATTTTGGAATTTTTCAATTACTTGAATTTTTGATTTCTTGTTTGTCAGCACCCTTTCCAGCAATTTATGAAGCACTCCTGAAGAAGCGATCTTTGTATCGCGAAACACCGGCCGCTGTCGGGGGATTTAATTCTTGGGGACCAGCTGACATTCTAAGACTGTTCCACACTTAAAAAATATACTTTAACACATCTAACCGCAAGTGACGAGTAGTCCAGACGGCAAGTGTTTTTCACTGCCGTTGTCTGGCTTGCTGATGCGGTATCATTTAAAAATTGATTTTTTGATTATATCTGTGTATTTAAATTTCATTCTACTTTGTCTTTTTTTGATTTGTGTTTTGATTGATAAGACGAGTGCCGCAGTTCTTTCTTTCATTGCTTTCTAATCACCCACATGTGAGGACTACCATCCTGCTTGTCCTGGGAGAAAGAGTTGCTTACCTGTAACAGGTGTTCTCCCAGGACAGCAGGATCACGAAACCCACCCGCCACCCCACGGAGTTGGGTCCGAAACAGTTTTATGTTATTTTTTCGCTCGCACTTTTTGCTACAAACAAGACTGAAGGGAGACCCCTGTGGCTACAGGGTTTATGGCATGCTGGGCGTGCTCAGTATGCTAGTCAAAGTTTCTAGAAATTTTGACAATGTTCTGTGATACGGCTCCTTTCAGTGACGTCACCCCCATGTGAGGACTACATCCTGCTGTCCTGGGAGAACACCTGTTACAGGTGAGCAACTCTGCTTTCCCTATTTACCTGTTCCACTGTACTCATTTTATAAATCTCAATTATATCCCCTCTTGTCATCTTTTCCAAGCTAAAAAGCCCTAATTTGTTTAGCCTTGCTCCATGAAAGAGCTTTTCCATCCACTTTATCATTTTTGTTGCTTATCTCTGTACCTTTTCTATGGTTTTTTTTTAGATGGAGCAAACTACTACACACAATACTCAAAATGTGATTCTCTGTTCCTTTCCAAATAATTCCTAAAATTCTATTTGCCTTTTTGACCGCTGCTGCACACTAAACTAAAGATTTCAGGGTACTGTCCACAAGGACTTCACGGTCCTTTTCCTGGGTGGTGACTTCTAATATAGAATCCAGCATCATGTATTTATAGTTGGGGTTATTTTTCCCTAAATGCATTACTTTGCACTGCTCCATATTAAATTGCATCTATCATTTAGAACCACAATCCCCTAGTCTCACAAGGTTCTTCTGCAGTTCTTCACAATCCACTACCATTTTAACGACTCAATTTGTGTCGTGTGAAAATTTGGTCACTTCACTTATCCCTTTCTTAAGATCATTTATGAATATGCTAAATAGTGCCCCAGGGGACCTGTACTCCACTAATGACTTATCTCCATTCAGAAAATTGACCATTTAGTCTTACCCTCTGTTTCCTGTCTTCTATCCAATTACCAATCCATAATAGGACTCTGCCTCCAAACCAATGACCTCCCAATTTCCTGAGGGGTCTATTATGAGGCACTTTGTCAAATGCCTTCTGAAAAACCAAAAATATCAACCAGCTCGCCTTTGTCCACGTGTTTACACTTTCAAAAAAATCTAATAAATTGGTAAAGCAAAACTTCCCCTTGCAAAATCTATGTTGACTCTCCTCCCCATTAAACCATGTCTATTTATCTGATCAGTGATTTAAAGAATAGCTTAGACCATTTTGCTTGGCATGGATGTCGGGCTCACAATTTATAGTTTCCCAGGTCACTGCTGGAGCCCTTTTTAAAAATTGGTATGTCACTGGCCACCCTCCAGTCATCTGATACTGTGTGTATTTTAAGTGATAGGTTGCAAATCATCAGAAACAGGTCTGCAGTTTTATTTTTTAGTTCCTTCAGAACTCGGTGCAAGTATCCTTTGGTCCTGGTAATTCATTGTTCTTTAGTTTGTCAATCTGAGTTATGTCCTCTAGTTTCAAAGTGATTCCATTTAGTTGCTCAGAGTTATCACCATAAAAAATGTTTCCGGTATGGGTATGACCCAGTCATCCTCCTCAGTAAAGCCAAGGCAAAAAATTAATTGTTGTTCTGCTATTTCCTTGTCCTCCCTGAGTACCTCGTTTACCTCTGTCATCTACCAGCCCAAATAATCCTTCAGTCTTTTTGCTTCAAATGTACTTAAACGTTTTGGTTATTTGTTTTTCTCTCTGTGTCTTTTTTACATCTAACTTGCCAGTGCTTATGTTGTTCCCTATTTTCCTCATGGGTCTGCTTTTCCATTTTTTGCATGATGCCCTTTTGGCTTTAATTGCCTCTTTCACCTCACTATTAAACCACGTTGGCAGTTTGGGTTTTTTTCAATCTTTCTCATACAAGGAATACATTTTGTCTGGGCATCAAGCATAGTAATTTTAAACCACGTCCATGCCTCCTGCAAGTTTTTTATCTTGGGAATTATGTCCTCATTTTATCATATTCTCTCTTTTTATAGTTAAAACGCTACTGCAGTAGATTTCCATAGTATTTGCCCTCCAATGATTGACAAATTTTATTACATTATGATCCCTGTTGCCAAGCACACTCATCACCTTTATCCCTTGCACTAGGACCTGTGTTCCACTAACTAGATCTAATATAGTTCCCCCTCTAATCTGTTCCAAGTTGAACTGCTGCATGACGCAGTCATTGATAGCATCTAGGAACTTTACCTCCCATGCATGTCCTGATGTGACATTTACACAATCAATACTCGGGAAATTGAAGTTTCCCTTTATTATTGTGTTGCCCATTTTACTAGCCAATCTAATCTCTGCTAACATTTTGCAGTGTGTTTCTTCATCATGGTCAGATGCATGGTAATATATCCCCACTACTATATTCTTCCTTTTTACCCTTTGAATTTCTATCCAGAAGGATTCCAGATTGCAGTTTTTCTTGCAAAACTTTTATCTTGCTTGATTATATGCTATATAGAAACATAGAAATGACGGCAGAAGAAGACCAAACGGCCCATCCAGTCTGCCCAGCAAGCTTTCACACTTATTTTTCTCATACTTATCTGTTACTCTGACTGCTGAGGTCAGGGCCCTTATTGGTAACTTTTTGGTTCTAATTTCCTTTCACCCCTGCTACTGATATAGAGAGCAGTGCTGGAGCTGCATCAAAGTGAAGTATCAGGCTTAATTGGTTTGGGGTAGTAACCGCCGCAACAAGCAAGCTACTCCCACGCTTATTTATTTACCCAGACTATGCAATTCCGTCCTTGTTGGTAGTTGTCTGAATGTAAATCCTCTTTTCTTCATTCCCCCTGCCATTGAAGCAGTGAGCTGTGCTGTATATGTATTCAAAGTGAAGTATCAAGCTTATTAGGTTTGGGGTAGTAACCACCACAACAAGCAAGCTACTCCCATGCTTATTTGTGAATGCAAATCCTTTTTCCCACATTTTCTCTTGCCGTTGAAGCATAGAGCAATGTTGGAGTCGCATTAACCGTGTGCATGTTTATTGAATAAGGGTATTAATCACCAGGTAGTAGCTGTCATTCCTGCAAGCCACCCCCATGCCACTTCTCTTCATTCACATCCTCAAGACTTTATGGATCCACAGTGTTTATCCCTTGCCCTTTGAAATCCCTCACAGTTTTGGTCTTCACCACTTCCTCCGGAAGGGCGTTCCAGGCATCCACCACCCTCTCCGTGAAGAAATACTTCCTGACATTGGTTCTGAGTCTTCCTCCCTGGGGTTTTAAATCGTGACCCCTGGTTCTGCTGATATTTTTCCAACGGAAAAGGTTTGTCGTTGACTTTGGATCATTAAAACCTTTCAAGTATCTGAAAGTCTGTATCATATCACCCCTGCTCTACCTTTCCTTCAGGGTATACATATTTAGGTTCTTTAATCTCTCCTCATAAGTCATTTGATGAAGACCATCCACCTTTTTGGTCACCCTTCTCTGGACCGCCTCCATCCTGACTCTGTCTCTTCAGACATACGGTCTCCAGAATTGAGCACAGTACAACAGACCTGTACAAGGGGATAATCACTTCCCTTTTCTTACTCGATATTCCTCTCTCTATGCAGCCCAGCATTCTTCTGGCTTTAGCTATTGCCTTGTCACATTGTTACGCCAACTTTAGATCGTTAGACACTATTACCCCAAGGTCACTCTCCAGCTCCGTTCACATCAGCCCTTCACCCCATTGAATACATTTCTTTCGGATTTCCATACCCCATATGCATGACTCCGCACTTGGCATTGAATCTCAACTGCCATATCTTCGTCCACTCTTCCAACTTCCTTAAATCCCATCTCATTCTCTCCACTCCTTCCAGCATGTCCACTCTGTTGCAGATCTTAGTATCATCCGCAAATAGACAAACCTTACCTTCTATCCCATCCGCTCATGAAGATATTGAACAGGACTGGTCCCAACACCGACCCTTGCGGCACTCCGCTCATCACCACTCTCTCTTCCGAGTAAGTTCCATTTACCATCACACATTGTCTTCTGTCCTTCAACCAGTTTGCTATCCAGGCCACCACCTTGACACTCCACGCCCAAGCTTCTCGATTTATTCACAAGCCTGTGCGGGACCGTATCAAAAGCTTTGCTGAAATCCAAGTAGATGACATTGAGCGCTTTTCCTCGATCTACTTTCCTAGTCACCCAATCAAAAACGTCTATCAGATTCTTCTGACATGACCTACCCTTGGTGAACCATGCTGCCTCTGGTCCAGCAATTCTGCTGCTTGTAGATAGTTCACTATTCTTTCCTTTGGCAGCGACTCCAATACTTTTCCCACTACCAAGCTGAGGCTATCTGGCCTGTAGTTTCCAGCCTCCTCTCTGCTCCCACTCTTGTGAAGAGGGACCACCACCGCTCTTCTCCAATCATTCGGCACCACTTTCGTTTCCAGGGATCTATTGAACAGGTCACGCAGCGGAGCCGCCAGCCCACCTCTGAGCTCCTTCAGTATCATGGGATGAACCTCATTAGACCCCATGGCTTTGTCCACTTCCAGTTTTCCTAGCTCTTCCATACCTTCTCTTCTGTAAACGGCGTTTCATCCATTCCACTCCCCTCCAGTTTCTTGTTAACTAGCGACAGTCCTTCTCAGGGGTCTTCTTTAGTGAACACCGAACTGAAGTATTCGTTTAATATTTCTGCCATTTCTTCATCTGTCTCCACCTATTGGTCTTTTTCACCTTTCAATTTCACTATACCACTTTGGACTTTTCTCCTTTCACTGATGTATCTAAAAAATGTTTTGTCACTTCGCTTTACCTCTTTGGCAATCCTTTCTTCTGCTTCACTTTTCGCTTTCTTGATTAATTTCTTCGTCTCCCTCAGTTTTACCAGATATTCTTCCTTGTGATCCTCCCTTTTGGATCTTTTATATTTCTTAATGCTGTTCTTTTATCTTTTATTTTATCAGCCACCTCTTTTGTGAACCAGATAGGTTTCATTCTTTTCTTGCTTTTCTTTACTTTTCTAACATATATATTAGTCGCTTCAGTAGTTGTTCCTTTTAGCTTGGCCCACAGTTGTTCCACATCTCTCGTTTTCTCCCATCCTTCTAGTTCTTCCTCCAGGTACTTTCCCATTTCATCAAAGTCCGTGTTTTTGAAACACAAAACCCTGGTCTTTGTGCAACTTCTCCATATCATGTTGGTGATATGAAACCATACAGTTTGATCACTGGTGCTGAGGTGGGCACCCACCCGGACATTAGAGACATCTCCATTAGTGAGCACTAAATCGAGTATAGCTCCCTCACCATTGTTTGAACAGAGCCCCTTGCAGGGCCTCCACTATCTCTCTACTACTGTTAGATTCCGCAGAAGGGATTCTCCAGTTTACATCTGGTAGATCAAAATCTCCAACAATCACCACTTCTCCCTTCTTACTCATCTTTTGTATGTCTTCAATCAGATCTCTGTCTAGTACTTCCATTTGATTTGGAGGCCTGTAAACCACGCCAATAAAAATGGATGCCCCATCATCTTTTTTTAGGACAGCCCATAAAGCTGCTTCTTAGCCCCATCCTCCCTGCAGCTCGGATGCTTGGATATTGTTTTTGACATAAAGAGCCACTCCTCCCCCTTTTCTGTCTTCTCTGTCCTTCCTTAATAAGTTATATCCCAGTATGGTAGTATCCCAATCATGTGAATCCGTGAACCATGTCTCCATGAGCATCAATGTCCAAGTCTGCCTCCACCATTAGGGCTTGCAGATCTGGGATTTTATTGCCCAAACTATGAGCATTTGTGCACATAGCTTTCCAGCTATTCTGGTACAGGTTAATGCTTTTCTTGGACACTCTGTGACTTATTTAACTGACCTTTGTTATCCACTTTGCCCTTTTTTATTGCATTTGTATTTGTACTTGGGGGGTGACAATCTAATGTCCTACTGCCACTGACTATTTGAGTAGCATTTCTGCTGACCGATGATCCTGGGAGGCTTTTAACTGTAGTATTTCCCTCACTGAGAGTTCCCAGATTAGTGCCTCTGAGTCACCCAGCATAATGAGCTTTTTCTTTTGGTTACTGATTGTATTATGGAGTTTCTGTATGCATTGGATTTCTTCTTTTCTTTCAGATAATACTTCGGTCTCTTTCTCAAGAACTTCTTCGGTATTTAATACAGAGAAAGCGTTTTGTACTTGTCACTTGATACAGCGTGTGTCTCCGCATCACAGGTCTAATGCTATCCTTAACATATAGTGCTATCCCTCCACCAAGTATATCTGTCCTCATGTCGATATAATTTGTACCCTAGTATGAGTGTCTCGTTGGTTATCCTCCTTCCACCAGGTCTCTGAGATACATGGTATGTCTATATCGTCCTTTAGCACCATACATTCTAACTCTTCAGTCTAATTTTCCAGACTTCTGGTATTTGCATACAGATATTTTAAAGTAGTTTTTGTATTTCTATTTGTGTGTATGTATGTGTATATAAATGTATGTATGTGTATATGTGTGTGTGTGTATATATATACTTACAACAT
Organism: Rhinatrema bivittatum; assembly: GCF_901001135.1. NCBI lineage: Eukaryota > Metazoa > Chordata > Amphibia > Gymnophiona > Rhinatrematidae > Rhinatrema > Rhinatrema bivittatum. Next base: position 221,987,456 of record NC_042619.1, read on the forward strand.
ACTTATCAGATAATACATGCAGTTTCAAGTCATTTTATCGAGAATGAGGGGGTCATGAGATGAGAAGGAAAAAAGGGGTAGAGTCAGGAGTAATCTTAGGAAATATTTCTTTATAGAGAGGGTAGTAGATGCATGGAACCAGCCTCCCTGTAGCGGTGGTAGAGGCAAAAACAGTGTCTGAATTCAAGAAAGCATGGGATAAATAGAGGGGATTTCGGAGGGAGTGATGGGAATTAGTTGGATGGGCAGACTAGACAGGCTACACTGTCTTTTTCTTCCGTCACCATTTGTTTCTTTGGTTCCACTTGTTGGGCTGCCCAAGTCTCATTTCAGGTTACGATGGCAGAAACATTAGAGTAGCATTAGAGTAATGTTCATTGGACGCATATTTGTTAATATATCAATCATACTGGTATATTCTTCATTACTCCTAATTCTCTCTGTCAGGCTTGGTACCTCAGTCAGGGTAAACTCAAACAATGGGACAGTCTTTCAGGATCCATTGGCCAACACTTCATCGGCCGTGCATTCTGGAAGAATAGCAGCTTCTAGCACCAGCTGTGATCACGGCAAGCTCTTGTTTCAGCTAGTGTCCACAAGCCCAGCTATCTATTTTTATTTATTTTATATACCGAAGTTTCATGAGAAGATATCACATCGGTTTACATTAGTTAACAAATATTCATTTAAAAAATATTTGCATTTCCAAAATTCAATGAAGAGAAGTAAATACAAAGTTTCATAATAAACCATATTATTATTAACACTTTCGTACAGTACTACAAGCACTAATATTTGCCAGCACAGACTACTGCAACACACTCTTCCTAGGTTTACCATACACCACAATCAGGCCACTGCAAATATTACAAAACTCGGCTGCCAGAATACTTACTGGAAAAGGCAGAAGAGATCATATTACCCAAACACTTGCGGATTTACACTGGCTCTCAATAGAACAGAGAGTACAATTCAAAACACTTTGCACAATTCATAAATTAATCAATGACGAAAACGCCGACTGGCTAAACACCGCTTTATGATTACATGTCCCTCAAAGAAATCTCAGGTCGGCCAATAAAGTACTGCTAACCATACCCTCAGTCAGAACAGCAAAGTTGACCTAGGTGAGAGAGAGAGCTCTATCTTTGGCCGGACCATTATTGTGGAACACATTACCACTTGAACTGAGATTAATGAAACAATTAAAACTTTTTAAAAAAGGACTAAAAACTTGGCTTTTCAAAAAAGCATTTCACAATGAGAGCAATGACTAACAATACATACAGTTGAAAGTCACCAACAAACAGAAAATTGATAATTTCATTATTTGTTACCCATGATTGAATATTAAATTGAAACAGTATACACATATGATTATCACAAAATCATATAAATGGTAACCCCAACCCATATCTCATTTAGAGTATATTCCTGAACTATGTAACCGTAAAATATTGGCACACCATGGATAACTTAGAAACCAAACCAACCTATTTCGTGCCAAAATGTAAACCGTTGTGATGGTATATTACTAAACAACGGTATAGAAAAAATTTTAAATAAATAAATAAAAACTAATAAAAACAAATAAAATAGTAAAATAATAAATCATAAAATTTAAACGGTTAAAGAGGCAGATCAGTAAGAGCAGAGTTAATTCAATTAACTAAATATTTATATTAATCCTTAGGTTAAATTTCTTGGAAGGCTTGTTTGAAAAGCCATGTTTTAATACCCTTTTTAAATATTTTAATGTCCGCTTCCATCCTTAGTTCCTGTGGTAGAGAGTTCCACAGCTGGGGCCTGGCAATGGAAATAGCCCTTTCTCTCACATTATTTAAATGAGCAATTTTAGGAGAGGGTATGGGTAACATCCCTGGACTTGCTGATCTTGTAATTCTTGATGGGATATGAAAATGTAATGTTAAGGTTAACCATTCTATCTTTTCATTGTAGAGGGTTTTATGAATTAGTGATGGCACTTTATGCTGAGTCCTGTATTTAATAGGCAACCAATGAAGGTCCTTTAATATTGGTGTAATATGATCAGATCTTCTAGTTCCTGTCAAAAGTCTAGCCACTGAATTCTGTAATAATTGTAAAGGTCTTGTAACATTTGCTGGTAAGCCCAAAAAAATCGAATTATAATAATCCAGTTTTGACAAAACAAGTGCTTGCAAAACTGTTCTAAAATCTTTTGGAAATAAGAGGCTTCAATCTTTTAAGAACATTCAATTTAAAGTACCCATCGATAAATGATTTTTTTAACGTACGCTTTCAGTGTGAATTCACAATCTAGGAAGATCCCTAGATCTCTAATCTCCAGGGAAATGGGATAATTTTTTTGCAGCTTCCTGAATTTCAAGTTCCTTTGCCTGGCTTAATTTAGGGGAGATATATAAAATTTCAGTCGTCTTCACATTCAGGGAAAGATTAATTTGGGTTAAAACTTTGCCAATGGCAGATTGATATATATCCCAAAGTTTAAGTGTTAGAGCAATTGATTTTTCGATCGGAATTAAAATTTGTACATCATCAGCATATATAAAATGCGTAAGAACGAAACCAAATAAAATTCTACATAAAAGAAGCATATAAATATTAAAAAGGGTCAAGGACAGAGAAGATCCCTGGGGTTACACCATGTTGAAGATCAATTGGTTGAGATTCTTTTTCATGAAATTTCACTTTAAAAGATCTATTTTTTAAGTAAGAGTCAAACCATTTCAGTGCAGAATCTTTAATACCTATTTCATTTAATCTGTCTAAGAGAATTTTATGATTAACTGTATCAAATGCTGATGATATATCTAGCATTATCAGAAAATAAGTTTGGCTGTTATCAGCTCCCCTAAGGATGATATCATGTAAAGATGCTAACAGAGTCTCAGAACTAAAATATTTTCTGAATCCATGTTGTGCAGGGAATAAGGTAATCTGATAGTTGTTTGTTAATTACCTTCTCCAAAATCTTAGATATACATGGTAAATTAGAAATTGGTCTTAAGTTTGACAAATCATGAGAATTGGATTGTGGGTTTTTATGATTGGTTTAACTGTCGCCGATTTTAATGTCTGGAACATTCCCTTCCGTAATAGATAAGTTAATTATATCTGCAATAGGTCTAGCAACTATATTGGTGACTTTTTAATAGCTTAATTGAAAATGGCCAATTGGGTGAGCAGCTGGATTCAATATTTTTTATTATACCTTCAATTTCAACAGATAGGTCTCATTTGCAGTTACTGGGATGCTATAAGTTTGTGGAAGCTCATCTGCCTTCTTGCTTGATGAATGACCAGTAACATTTTGTGATATTGCTACTGCTTAGGCCTTGTCCTTGGAACAGAGACTGCCCTGAAAGCTTCCAGGGCCAATCCTACACTGGTAACAAGGATGATCATGCTTAAAGTCTTTAGGTTTCTGAGGAAAACTGGAGGATTTAATGAATGTCTGAGCTTGTGGGAACCTGGACACTTGAGTGGCCTTAGATCCTTGCTGTTGTGGATATTGTCAGGATCTCTTTACCAGCCAAGGGTGATTAGCCACAAAGATGTTAGGCAGCTCAGCTGCCTTCTCTGGAATACAGGGCTGGAGATCTTGAATATGCTTTTTCACCTGCATGCCATTATGGTAAACACTGCTTCAGGAACATCCACTTGTGACAGTCCTCCAGGGTTCTTACCTCAGACCTAGTAAGCCACTGATTTACTGGTATCTTATCTAGATCAGACTTACTGTGGGTATCATTTGCCCTTTCCGCAGATTCCATAAGGTCTCATGTACCTCCTCAAACAGGGAGCACATCTCCATGGCCAGTCCTTGGAATCCCTTGAGTGCTCTCCCAGAAAGTTTTCATCCAAAATGTTGCACCCAGTCCTCAGGAATCTTTATTGAGATGGCATATTTTCTCCAAGCTAGTTGGATACCAGTCATTCTCACCTGTGAAAACAGGTTGGGCTCTTATCTGGACTGTGGAGCCAGTCTCTGTCTTCAGCACAAAGGATGGGCTGGAGCCTTGCATGTGAGCCATTTCAGTCTCCAGCTTCATTTTCTGCAGCTGCAATTCCTTGTCGTCCCCCCCCCACTCCTATTCTCCTGCAGCCATTGGTCCTTCTATTCTTGGCTGTTGCTCTTCCTGTACTACTTTGCACAGCTGGATGTAGATCTGCTAGATTTCAACTGCTGTGGCGTAATGTCCTACTAATTCCCAGTTTGGTCTCCTGCTAGGAATGGAAATGAGGATATGCTGATACTCCCTCACTAGAACAGGCAGATCATAACTTCCTGGTCGCTATGGTCATCTGGATATGCTTGTTTGCCACACAAAAAAAGCCAAAAAATGCAAAATGACCCTAACTATCAAAATAATGAACCTACTTTTTCCAAACTACTACCTAATAATTTTAATATAAAAAAAAGTGGAAGGACCTTCATCTAAAGGGATCTTTCATTAAAACTATCAGAGGAGATCCTCATTTAAAATCATAAGTCCGTGGGCATATTAAATCATTATATTTGTTACTTTTCTGAGCTCTCTTACTTTTTTATGAAAACAAAAATATTAACATAATTCTATGGCTTAATAGGATCATGAACCTTTAATTATAATTGAGCATCTCTACCAATAATTTTGGTGGAAGATTTCTATATATGAGGATCTTTCCACTCTTTAAAATTTAGATTATTAGGCAGTAGTTCATAAAGAAAATTTTGAGAAAAGTAGATTCATTAGTTTACTCTTGTATTTGGATAGATATATGCCATCAACATGCTGTCAAGCTCCATCTACACACAGCTAATCTAACTCTACCAATGAAAACTAAATGGGGAAAAGGAATTCTGCTGCTGTTGCAGTGCACTGTTCTTTATATTTGGAGGTTGCAGAGTAAGAAACACTGAACCACTCAACCCACACACTGAGCCTGATGATCCCAATGCTGCCAACAGAAACAAGAACAGATGTGTCATGTAACACTCATTCAGGGTTAAACCCTTGGCCACTCAGAGGATCCCACTGAGTACCACCCAGTAGAAAAACAAAGTGATAATGCCCTTGTACAGGTCCTTGGTGAGGCCTCGCCTGGAGTACTGCATTCAATACTGCTGCCCGTATCTCAAAAAGGATAAATTCAGGATAGAGGTGGTCTAATGAAGAGTGACCTAAATGGTGAGGGGTCAGCATTGGAAGACTTATGAGGAGAGGCTGAAGGATCTGAATATGTACGCCCTGGAAGAAAGGAGGTGCAGGGGGGATATGATACAGACCTTCAGATATTTGAAAGGTTTTAATGATCCACAACTGTCAAACCTTTTCTGTTGGAAAGAAATTGTAACTAGGGGTCATGAAATGAAACTCCAGGGAGGATGACTGAGAACCAATATCAGGAAATATTTCTTCACAGAGAAGGTGGTGAATGCCCTTCCGGAAGAGGAGGTGAAGACTAAAACAGTCAAGGAATTCAAAGGGGCATGGGATAAACACTGTGGATCCCTAAAGGCTAGAGGATGGAAATAAAGTAAAGAGTGCATGGGGGTGACAGGGTGGTAACTTGCTGGTGTGGCAGTTGCTACCCTTAACAAAATAAGACTATGCTATTAATGCAACTCCATCATTGCTCTCTGCTTCAACAGCATTGAGAAATGTGGAATTGGATCCAGACAGCAACCAACGAGGGCCCTGACTTTTAGTTTGGGGAACAAATAAATGTGGGGGTAACGAGCTGATATGGCGCTTACTACCTTAATCACTAAACCTGATACTTTGATACTACTCCAACATTGCTCTCTGCTTTCACACAATGGTTAAGGGAATTTGGATTCAAACAGCATCCGAGGGCCCTGAATTTTATGGTCTGATAAGCATGGGGGTAACCTGCGCAGTGCACCAGATACTAGCATAAGCTTGCTGGGCAGACTAGGTGGCTCATTTGGTCCTTTTCTGTCATCATTTCATTTCTATGGGATACTAATCGGCCACAAGCACAGCACTAATAAATTAAAATGTTTATTATTAAAAAGTCAGAACAGTAAATGATTTTAAATAAAACTGCATTACAACAGGCAGGGAAAATAGAAAAGGATTTCACAATAATATTTAACTAGTTAACTGAGTATATCTGCAGGCTAAACGCTGCCCCTTTTCAGTTTACAGCTCTCCAACTGCCACTTCCAGCAAAGCCTAGAAAATTCTATCAACTTTGTGGCTAGTTCTCTGTGAGCTGTCTGAAGGGCCAGTTAGGGTACAACGTTCTAATAATAGCTCTCTAACCAATGACTTTCTGACTAGTAATAATTTTCTGGAAATGGCACTGCAAGAGATTACAGCATCACTAAGGATACTAGAAGAGAACCTTCTTCCTTTCCTCACCCACAAATCTCTCCCTTCTCCCCAAGTTCAATCTTCTCCTTTCTCTACCCCCAACCCCATTCACAATCCACTCCCTTCTGTGCCCTCTTTTCTACCTTCTGCAGTCATTTAATTCCTATGGCCAGCAGGACGAATGAAGCTACTTAACCTGCATCTGCCTCCTGTGCTAGCTAGAATGTGTTCCCATTGGGTCCCACAAGACTCAGAGGCCCCATGCATTCACACTATAGACTGAATACTAACAAAGGAGGGAGACCCATGTGTACACAGTACCGCTCGTTTCCTGACAGCCAAAAGGAAAATAAGTGAGGACCATGCTGGAGCCTGGTGTTAAGGGAGGACACGGCCTGCATAAAATATTATTTCCTGAAAGCTGAATTAGCAGCATGGCAAAGCTTCATAGGCTCCATATTTGGCAGGCCTGCTGTATGAGTAGATAATCCCTCAATTACAAAGTTTTAATGACTGTTGCAACATAGCTTTGAATGATAACGTATCATCAGATATATGTGCAAGCTGGAATTCTAAACTCCGCTGCATTATGAAAGTTGTGGAGACCAGGTGTTTTTGGTGTTCATAGAATGGATGATTTGGCCTCATGCTTCGTGTAAAATAAAATGAGTATCTCATGGTTAATTGATTATACTAGTTCCTTCTAGGGCTGGCCTGATGGCTTAAGTAGCAAATAACATGCAGAAGATCCCCAGTTGAATCACTAATTTGTCTGCTTGGCTGGGGATGCTGCAGAGGCTGCAGCATTCATAGCCCCTGGTAGGAAAGGAGTTATGGTTGTCGCTCAAGTGCAACACCTAGTGGCCAGATACATTGTTTATGATTGTAGGGTTAAGAACATAAGTTGCCATACTGGGTCAGATCAAGGGTCCTGGCAAGTAGATCCTATGCTTCTAATGCCAGTAATAGCAGTGGCTATTCCCTAACTCAATATGGGTTTAAAAAAAAGGTTTGGATAAGAAGTCCATTAACTGCTATTAATCATATTGAGTTAGGGAATAGCCACTGCTATTACTGGCATTAGAAGCATAGGATCTACTTGCCAGGTACTTGTTGGAAACAGGATGCTGGGCTTGATGGACCCTTGATCTGACCCAGTATGGCAACTTATGTTCTTAACCCTACAATCATAAACACTGTATCTGGCCACTAGGTGTTGCACTTGAGCGACAACCATAACTCCTTTCCTACCAGGGGCTATGAATGCTGCCTCTGCAGCATCCCCAGCCAAAAAGAATTTCCTCCTATTTGTTTTAAGTGTGCTACTGTCTAACTTCATGGAGTGTCCCCTAGTCCTCCTATTATCCGAAAGAGTAAATAGCATTCACATTTACCCGTTCTAGCCCTCATGATTTTATAGACTTCTGTCATATCTCCCCCCCCCCCTCAGCCGTCTCTTCTCCAAACTGAATAGTCCTAACCTCTTTAGCTTTTCCTCATAGGGAAGCCTTTCCAGAAGGAGCCCTGGTGCAGGGTCCCTGGCCCATGACTGTCACTGTAGTAACCAGAATAGTAATGTTTTTGGGAAGGGGGTGACAGGGATATAAAATAGGGGGGAAATTCCTGAGTAGTTGCAATTTAATGTTTATGGTGTCTTCTCCCGGCTCTGGTTCTGAATGAGCTAGAAGTACAACTCTTGAGTGGAAAAAAAAAATTGTTCATTCTCTGGAGGTAATTTTCAAAGCCATTTACAAACAGAATCCATGGGTTTATGCCTATAAATGGATGATTAGACAATTAACCATCATTTGTGCACATAAAAAGTCATAAGAAGACTTTAAATAGCGCAGTCTGAAAGTACTGCTAAGTTAGTTGTATAGATCTGTTTCCTAGCATGCGCTTACTTGGGCTACTTTGCTCTACGTTTTTGACAGAATCTTTTCATAACCTCTTGAGCACAAACAATTTTTTTTTTTTTTTTTGAGAACACATGTTTAAGATGTAGAAACTTTTTAATATTCTGACGTTTTTACTGGCCTTATTCTCAATTTTGTCTTTGCTCTCTTCCCAGTGTCTGAAGTCTTCAGAAAGTGCAAAATCCTCCTGAAGGTCTTTGAAATTAAAACAGCATGACTTGCTTTTTCATTCCAAATTCCTTGTGAGACACCTTTTTGAAAGCATGAACCTATCAGAGAATTACGGGAACTGTTCATTTTATTGCTTTGGAATGAGTGTGATAATTTTTGTAAGTTTTTGTAATAAAGATTAGAAAAGATTCCCCATAAATAATAAAACAGGAGTATATTTATATGTTGAGTGTATACAAGCTATAAAGTGGAAAGGAATTTTCCATTTCTGTGCTATGCAGTATAAATTGGATATATAGATCATGAGAATTTAATTCATTTTTGATGATGGGTCTCTTCTGAATCCCAATTTAAAATTGGAATTTAGCAGTCATTAAAATTGGAATAAAAATATCTTTATTTTTAATGCTGTGATTTAACATTTAGAAGGGAAAAAGTACAGATTTTGATTAAACTTCACCCTATCCCCTCCCCCCATAGGTTTGCGGGAAGAGCAGTGAGTTGTCTGCAAAAGCTGATTTCTTTACTTCCAGTTGTGTGTGTAAGTTGTAATTTTTGATGCAGTTTTGCAGACTTGCCCATTATGATTTTTGTTTACAGCCTTTACAAAAGAGGGTTGAATTAGTATAAGTTTGAAACCTGGGAGCAGTTGGTGCCAGTTGTCAAAGCCTCAACCTTGATGTATTACCATCTGTCCAATATATGTGCATGTATTTTTCTGTTTGTATAACCTATATTGTTGGTGGGAGGGGGTGGCCTGAGAAACATTTACTCAGATTGTTCTGAAAATTGTAAATTAACAATCTTTTGTTAATGTGCAGCTCAAAATCAGGGTTTCCTTTTTTTTTTTTTTTTTTTTTTTTTTTTATAGGTGTCTTTTTGTCATTTTTTTTTTTTAACTTTCTTCTCTAATGGTTTCTTGGAACAGAAATTAGCCTGCTTTGATCAGTTTTTCTGTGTTTTGTTGGCTATTGGGCAATGTCTTTGCAGATTCACGTGACTCCTCACCAGTTCCTTCTTTCAGATGCTATGGTTGAAGTTTAAGATACTCTCTTTTTCACCCAGAACTGGTTATCCAGTGTGAATTGATGTAATGAGGCAACAGGGGAAAAAAAAAAAGGTAAATGCAAATGTTGCTTCCTAAAATGTTTGAATAAAGATGTTTTTATGGTTTTAAAAGCATCCTTACTTTATTAGAACTCTACATAAAATCCACTGTGTCTGAAACTGAGCAGAAGTTCTGCAGTTTGACCTCCACATAGATGGGAGCAGAAAGTTCAACCTGTTTTGTACTCTAGCAGACAAAACGGAACCAGAGGCACAACTGTCCTCCTCACATCTTCGATGTTAAGAGTATAGTATGCTACATACGGGCCGATACAGTAAAAATCGTGGGAGAGCGGGCGATACAGTAAATAAATTTATTTAAATTAGGGTCCACGGCAAAAAGAGGCGCTAGGGACACTAGCGCGTCCCTAGCGCCTCTTTTTGGACAGGAGCGGCAGCTGTCAGCAGGTTTGACAGCCGATGCTCAATTTTGCTGGCATCAGTTCTCGAGCCCGCTGACAGCCACGGGTTCGGAAACCGGACACTGGCAAAATTGAGCGTCCAGTTTTCAACCCGTGAGCCACGGCCCCATTTTAAATTTTTTATATATTTTTTTATTTTTTTACTTTTTTTTTTAACTGCTTTTCTGTGCACTTCCCTGGCGCCGGAAGAAATTAACGCCTACCTTTTGGATAGGTGCTAATTTCTTAAAGTAAAATGTGCGGCTTGGCTGCACATTTTACTTACTGTATCGTGCAGGAATACCTAATAGGGCCATCAACATGCATTTGCATGTTGCGGGCGCTATTAGGTTCGGGGGGGGGGGGGGGCAGGGGTTGGACGCACGTTTTCGACGCGCTATTACCCCTTACTGAATAAGGAGTAAAGCTAGCGCGTCAAACGTGCGTCCAATCGCGGGTTAACAGTGCACTCCGCCGGAGCACACTGTACTGTATCGGCCTGATTGTACCCTTAAGTTCTTTCTTTCCTCAGTTTGCCTTCCTAGTTTTAATTTTAGTGAATTCTTCATTGCCTTGCCAAGAACTATAGCTGCCTGTGCCACTTTTTCCATTTCTGCCCATATATGCAATAGCTTTAGACCTCTCTTCTTATCCTTCTTACGTAGCCAATAGGCATTCCCACTGCCTAATAAACAGGGAGAGGCGGGGCTATACATTGGAACAGTCTTAATCTACTTGTGGCCAAATTCAGTCTGAATCATTTTCACCCTGCAGTTTCCTCCTGCTCCTTGGGTTTTTCATCTCATTCAAGAATCTTGGCTGGGATCTGGTGTCATGAACTTTCATTTCCAACTCCTCATGGATTTTTCATTTTTTTTTTAATATCCTCTCCCAACTTATTTTAATGCGGTCGTTGCAGCCACAGTCCTCAGGGGTGGGGACATGCACCAGGGCTCCTTAATCCAGTCAGTGGGTGTCACTGTTGCACAGTGGTTCCCTCCCCCTCCTGGAGCTATGAGTGCAGCCCTTGAGGGCCACAAACAGGTCAGGTTCTGAGGATATTCCTAATGAATAGGCATGAGAGAGGTTTACATGCAAATTGCTTCTGCTGTTTGTAAATTTATCTGATGCACATTCATTAGGGATATTCTGAAAACGCAACCCTCAAGGGCCGGGAGTGAATACCTCTGATCTACTGTATCCCAGCCATGACTGGGTCGGGAAGACCTGAGCTGGAAATTAGATCCAGGTTCCTCTGCCTGGCAGCACTACCACAGAGGCCCCAAGCCAGGCACTAAAAATAACTTCTAAATCTATTGTTCTGTGCGTTTGGGGCAACCGAGGACAAGGTGAATGGATTACTTAGCCAGAGGATTACAAATTCAATTTGTATCCCTCACGTGCTGTGATCAAAACTGAGCAAAGAAACACCGCTGCTTCAATCTATATGTAGTTTGTTAAATAAAATGTTTGCAAATCATTCTTTTTTTGTACTCTGTATTTCTGCTTGTCCTTCTAAGATGTAAAATCATATTTGAAATTGACAAATAATTATACAACTGCATCAGTAGAAGCTCTGCGCTGAAAGAAGAGGTTGATGTTTGCACAAGAAGTATTCAGCTTGGCCTGTGAGCCAATTGGACGTCCCTTGAAATGCAGCAGACTGTGTTTTGGAACCCAAGGGTCTGCATGAACAGTGTTGCTTCGGACACAGTGTCCCTGAATGTAGGATGCCATGCTGCTAGAAAGCACAATCCTTGCCAAGAAAACCTATCATGTGCTGGGGTTAGTTGGCCCTGAGAGTTTTCCCTAAAGGAAAAGTCCTTACTGACAAGACTTGGTAGTTCAGATTATGGATTCTTCTGAAGCAGAAACATGTGCCTTGCATAATACTTTGTGCACCAATAGTGCTATGTAAAAAATAAAATTTTAAAAATCTCTTATATAAATGGATAATATCTAACTAAGCACATGCAGACATTTGCTAAACAAGTGCTTAGTTTGTTGCTGTTACAGGTTATAGTGGGCACTTTTAATTTATTTAAATAGAACTATTTCCAAGGATAAGAAAGACACATCACAATTTATTATGAAGTCTGATTTTTGAAAAGATCACAAACAGCAGCTACTCTTGTGCCATGACTGTAAATGAGGCTTTTTCTATATTTCTAAACTAAACATAAAATAAGTAATAATTATTATTTGATATAACTTCCATTTCTCTAGATGTGTTCCTTACACTGATTATACTTATGTGGACACTAGAGGGCACTGTACCAAATGTAATAGTACCTGATATTTTTGTAGTGCTGCTTGATTCTGACAGATTAATGAAATAAACTGACACATCTTTTCCGTGAAAGTCGGGAGTAATAGGAGCATTAATACTTTTGTATTCATACATGGGAAGCGTTTATCTTTTTAGCATAGCATTGCCTGATTGTATTGTATATCACAAAAGCTGACTGCAGGATAAGATCAGTTATGTCTGCTGCCTTGTAGAGTCAGAGCAGATCTGCTGGCAAAAACCATAAGTGAAGCTGCTCTGGAAAATGAGGAGAGACAGGCTCTGCAACTATACTATCTTATAAATCCATTTCCTTGACTTGGGACACTGTTTTGTCCTTCCTTTCTTTGCATAAAATCTTTCCATTGTCTTACCATCCAGCTGCCACTGCTTTACTGTGTATAAGTGTGCATGTCTTGAGTCAGCCTTGCTTGCCTTCAGTAGGATCTCTAATGGGTGCAAGGGTTTTGCTACTGTCTGCTCTCTGTCACCACTGTGTGTTATAAGTTAATTTTATAATTACATTTTCTTAATATGTATGCGATTTTTCTGTACCTATGGATCCATGTGTATATGCAAATCTGTGCATATAGAATAATTTGTGTGTATCGACATGTAGAAATACCTGTTTTTCATCCATGTTAGAGGATTCTTCCCCACCCCCCAAGAGTCCCCATTAAACCCAAAAACATAACATTTTTGTTAAATTGATCAAAGCCTTTTGGTATACAACATTAGAAATCATGGAAGACCAGCCTTCCTGACCTAGAGCAGCCATAGGAAGGAGAAATTACTAACCTGATAATTTCCTTTTCTTTAATGAAGATAGGTTAATCCACAACCAGTGGGTTATACACCTCTGACAGCCCCGCCAGTATTCTCTGCAAAAGCCAACTGTGAACAACTAAACAATACATGATTATAACTATTAATGGACAACCATTCAAGACTCGGTTAACAGGAAAATATTGAACTCAGGCAAGAAGTGTAATATGACTAATCTAGGGACTGAATATGACACCAGTAATCCTCGGAAACGCAGCCGCTCAGGAGAACAATAACACCACCATCCGGCAACCAAAAGCGGGAAGGTGGATTAACTTGTCTTCATAAAAGAAGAGGAAATTATCAGATAAGTAGTAATTTCTCCTTCCTTAGCATTCAGACAGATTAATCCACAACCAGTGGGATGTACCAAGCTACTCCTGAACAGGGTGGGAAGCTGCCTGTGATCCGATCAATACCACATGCGTGAAGGCTGCGTCCTGCAAATCCAGGCGATAATGCCTGGGAAAAGTGTGTAAGGAGGACAACATCACAGCTCGGTATATCTCGATGGGAGATGACAATGCTCTGCTCTTGGACTCTGCCTGTGCCCTAGTGGAATGAGCCCTAACCTGACTAGAAAACGGCTGCTCAACATCCATATACGTGGCCACGATAACCTCCTTAATCCAGCGGGCTATCATAGCCCGTGACACCAGTTCACCCTGTTTACCCCCATCGTGGAGTTTAAACAGCCAGTCCATCTTCCTGAGAGGTTTAGAAACCTCCAAATACCTCATGATATTCCGCTTGACTTCCAAAGTCTGTAACAGACGATATTCATACACATCCCTTTCCCTGTCCAGAGTTGGCAGGGAAACCAATTGATTCAAATGAAAATCTGAGACAACATTTGGCAAAAAAAGACGGAACAGTTTACAGCTGGACAACCCCCAGAGACACTCGCAGGAATGGTTCCCGGCAAGACAGAGCCTGCAGTTTGGAAACCCTATGCACAGAACACAGTCCTCAAAGTAAGTAACCTCAAGGAGAGGCTGTGCAGTGGTTGAAAGGTGGGCCTGCCAGAAAATCCAGAACCAAATTAAGACTCCATAAGGGCACCAGCAACCGCAAGGGGGGACGAAGATGCTTAAACCCTTTCAAGATGGGCCGACAAGTCCAAAATAAGTGGAATTTAACTGAACGAGGATGAACCCCCTTGTTCCTCACATCAAGCCTCATATACACGCCAAACCCTAACATAAGGTAAGGAAATAGAGAACTTTTGTGCTCGAAACAAGGTGGAATCACAGCAGTGGAATGTCCACACTTCAGCAACCGAGACCTCTCAAGGGCCATATTGTAAGACAAAATTGAGTTGGATCTTCATGAAGAATAGGCCCTTGCCACAGCAGATCCCTGTGGATCTGTAATTTAAGAGGAGAATCCACCAGGAGCCTCCACCGATCTACCACAGGTCTACCACAGCCTCTTTGACCAATCTGGTGCCACCAGAAGCACCAACCCCCATGTGTGTCTCGATCCTCTGAATCATTCTGCCCAACTTGGGCCAAGGGGAAAAGTCATATAGAAGCTTGCCTTCTGGTCATTCCTGCTCAAGTGCATTGATGCTCAAAGACTGCAACTGAAGAAGCAAAGAAGCTTCGCATTGTGTAATGTCACCAGCAAGTCTAGAAATGGGAGGCCCCAATGGCCCACTATGAGCTGGAACGCTTCCCATTCTTCTGGATCTAGTCTGCTGAGAAAGTCAGCTCATACATTGTCTTTTTCTGCAATGTGTGAGGCTGAGATCTGAAAATGTACTTCCGCCCATTCTATGCATTGGGCTATTTCCTGTGCCACTTGTTGGCTCTTGGTTCCTTCCCTGGCCGCTATCGTCGCACTGTCTGACATCATTCGGACCACTCGACCCTGCAAGCGGTTGACGAATCACAAGCGTCCAAACCAAACGGCATGGGCTTCCAGTCAATTGATGCTCCAGAGAGACTCCTCTGTACTCCAGCTTGCATCCATCATGAGTACTAGCCAATCCGGTGTTTGTAGGGTAACTCTATCTATCTATTTATTTAGGGTTTTTATCTACCAACATTTGTAGGTATATCATGCCGGTTTACATAGAACAGTATTAACATGAAAGAGAGTTATATAAAACGAGCATTGCTAACAAAAGTTAAGGAATTTCAAAAGATAGGGCAATAGCAGTAAGATAACAATATGAGAACAATGAGAAAGGAGAAAACTGCGATGTTAAAAAACAATGGATAAGGCATCAAACAAGATATTGAGTATGAAGTATGATGGGTTAAGGGTAAGCTTGTTTGTAGAGCCAGGTTTTGAGTTTTTTCTTACATTTCTGGGTGCACTGTTCTTGTCGGAGATTGGGTGGCATGGAATTCCAGGATGATGGACCTGCAATGGATAGTGCATGTTCTTTTGTGGTGGTAAGGTGGGAAAGCTTAGGTAAAGGTATGCATTTATTTCTTCCTTGGATGATCCACTTACAACTACCACTACAGTTGGATGCTGATCTTCTCCGGTAACTGAAGCCATATTGAGTGGTCCTGAGACTGTAGACTCCAACGTGCAAGCAGTGTGCACTGAAGAGGATGCATATGCGCCCTTGCCCAGGGAACCACCTCTAGGGTGGCTGCCATCAACCTGAGCACCTGTAGGTAAGACCATACCATCAGGCGTATTGTTGCTGTCAGTAGTCATACCTGTGCCATCAGTTTCTGAATGCAGATCCCTGGCAGGAAAACCTTGCCATGCTTCGTGTCAAAATGAACACAGAGAAATTCCAGTGTCTGGGATGGCTGTAGATTGCTCTTGGCTAAGTTCACCACCCAACCTAATTCCTGTACAAGGAGCTCACCTTGTGCGAGGCCTGAAAATTCCCTTTCATGCTCTTGTCCCGAATTAGCCAATGTAAGGTACGGGTGGACCAGAATGCCATCCTTTCTCAGCACTGCTGCTACCACCACCATGACCTTGGAGAAGGTTCTGGGCGCAGAGGCCAAACTGAAGGGTAGCGCTCGAAACTGATAATGTTGCCCCAAAACAGCGAAATGCAGAAAATTGTCAGTGCTCCAGCCAGATGGGAAAATGCAGATACGCCTCTGACAGATCCAGGGATGTAAGAAACTTTGACTGTACTGCCATTATCACCGAGCATAAGTTTTCCATTCAGAAACGAGTCACTTGAAAATGATGGTTGACTCCTTTGAGATCCAGAATGGAGCAAAAGGAACCCTCCCTCTTGGGTACAACAAAATTAATGGAATATTGGCCCATATTTTCTTGTGACATGGGCATTGGGATCATGGCCCGCAGGCTGAGGAGCCTTGACAACGTACACCCTACTGCCTCTCTCTCTTGCGGAGAGCTGCAGGGAGACACCATAAAAATGTCCAAAGGAACTCTGAGAAACTCTAAAGCATAGCTGTCTCTTATCACCTCCAGAACCCACTAATCTAAAGTGATCGCGACCCACCTCCAATAAAAAGAGGCAACCCCCTATCTTCTGTTCCCGGGGATGGGTCTGCTTACCCTTACTGAGGGGATCAGGGGGCACCGTCGCTCGAGCACATGCACCCTGTCTGGGCTGCCTGGGACAAAGGACTGAGACCTACCCAAGGTTGAGCCCTCTGAGAAGCTGCTCCTCTGTAGAGTTGAAAACTACAAACTCCTAGCGCAACTTCTTTCGCCAAATGAGCACGACGCCTACTTTTTATTCTCTGGAAACCGAGGAACCTGGGACTCGCCCCACTAATTGGCCCTTTTTTTCCCCCCAACTCCCAAACAGGAGTGATCCTTTAAAAGGCAATTTTGTAAGATTAGACTTTGAAATTGTATCAGCTGACCAATTCCTCAGCCATAGCTGATGCTTGGCCGCTATCACTAAAGCCACCCCTCTGGCAGAAGTGTGGACCAAGTTGAAACCCGCAACCACCAAAAAGGCAGCTGCCGGTTCCATCATTGCCCTGGAATTCAAACCAGACTCATCAACTTCCTGAGAGTGAAACAAGCAAGAGTGAGCCACCAGCGAGCAGCAAGAGACTTTCTGCAAATTCATTGCTACTATCTCAAAGACCTGCTTAATTCTCTTATCCTACCATCTCAAAGACCTGCCTCAGTTCTCTTATCCTATGCATCCTTCAGTGCCACGCCTCCTTCTACAGGGATAGTCATCTGCTCGGTGATGGCACACACCAGCGCATCCACTTTCAGAAAGCGCAACTGCTCTCTCGCCGCCAAATCCAGGGGGTACAGTTCTTCCAAGGCTCATCCCCCTTTAAAATTAGCTTCCGGGGCACACCATTCAAGATCAATCAATACTTGAATAGCATCCATAATGGAGAAGCAACTAAAATGGGAATCTTCTTTGGCTCAGATATGGAATCAGCACCCAACACCCCAGCATCTTCAGTGTCTGGGAGATCAGAGTTGGTAACTCATCTCTATGATAAAAATGTAACATTGTTCTATATGGCTCCAACCCCAGAGGAATTTCCCCATCCTCCTGGGAGTAAGTATTGCCTTCATCATCTGGGTCCCTATCAGCATGAGCCACAGCAGGTCTAGGCATATTCCGATGCTTACCCGTAGCACCAGCCATGTGGGGATCCACAGTCTGCAATCCTGAACTCTTAGGTTTGGCCAGCTCCACCAACTGTGTGAAGAAAGGACTGCAGCTCTTGAAAAAAATTCCACCCAAGAAAGGGCAGAAGGATCCATAGCAAAACCAGGGGGTGTCAGTCCTGCTCCCACTGAGTTGTCTTCCCCTGTTGACAAACCAGTTAGGGGAGCCCCAGAACCATGTGAAACCTGTGACAGGTCCCTCTCCAGTCCCATTCCTGCATCATGCTGGGAAGGGTCGGGCTGAGCAAAATCAGCCGGAGACAACTCCCTGAGCCTCCAGGCAGCACTGACACAAGTTAGAGGGGATGCCAGGCTAGGATGCCCAAATATGGCAAGCAGCACAAAGGGAAAAGCACTTAAGCTTCTTTGCTATGGCTCCATGGATAAACACCCACTAGCAGCATGCTCCCAAAGTGAAGGAGAGGATGATAGAATCAGTTGGGGTTACAAAGTGAGAAGATCAGCTGGGGGGAGATATGTGAAAAAGGGCTATAGGGGATGAGGGGGATGGGATGTAAGAGGGTTTCAGCTAGCGGGCAGAGGTTAACAGAGGGAATCCACTGGAGGCGATGGAGGTTGAGATAAAAGTATCAGCTACAGAATGTGGAAGTTGAGTGGGAATCACTTGGTGCGGGGAGGATGAGAGTGGAGCGATGATTGAAGAGGGAGCACCCCCCTGTTACTTTGTTTTCATTGTCTGAGGGGGTCATGTGATTTTTCATATGCTAAAATGGGGGTTGCACTAGTTAAAAGATTGGGAAGCCCTGGATTATATGCATTTTTATGTATTGTAGCTTTTTTTGTGTGTCTTCTCTTCTTCTCCTAATGTTAATAACCACTATAAGGAGTCTAATGTGAAATGCAACCAATACAGTCAACAGCTAAATGGCATTCACCAAACAATCAATATAAGCGTAGAATTAATGAGACCGTCATAGCATCCAGCAGCCAAGACCTATATTTGTCTAACAGCTTATGTGGGTCATATATAGTCATTGGTGTCAGGGTACGGCAGTTCAGGAATTTTTATGCATATAAACTGATTCGCAGGTTCAGCTGAAACTGATTCAGCTGAACCTGAATCAAGTTCAGGTTCACATTGCCATCACAGAACAAGGTTCAGCTGCGCAGGTTCAGCTGAAACTGATTCGCAGGTTCAGCTGAAACTGATTCGCAGCTTCAGCGCAGATTGATCTCGCCCCTTACCAGCAGGTGCCTGCGCCTCCTTTCCTTCTTTCCTGCTACCTGCCTGATTCTCAACGCTCACTTTTTCGCCAGGATGCGTTCCTTCACCATTCCCATAATTTACAACCACCTGACGAGACCTCTGAAGTCTTATACTCACTCACCTAATCGCCAACAGAGGCTCATTCCCATCATGATATCTCCAGTCACACAAATTCTTGGCCTTGCACTATTCTCACTGACATTATTCAACGCGCAGTCCATCACCAGGAAAACACACATTCTCAACTACTTCCTTTCAGAAACCAAACCAGACATCTGTGCTATCACAGAAACGTGGTTGAAAACCTCCGACACAGTATTAATAAATCAGCTCCCCACTCAGGCCTACGACCTCCTCTCTATTCCCAGACTCAAAAAAAGGGGAGGAGGGCTGCTCCTGGCAGCCAAAAAAGGATTAGGTCTAACCCTACAGCTTGCAAATACCTCATCCAACCTGGAATCTGCCCTCTTTAAATCAAAATACCTCCAAATCGGACTAATCTACACGCCATCAGGAATTCTTGAAGCAGACCCCTCCCCCATCATCGAACTCACCGCAAAACACCTTAATGCCGAAAAACCAGCCATCCTGATGGGAGACTTTAACCTGCATGTCAACGCTCAGCCACGCTCGATGAATTGCGAAACCATACTCTCCACACTCAACCATATGGGATTCAGACAAATTGTCAACAATCCCACTCACAATGCTGGACACACTTTAGACCTTATTTTCATAAATGAGGGAATATCGCCCCATACCAACCCAACATGCTCACCAGTCCCGTGGTCGGACCACCAAGTCATCTCTACTGTCCTAGAGATCAAGGAACCCCCCTCCCCAGGCAACCCATTTAACTTCAGTAACTGTCAGGAGACCCTGCTCCGGAGAACTCCTCAGCACGCATCTCTCCAAGGAATTAGCTCACATCGACCTCTTTGACGCCAACACTGCCACATCGTCTTGGATTAACATCACTAACAAAGTAGCAGACCGAGTGTGCCCCATGACCACAAAAACACTTCACCCGGATAAGGACAACAGGAAACCCTGGTTCACTCCTGAACTAAAGTCGCTTAAACAGGAGCTTAGAAGTAAAGAACACAGGTGGTGTAAAAATCCCTCCACAACAACCCTCTCGGCCTACAAATCCTGCCTAAACGCCTACAGAAATGTCATCAATACAACTAAGAAAGAATTCTTCTCTAAAAAGATCCACCACTTTATCTTTGACTCCAGAGCATTATTTTCCTACGTATCAGCCCTCACAAAACCAGCCTCACCCCTCATCCCAGACGACCAAGCTACCAACAAGGCCAATGAATTGGCAGACTACTTTGAGAAAAAAATTTCCACCCTTGTCGCACCCCTCACGGGGCCCTCCCCTTCGCCTACTTCTCCATTCCCCACCGGTTCTCAACTCTCGCTCTCAACCCTCCATCAAAAAAATTCAACCTTAGATACCTTCGAATTGACATCTTACTTAGAAATAGAAAACATTTTAAGAAGCTGAAACCCTCATCTCACCCTTCAGACCACATACCATCCAACCTGCTTTTCTCCATTCCAAATATCATCGCCAAGCCAGTTGCAGACATCATAAACTGCTCACTGTCTCAAGGACATGTCCTAGACCAACTCAAGACTGCGATACTTAAACATCTCTTAAAAAAAACCCAACCTTCCACCCTCAGACCTAGCCAACTTCCGCCCCATAGCTAACCTTCCTATGATCACCAAACTCTTGGAGAAGATAGTAAACAGACAACTATCCGAATACCTCGAAGAAAATGACATCCTCACTCCAACTCAATTCGGATTCCGGAAGGCCCTGAACACTGAATCATTACTAGCCTCTCTCTCGGACACCATCCTCCTAAACCTGGAAAAAGGTCAATCATTCCTACTCGCACTTCTGGATCTATCCGCTGCGTTCGATACCGTGAACCACACGACCCTACTACAGCGACTAGCAGACATTGGCATCACAGGATCTGCTTTCAACTGGTTCAAATCCTTCCTTGAAAACAGGTTTTACAAGGTAAGGATCAATAATAAAGAATCACACCCAATCAGATCTAACATGGGGGTACCCCAAGGATCTTCCCTGTCACCCACCCTATTCAATATTTACCTCCTCCCACTCTGCCATCTACTCACCAACCTCAAGCTAACGCACTTCCTATATGCAGATGACATACAGATCCTCATCCCCATCTGAGTCACTTCACAAAACATGGTCCCATTGGAACAGCTGCCTCTTAGCAATCAACAACCTACTCAACAGCCTCAACCTCGTCCTTAACACCAACAAGACTGAATTCCTCCTAATAGCTCCGGACAACTGCATTCCTCTCAACCCCCCCAATTTCTTCCCAATTCGCCAATACATCAATTATGTAAGAGACCTTGGTGTGCTGCTCGACAGTAAACTCAACTTAAACAAATTCGTAAACAACACCACCAAGGAATGCTTTTTCAAATTGCAAGTATTAAAAAAATTAAAACCACTCCTTCACCTCCGAGATTTCCGCTTGGTACTACAATCTATCATCCTTCCGATTTGGATTACTGCAATTCACTCCTTCTGGGCCTTCCCGCTAACACAATCAAACCACTTCAGATGGTCCAGAACACGACTGCTAGGATCCTCACAAACACCAACAAAAGGGAACACATCACCCCTATCCTTCAGAACCTCCACTGGCTGCCAGTTAAATTCAGGATACTCTTTAAAGCCCTCATGATGATCCACAAGGCTCTACACAACATCTCCCCCCTCAACCTAACCTTCCAACTGCAGCCACACACTTCTAATAGACCCATCAGAAGAGCGTACAAGGACATGCTGCACACCCAGCCGGCCAAAACCTCACTAAGGAAACGCGCCCTCTCCACAGCGGGTCCTCCCCTTTGGAACTCGTTCCCACCGGACCTCCGCCAAGAACCCTGCCCTCTGGTTTTCAAAAAGAAACTAAAAACATGGCTATTCAGCCAGGATTTCCCGGATGGTTAAGGTCCGATGAATGGTGCTTCACAGCCGTTCTTCCACTTATTCCACTGTAAATATGTCATTGTAAATATGTTTTAATTGTACCAATCATGTTAGCATTCATGTTTTAATTGCATCCCATTTGTTCACTGTAAGTTCGTATCAACCTTGTTCCATGTATCCGCCTCCTGGGGCGACAGTTCAGTTCTCTGTAAACCGGTGCGATATGTATTCTATACAGGAACATCGGTATATAAAAATAATAAATAAATAAATACATATAAATGTGAACCAAAAAGAAAGTGAATTACTTCCCTCCAAATATCTTTCTCTTTCTCTTCATTGTCCAAAGAGGAGGAATGAACATGTATGTTACAACTGCTGTGTGCTGACTGATACTCTTTGCAGGATCCTGACATAACACTATGTTTCGAATGACTTCTGCATCAGGGGTAATTCATACGCTCAGCAGTTTCCAAACTATTCTGGCTCAATGAACTGAAAACAAGCGCATGAAAACAATTATAGACCATTATGCAATATCCAACGTAAAAACTCACTGCAAGGATACATATTCTCTTACTAGCAACATAATTTCCTGTTTAGCTGAATCCAGGAAATGCGCGTTTCGCACCATTACGGCAAAGTGCCTTTTAAAGGGGCCAAAGTCTCCCCAAAAAATGTCAGTATCAATGTCAGCACGTATCAGTTGTTAGCAAGGTCGGTAGACTGACGTCAGCACATTGACATATTAGCTGTCAAATTCAAATTCACATGAAATGATTTGTATGTAAATGTCTGTCATATACAAGAATTCCACTCAATCTCACTGTTGAGACCATGGGGAGAACACAGAGTTAATTTTATAAATCCATCTCTGTTCCCGTTGTAATAAAATTTTATTTAATTTAATGGATGAAACATAGCATTATGTCTTCAGCTAAACAGGAAATTATGTGCTATTCATTGAGCCAGAATAGTTTGGAAATTGCTGAGCATGTGAAGTACCCCTGATGCAGAAGTCATTCGAAACATAGCGTAATGTCGGGTTCCTGTGAAGCATAGCAGTCAGCACATAGTGGGTGTAACCTGTTCACTCCTCTTTGGACAACAAAGTGAAAGAGGAAGATATTTGGAGGGAAGTAATTCACTTTCTTCTTGGCTCACATTTTATATGCATAAAAAATTTCTGAGCTGCCGTGCCCTGAGACCAATGATTATACATGACCCACATAAGCGGTTAGACAAATATAGGTCTTGGCTGCTGGGTGTTATGGCGGTCTCATTAATTCCACACTTATGTTAATAATGTGAAAGTTGTTCGGTGAATGCCATTTCTCCTAATGTTGCCAACTCTGAAGAGAAAAATCCTGCCACTGCCACTCCACCCTTCCCCTCCGCCTTGTGCTGGCCACTTCATCCCTCCATTAACCACACTTCAACCTCTTCCTCGGCCATCTTGGGCCGCAGCATATACATCAAGCAGCTACGGTCTGCGAGCGAGGAGGGGGGGCGGTCAAAGCCAGTGTGAGCTCATGTCCCCTGTGGTGCCTTGTGAACTCCCTGTTTACAACAGAAACCTTCATGGCAGAGGAAGAGTCTCTGTGCTGCTAAGGTGAGGCAGTTGGTGGGTGGGGGGGAGAGAGAATGGGGAGTGCAGAATCCCTTACCCTAACCATTCCTATCCCTCTAGCATTCCGAGCAAGCATGAGCAAGAATTGCAAATTCATCTACCAGGACACACACTGCACCTTCAAAATAAATTGTAACCTGCAGCCGTAAATAAACCTCAGCATTCCATGCCTCGTTAAAAAGCAGAACTACAAACTCAAATCATTTGAAGTCATGTAAACCAATCTATAAAGTGAAAATAACTTTTCTCTTACCTTTATCTGTTATGTTTCTTCTTCTCTGCTCTTGTCCGTCTTTTCTTGACTCCTTTCCATTCAGTGGGCCTTATGTACTAAAGCATTTTTCTCACTTTTGGTGTTAATAACCTTTTTTTTTTTTTTTTTTTACCATACAGAGAGAATGGGGGAAACACATCAGTAAAAAGGCCCATTGTATCTGTAGGAAAGATTCTTCATATTTGGGGCATTATCAGGCCAGTTAAAAATAAATAAATAAAAGGTGGTGTACCTAACTTACAGCCCGATCCAGTAAAGTCCGTGGGAGAACGGACTAACGCCCGCTCTCCCGGCGCGCGCACCGGCCCCTCGCCGGTGCGCGCGATCCAGTATTTAAATTAGGCGACGCGGTGCAAACGAGGAAAAGGAGGCGCTAGGGACACTAGCGCGTCCCTAGCGCCTCCTTTTGGCCTGGAGCGGCGGCTGTCAGCGGGTTTGACAGCCGACGCTCAATTTTGCCGGCGTCGGTTCTCGAGCCCGCTGACAGCCACGGGCTCGGAAACCGGAAGCCGGCAAAATTGAGCGTCCGGTTTTCGGCCCGACAGCCGCGGGCCGAATTCAAAATTTTTTTTTTTTTTTTTTTTTACTTTTTTTTACTTTTGGGGACCTCCGACTTAATATCGCTATGATATTAAGTCGGAGGGTGCACAGAAAAGCAGTTTTTACTGCTTTTCTGTGCACTTCCCTGGCGCCGGAAGAAATTAGCGCCGACCTTTGGGCGGCGCTAATTTCTTAGAGTAAAATGTGCGGCTTGGCTGCACATTTTACTTACTGGATCGCTCGGGAATACCTAATAGGGCCATCAACATGCATTTGCATGTTGAGGGCGCTATTAGGTGCCGCGGGTGGGCCGCGTGTTTTCCTCCCCTTACTGAATAAGGGGTAAGGGAAAACACGCGTCCAGAGCAGGGTGACAGTGCGCTCCGACGGAGCACACTTTACTGGATCGACCTGTTAGCAGGCCAAATTGTGGATGCCTAAGTAAAAATCATTTTCAGCTGACTCCAGCCACTAGGATGTTCTGCTGAAAATCATTTTTTTCGAAGCAGCTAAAAATTAGCTGCCTTTGGGTGGCTAAATTTAGCTAGTGCTGAAAACCAACACTAGCCAGCTAAGTCTGTCTTAGAAAAAAACAACAAAAATATGGGACCATTGCTTCTCCCTCCCACCACTTGAAAAAGATGGAGTGGAAGAGTAGCCTAGTGGTTAGAGCAGCGGCGTGGGAACTGGGGTTCAAATCCCACTGACATTCCTTGTGACCTTGGGCAATCACTTTACCCTCTGATGCCTTAGGTATAAACTTAGATTATGACCCCACTGCAGATTGGGAAATACCTACAGTAGCTGAATGAATTGGGTGTCCCACAGGGCACAGTGTTATCTGCTGCCCCTATGCATTTATTTATTTGTTTGTTTTACATACCGTCATTCCTTGTGAGAATCACTAGTTCATAACGGTGTACAGGATTGACACGCATAAATAAATGATGAGATAAATAAATGATAACAAGTTTTAACACTCTTAGGTAAGTGATAGGATACTGAGGTAGGTATTCATACAGGTGGAAAATTAGGTAAACATTCGAGAGACAAGGTTGCACTTCAATGACAGATAAATTAAAGGAGACCATAACCGGAATTAAGCGAGGTAAAGAGTGTGGGGGTATTTTTCGGGACATATTTAAGTTATTTCAGTCAAGGAGAACTGGACGTTTCAGACTGACAATAGGCATTTCTGAATAGTCAAGTTTTCAATTCTTTCTTAAATTTTATTGTCTGATATTGTTCGAAGGTCCTCTGGCATGGAGTTCCATAGCTTTGTGCCAGCAATTGATAGCGCTCTGTCTCTTATTTGCATTAAATGAGTCGGGATTTCTAGAAGGCCTTTGTTTTGGGATCGAGCGTTTGTGGGGGGGGGGGGGGGGGATATGTGGTTTAAATGTTATTCCCATCAGATCGTTATTCGGATTAATGTTGTTGAATATTATTGTAAGTACTTTGTAAAATATTCTTGCCTGTACAAGGAGCCAATGCAATGCGATCAGGGTTGGGGTTATGTGATCATATTTCCTTTTACCAGATAATAGTCTGGCTGCAGCATTTTGTAGTAGTTGCAGTAGATTTAGGTGACTAGCAGGGAATCCCAGTAGTAGGGAATTACAGTAATCAAGGTTTGAGAATATTAGAGATTGTAATACTGTTCTGAAATCTGCTGTGCTTAGTAGGGGTTTCAATCAGCTCAGAATTCGCAGCTTATAAAAACCAGATTTGATCAGTTTTCTAATGTGGGCTTTCATTCAGGCCGATACAGTAAAGCGCGGCCGCGATTACCCCGTTTCTAACCCGCTTTGTACCTGCAATTTGGCCGCGTAAGTCCAACCCGCGATTCACTATCCCTTTTAACCCATCCTTACCGCTTCTTTAAATCAACGGGTAACCCTTTCCACCCGCGGCATGTATATGATATGTAAATGCGCCGATTAGCTATTCCCTCCCATACAGTAACGTTCGCCCCGACTATCGCCTTTTTAACCTGCAGTTTAGCCGCGTCTTTAACCTGCTAAATTACCGCCTACCCTTACCTTAGAGGGTAGGCGGCAAACTTTCCCCCAGCCCCCGCTCACCTGCCCTGGCCGCATCCATGGGTGCCGGTCTCCCGTACGGGCCGCGCTGACAGGGACATTGACTCACAAATGTCCCTTCACTTTCTCTTTCAGCATTCCTTCTCCCGCTTCAGCAGCCCGATCATGCAGGGCAGCTCCAGGGTGACCACGGCGTGCGTTCATGCACCGCCTGTACGTTCAATTTGGGTGCTCAAGGGTCAGGGGGTGACATCACAAGCTGCAAGATGGCGCTGGGGAGGTGTACGTTCAATTTGGCGCTCAAGGGTCAGGGGTGATGTCACAAGCTGCAAGATGGTGCTGGGGAGGCAGTGAGCGGCGGAACGGAGGGAGGCAGGCAGGCGAGCTGGAGCTGCCCTGCATGCAGGAAAGGTAGGGGAGCCTCCGCCCCGCCCCCCTCCCGCGCACACCCCCCCCCCCCCGGGCCCGGGCTCCGCCGCTCTGGCAATCTTCCAGTTGCCTGCCGGTGCAATTTTTTTGGCATGATGAGCTCGCACCGCCTGTACATCCCATTTGGTGCCTTGAGCGCCCAAATTGGAAGTACAGGCGTGTGTTCATGCATCTTTGCCGGCGGGGGCTGCTGGAAGCCGCCTCACGGAGAGCGCCCGATCCGCCCCGGGCTGCTGAAGCGGGAGAAGGAATGCTGAAAGAAAAAGTGAAGGGACAACATGAGCCAAAGTGGAAGATGGAATGCTGGGGCTTGCCTGATGCTTGTCAAGCTGGCAATCCCCGATGCCCGCGCGTAGGAGAACCATCCACTTCCTGGTACCTGTCATTTCAAATGTCATTTGAAATGACAGGTACCAGTGCACCCAGGATACTGTATAGGCGCTGTATAGCGCCTATACAGTAAAATGGATTGCGCTTCATGGACGCTTCTTGGACGCGACTTGCATTTGCATGCCATTTAAATACTGTATCGAGCAGTATGTGATCCGAACTGTGCGTGCGGCAAACGCGGGTGCGCCCGGCACTGCCGCACTCTTTCTACCGCGTCCTTACTGTATCGGCCTGTTTGTTAGATTTTCATTGATTTGTACTCCCAGATTTCTCACCTGAGTTGCTGGGGTTAATTGGCAGTTTTCTAGATCTATACCTGGTGGAATAGATTTTGGTGGGTTTCTATTCAACCAAATTAATTCTGTTTTTTTAGGATTCTTCAAGAGTTTCAGTTGTGCAAGTTTTTCTTTTATTGTGACCATATATTCAGAAATAAGCGATGCTGTTTTATCAAATGATTTTGACATAGAGATATAGAATTGCAGATCATCAGCATATAGAAAGAAGTCTAATCCTAGGTCTGTTAGTAATTTGCACAAGGGCAGCATGTAGATGTTTAATAATGTTGCAGATAGCGCCAATCCTTGCGGAACGCCTGTTGTGCATTGGAATATATCGGATAAATTATTATCGAGCTTTACTTGGAAAGATCTGTTTACGAGGAATGAGGTGAACCATCTTAGTACATTTCCATCAATTCCTAGGATTCTCAGCTGTAGGCAAAGCAGATTATGATCAACAGTGTCAAAGGCTGCTGTTAAATCGATCAGCGCTAGGCAGTGTGATTCATTAGAGTCGAAGCCCCATAAAATAGGGTCTGTTAAAGATTGTAGAAGAGTTTCTATTGAGCAATTTTTCCAGAATCCAAATTGGTTAAAATATAGGGTCTTTTTGTCTTCTAAGTGGGCCTCTAATTGGGTAAGAACTGCTTTTTCAAGAATTTTTGCAAGAAAGGTTAAGTTGGAGATCGGTTGGTAGTTATCCCAATCATCATATTTTCATGATTTGTTCTTTTGTGCAAGCTGCTCGCTGGACTCTGTTCAGGCTACCGTATTTTTGCTGATGTCAAATGTTTATTCCTGTGTCATCCTGGGTTGAGACCTTTGGTGGTCTTAACATTTGCCTTGATGCTATGCAATGTTGCCTAGCACACAATATGCTTGTACTTAATTTCAAGAAAACCGAAATAATGGTACCCCAAAAATCTGATCACCTACAAGTGCCCACGCATTTTTCATTTCAGATCCGCTCCATTCCAATTGCATCTCAAGTCAAGAGCTTGGATGTGATCTTTGATACCAACTTAAATATGAGGAGCCATATTAAATCAGTAGTGAAATCTGGATACTAAAAATTGACTTGTGTGGCATTTGAGATCTCCACTCTCTCCATCTGACTTCTACCAATTATTGATTACTTCATTGTCCTGTTATTAGGACTTCTAACATATGTTTTGAGGGCCTTACAAGTACTCTTGAATTCTGTGGCTAGGCTTATATCTGGCTTGACTAGAAGAGCACAAACCTCTCCCGTCCTTAGAGATCTTCATTGACTTCTAATTGAAGCGAGAATCCAGTACAAAACTCACAGATGCTTAGACTTGTCTCCTTTCCCTGGATTAACCAGCTCCTACATATTTGCAATCCTAGGAGAATACTGCATTCTTCACAGAGAGACTTATTAGATTCAGCAGGTTAATCTTGTTGAATCGTAGAGAGACTTTTCTTTGATGTTGGATCTGTGCTCTGGAACTCTTTGCCATTCAAGTAGCAAACCACTGACAGCACAAAGACCTTTAAAAGGCTGCTAAAGACTCATTTGTTCTAGCATGCATTTGACTGTTAAACCTTATGAGGGCATGATTTATGGTTTTTATGCTTTTCTGTTTGTTCTAAGTATAATTTGTCTTAATTGTAAGCCACCTAGAGCTGTGTATATAAATGTATTTTAAATAAAAATGTAATCCACTTGGAAGCGCTAAAAGAATATAAAGAAAAAAAGAAAACTATGAGGGGGAGATGCTGCCAACTCCTCACCCTGCCCCCCCCCCCCCCTCAAATCTCCTCTATCTTAAAAAAGTTGGGTGGGGTATTGCCATCTGTCAGGCATAGCCCTCCACCCAGATCTCCATCTACACCTCTTAAAAAAAACAACAAAAATAAAAAACCCTGAAAAGTCACCCTTGCAGTCTAGTTCTTCCTTCCTTCTGGCTCAGCAGCCAGCATGGATCAGACATACAGTTTATGGTAATTGATAAGTTTCAGATTTGTAAGAATTAACAAGTGGCTGTGCTCTTTTCTTGTTCACTGTATCTTTTGCACTTTGTAAATACAAAGTACAGTTTTCAGCACATTTTGCTCAGGGCAACTCTTACCACTACCCAGGCTCTCAGAAGTCAGGACTGCATACCTGACCTGTGTGGAAATAGGGCCAGGGTTTTATTTGAAGTTCCTGTGATGTGGTTTGATTAATGCGGGTGCTTCATTTCTCCATATGATTTTATAATATCCAATCATCCCAGATTGGGTTAAAAGCTTTCGGCTTCTCTTTGGGTTTTCGTTTCTTCCATCCTGGGCACTAATTTCCGATAAATGCCTTATTTGCTGTTATAATTTCAATGTGTATTGTTTGCGAGAATTCACATCCCATGATGCATGGCCCCAAGCAGCCCTCAAATGGAGGAGGGAAAGATTGTGTGTGCAGTGGTGGTGCTTTTATGATAATCCCTTCATGGGGCTGCTCTGGCAGTGGTCATTGGTGTCATTGTGTCCCAAGAGGGGTCAACTGGCAGGGCATTACCCCTCACTGTTGTAAAAGTTCTCAGTCTTAGCTCCATAAGTAATGTCAACCATAGGCAAAAATAAAACCACATGCACTCTGAGCGAAGGTTTCTCATCTTCTTAACCACAACACTTATTCCAGTAGGGGGAATTTTTTTTTTTCTTTTTCCGTACATTGCTTTAACTGAGGCAGCCTTGCATTCATTTAACTATCAACAGTGCCCATGCAAAATGAGATCTTCCTCAAAGCAAACTCAGAGGCTGGTAGGTCAATGTTTATTACATTTAAGGTATGGAGGGGGGAGAGTGCTGGGGGTTAGGTAACCAAAGGGCACCGTAAGCATGGCCTTCTTGCAGAATCAAGTAATGGTGATCTTTCTGTGCCAGCATAGAATGTGCTCTTGTAAAAACAAGAGACCTGCTTTGTGGTTTTCTGCCCCTCTGGTCCTGAGAGGGGAAAAAAATGGAGAAACATTATGACAGATTTTCAGGACTGTCCCTCTTACTGGGGAAAAAAAGCACCCCTTTCACACAATTTAGCATTCCTAGTTAGCAATATGTTCAACTTTACATCTGCTATCCCCAGATCATACTACTGTTTGAGGCAACAATTGTAGGCCCCTGTAATAACTCAGTATCCATACAATGCTTCAAGAGCGGCCAGTGCTATCCAATCACAAAAATTCAAAAAGAAGGATTTGGGCTTGCACTTTGATGTTGGTGCTCATTTTGCATCGCCTTAGCTGTTGATTGTACTAAATATTTCATTTCTCAGAAATCAGTCTTGCATTCTGAGAGACTAAATGATTTTAAAATATATTGTGTATTTTATACTATATCTATGGCCTTGACCATAAAGCCATATTTGTTTTTTAATTGATCTTTAACTACAAAAAAATTATTTGCAGAAATAAAGGTCCACAAAAATATCAGGTGATACTTTTCCATTGGCCTAACTTAATGCATTCTTGAGTAGCTTTCGGGAGTTACTCTCCCTTTCTCAGGTCAAAGGGATTTTTAACTCCTGAAAGCTAGTCAAGAAATACATGTAAGTTCCTAGCCATTTTTACTGGTCTAAAGCCATTACTTAATTTTTTTTATTGACCTTTATTTCTGCCTATTCAAGTGCATAAACATGGCAACCACACTGCTTGAATCAAGCCTTTTCATTATATTTTTGAATAATCACACGTGCCTGAAAAATAAAATCCTTTTCTGGCAGCAGTGTACTGAAGAGAGCTTGCAGTACGAGCATCTTAATGACTTCCACTTTTATCCCAAGAGTTATTTACATGATATTTCCATATCATTATAATGAATATAAATTTGTTCCCAGTACTCATGGGACCAAGCACATTAGCATGAAAGGAACAGAACCTGCACACATGATATGGGCTAAGCCCTCTTAGCTTTCAATTTATTATCCTATCCTATATTATAAGCTAGCATTGGACATTCAGGAAGTCATGGTGTAACATTGGGCTGTGGGCATGCATGGCCTATTATAGTAGCCTATCCATAGCATGAAGCATGCTCCACTACTGTTACATTTGCTGCCTGCGGGAGGCCCGCGGCGCAGCCCCCTCACCTTCCCAGACAGACCTCAGCGCTCAGTTCTCTGTCGCTGGCAGCAGTCCGCTGCCGGCTCCAACCACGGGCCCCTGCCAGTGTCCCTAGTCCTGCTGTGCTGCCTGGAACCTCCAGCCAGGATTCCTCATCTAAGCAGGCCTCTCTGCTTGCTCCCTGGAGAGACACCGCCGACGATGCCGTGCCCCGTCAACTCTAAGGCTTTTAAAGGGCCTGCGGAGGGAACCTGGCCGCAGACCCGGATGCTGACATCACCACCTTCAGCGTATTTAAACTCTGGCAGCGCTCTTAAGCTTTGCCTTTGCAACAGGTCTCCTCGGTTCCCTGTTGATCGAATGCTCGTTGCTTCCAGAGATTCATCTCAGCCTTGTGTTCCTGATTCCTCGTTATTCCTGGTTCCTGTCTCTTCGTTCCTGGCCTGTTCCTTGCTTCGGATTGACTTCACGGTCTTTGACCCTGCTTTGCTTGACTCTGTTTTGCGACCATCTCCACGCCTGACCTCTGCTTTGCCTGACCAAGTTGCCTTCTCCAAGCCTGACCTCTGCTTTGCCTGACCACATTATCTTCTCCACGCCTGATCTCTGCTTTGCCTGACCATGTGGAGGGTAGCAGTGCTGGCAGCAGAAGAAGCCAACCCTTGGCAGGGTAAGAGGAAGAAAAGGAGACAACATAGCAGAGCGCCAGGATGAAAGCAATGGGGCATCTGCTCAACACACAGACACTGCCCCTTATCCACAATCTACAACCTCCCACCCTCATTCAGAGAGACAACCACAGTCTGACAAACTCATCCACCCCCACCCCCTCAACACCCCCAACCACCCTCCCCATTCACTCTCATATGTTCACACACTCCCACTCAATGCCACTCACATGGGCACAGGAACCAACCCTGCCCCCTGCCATGGTCTCCACATCAGACATTCATGCATACTCTCACTCAGCCCAACAAAATATGAAGCAACAGGTTTGGATGTCTTAAGGGACTGGGGGTTATTTATTGTGACTTTGGAGGAAGGGGAGGCTAGGAACATACATGATGGTGATGCTGGGTTAGGGTGTGCATTGGGGATGAGGGACTTTAGGTGGATAGGTTGAGTAGGGGTCTTAGCAGCTGACAGAGAAGAGTGGGCCTATAGGCTAGGGAAGAGAACCTTACAGGACTGAGGGTACATGTTTTAAGCCCATTTTACCCTGTCTTTTTTTATGGACTTTTCTACTAATATTGACTAGGAATAGTGGGATAGGTGAGATTTAAATACCTCCAAGGTTACTGTGCAGAGGAGGTGAGTTTCTTTCAAAGGAAAGGAGGCTTTAGAACAAGGGGTCATTGGAACGAGGGGGAAAGGGGTTAGACTCTGAAGTAATCTAAGGAAATAGTTCTTTACAGAGAGGGTAGTGATGTATGGAATGGCCTCCTAGTGGAGGTGGTGGAGACAAGGATAATGTCTGAATTCAAGAAAGCATGGGATAAGCACAGGGGATCTCTGAGGAAGTGGTAGGGATTGTAAAGCTGAATAGCTGTTATGGTTGGGCAGATTAGATAAACTCTAATGATCTTTTTCTTCTGTCATGCTTCTGTTTCTTCAACTGAGATTAAGAACCTGCACACTATGGAAGGGGTTAAGGCCTTGCCAGCCAATCCCATTGGAAACATGACTATGTAACGACTACTGACGGTGCAAGAGGGTTAAACCTTCCATTAAAAAAAAAAAATGCTGAGAGCTCTACTGGATCTTAGGATCTATAATGAGGCTTGCTTGGTTAGGATTTAGTCATTTGCCACTTCTACTTATGTAAACCTTCCTATGGAAGGTGAGGTCTTTGCCCTGCATTCATTAGGGTATGTATTGCAGGCACTGCACGGGCCACTAAATTATCAAAAAGCAGCAGGGCTAATGTTGTGAGAGTCCCTATGCGGCGGTTATGGAGAAAAGTTGCTATACATCTGGGTCGTAAATCGGAAGTTTCCCTCCTTACATTTATTCAAGGTAATGGTGACTTCCTGGCAGGAAGTCGGGTAAAGAAATTGTTTTATTGGGCATGCCTTGGAATCACTAATATTAGGCACTTACTGGGGAATAATGGGGTGGTACTGCCCTTTCAAAAGCATTCGGTGCATAGCAGAGATTTCTTTCTTTATTTGCAGTTGAGACAATATATTGTCTTCATCCTACTCCCATTTAAAAAAAATAGAGGTGTTTTTTTCTATTTGGGGAAGTGGTCTCTGTTATGGCTAGTGTCGGTCTCGAGCAAGTACTCGAGGCTTGGCATACCAAGGCTCTCTAGGTGGAAGAGAAGTGAGGTATGCCTTTGCAATGGTGAAGGCGGTCCAAGTCCCGGCCACTCCGCCGACCTACACGACCTGGGAGATCACACTATTATGGTGGTCTCTGAACAGTCCTCAGACCGTTCCCAGCCCTTTCGGACCTGCTGCAGGGAGCAGCAGAGATGGCAGGCTGGACGGAGGTCAGGTTGGCACAGGACTGAAGCAGAGAAAGCAAGGCCTTGGAACTTGGAACAAAGCACAGGACGAAGACAAGAACAAGAGGGATGAGCAGGACCCTCAGGCATCCTACCAATCTATTGCCAATGGGTGGCCCCAATGGACAGTTGCGGATCATACTGTCTCCTTCGTGCCTACACAGCCAAGAGGCTGGTCGCGGACCACAAGAAGAGCGGGAGAAGCTCGGGAAGTCATTCAGCACAGGATAGTGGAAACCCCTCAGGTCCTCCAGAGTTGGAACTAGGAATCAGAAGCAAGAGTCTAGAAACTCGGAACAGAAGCAGGAACTCTCGGAGGCATGGGTCCCACATCCCGGAGCATCAGGACTGGAACATCAGGAGCAAGCAGGAGCATCAGGAAGTCCAAGAGAGACATAGCCTAGGTAGACTAGCACCATTGCCAAAGCAAGGACTGAGTGAAGAGGAAATCCTTTTATAGGACAGGAACATGCAACTCCCTGGGAGGAGTTCAGATGAGCCACACCTGGCTGACCCTATAACTGGAGAGAAGAGCTGCAGGCCAGCCCCTAGGGAGAAGGGCAGGGCCCAAACCAGGAAGTCCAGGTGGAGACTGAAGCAGGCCTCAGGCAGGCCCCGAGGACGTCAAAGGCCTCCCAGGCCATGGAGCAAAAGCTGGACAACCAGATCAGGTGAGACCCCGGCTTTGGAGCGGCCTGCAGCGAAAGGTGAGAGGCCTCCTGCAGCTCTAACTACGACATTGTTTAAAAATACAATCCTAGAGGCACAGTCCATATGTATTCCGCACATTAAGAAAGGTGGAAGGAAGGCAAAACGATTACCGTCATGGTTAAAAGGTGAGGTGAAAGAGGCTATTTTAGCCAAAAAAACATCCTTCAAAAATTGGAAGAAGGATCTATCTGAAGAAAATCTTTATCTTCTATACAGTTGTTTATCTTTATCTTCTATACAATTGTTTAATGGTTTCCCCCTGTTCCATTGTAAACTGGTACGATAAGACTTGGTCTTGAGCATCGGTA
Organism: Rhinatrema bivittatum; assembly: GCF_901001135.1. Lineage (NCBI taxonomy): Eukaryota > Metazoa > Chordata > Amphibia > Gymnophiona > Rhinatrematidae > Rhinatrema > Rhinatrema bivittatum. Next base: position 222,022,486 of record NC_042619.1, read on the forward strand.
TATTAAAAGAACTTAAATAAATAAATAAATAAATAAATAAATAAAAAAAATAGGATAAAACATAAGCATTGTCAAGCTAAGTGTAAAACATTGATAAGACAGGCGAAGAGAGAATTTGAAATGAAATTGGCCATAGAGGCAAAAACTCATAATAAAAGCTTTTTAAAATATATCCAAAGCAAGAAACCTGTGAGGGAGTTGGTTGGACCATTAGATGACAAAGGGGTTAAAGGGGCTCTTAGGGAAGATAAGGCCATTGCAGAAAGACTAAATGAATTCTTTGCCTCCGTGTTTACTAATGAGGATGTTGGGGAGAATCCAGTTCCGGCGATGGTTTTCAGGGGTGATGAGTCAGACGAACTGAACGAAATCACTGTGAACATGGAAGATGTAGTAGGCCAGATTGACAAACTAAAGAGTAGCAAATCACCTGGACCAGATGGTATGCATCCTAGGGTTTTGAAGGAACTCAAAAATGAAATTTATGATCTATTAGTTAGAATTTGTAACCTATCATTAAAATCATCCATTGTATCTGAAGACTGGAGGGTGGCCAATGTAACCCCAATATTTAAAAAAGGCTCCAGGGGCGATCTGGGTAACTATAGACCAGTGAGCCTGACTTCAGTACCAGGAAAAATAATGGAAACTATTCTCAAGATCAAAATCGTAGAGCATATAGAAAGACATGATTTAATGGAACAAAGTCAACATGGATTTACCCAAGGGAAGTCTTGCCTAACAAATCTGCTTCGTTTTTTTGAAGGGGTTGATAAAGGTGAACCGGTAGATGTAGTGTATTTGGATTTTCAGAAGACGTTTGATAAAGTCCCTCATGAGAGGCTTCTACAAAAACTAAAAAGTCATGGGGTAGGAGGCGATGTCCTTTCGTGGATTACAAGCTGGTTAAAAGACAGGAAACAGAGAGTAGGATTAAATGGTCAATTTTCTCAGTGGAAAAGGGTAAACAGTGGAGTGCCTGAGGGATCTGTACTTGGACCGGTGCTTTTCAATATATATATATATAAATGATCTGGAAAGGAATACGACAAGTGAGGTTATCAAATCTGTGGATGATACAAAATTATTCAGAGTAGTTAAATCACAAGCAGACTGTGATACATTACAGGAGGACCTTGCAAGACTTGAAGATTGGACATCCAAATGGCAGATGAAATTTAATGTGGACAAGTGTAAGGTGTTGCATATAGGGAAAAATAACCAATGCTGTAGTTACACGATGTTAGGTTCCATATTAGGAGCTACCACCCAGGAAAAAGATCTAGGCATCATAGTGGATAATACTTTAAAATCGTCAGCTCAGTGTGTTACAGCAGACAAAAAAACAAATAGAATGTTAGGAATTATTAAGAAGGGAATGGTTAATAGAACGGAAAATGTCATAATGCCTCTATATCGCTCCATGGTGAGACCACACCTTGAATACTGTGTACAATTCTGGTAGCCACATCTCAAAAAAGATATAGTTGCGATGAAGAAGGTACAGAGAAGGCAACCAAAATGATAAAGGGGATGGAACAGCTCCCCTATGAGGAAAGGATGAAGAGGTTAGGGATGTTCAGCTTGGAGAAGAGATGGCTGAGGGGGGATATGATAGAGGTCTTTAAGATCATGAGAGGTCTTGAACGAGTAGATGTGACTCGGTTATTTTCACTTTCGAATAATAGAAGGACTAGGGGGCATTCCATGAAGTTAGCAAGTAGCACATTTAAGACTAATTGGAGAAAATTCTTTTTCACTCAATGCCCAATAAAGCTCTGGAATTTGTTGCCAGAGGATGTGGTTAGTGCAGTTAGTGTAGCTGGGTTCAAAAAAGGTTTGGATAAGTTCTTGGAGGAGAAGTCCATTAATGGCTATTAATCAATTTTACTTAGGGAATAGCCACTGCTATTAATTGCATCAGTAGCATGGGATCTTCTTAGTGTTTGGGTAATTGCCAGGTTCTTGTGGCCTGGTTTTGGCCTCTGTTGGAAACAGGATCCTGGGCTTGATGGACCCTTGGTCTGACCCAGCATGGCAATTTCTTATGTTCTTACGGGAGGAATCGTAACAGTCTCGCTTTCAAAAAAAGTGGATTTGTCCATGTCCAATTCATGTACCACACTAGCCAACTCCTGGGGTAGGGTCTTACTGTCTTCCCCTTCTGCAAATGATCTTTTGGAATGTTTTAAGAGACTGAAGAGCCTATTTGAGAGAAATGTTCAAGTTTTTAATGTAGGGCTTGCATTACACCAATCAGAGCACACAGGCCTCATCTGGTGGCAATGGATGTATGTGAGAAATGTCACAGCCCCAGGATCCATGGCACACATGTTCTGAATTTGGCTGAAAATCCAAAGATTTTAGCAGGCAGTGACTGTTTATCTTGGTTTTATAATAGATTGTGATGTTTCCTGTACTGCAAATGTTGTCTCATTTGATGATCTTTCATGTGTACCACAGTTTAGAGGGAAAGGAGATAGGATATTGGTTCACAAGGTTCTTTTCCTCAGTAATAAGTCAGTTCTAGCTGTGTGGAGGAGTGCTAATAGCTCTTCAGTCTGGCAATGGTGTAATCAACTTCATTCTTTGCAAATAGAAAACCTAGCTAACCATGTCTCCTTTCCTCAATGGAAGTCATGCTTCTCTGTCTGGCAGAACTATCCCACTCGGGCTCATAACTGGGTCCTTAATTATGTAAGTTTTGTTACCTTCATTTATCGATTGGTGTGGTTATTTTGTACTAATTCGGGGGGGGGGGGGGGGAGGGAAGACGTAAGTGGGAATGGAGTATTTATGGGAGGGGAGTTGTGTTAGATTAATATGTGAGCTACACATATGAATCTTTTCATATAGGCCGTAAGGGACATAAGCAATAAATGTGCCTTGTAGTTTGAGGGATCTGTGTTACTGCGTTCATCCCAGTTTACTATATAATTTTTGTTGGGGATGGGAGGAATAAAGGGAAGATTATATATTGCTCTTTGGTTCTGTTAAGTGCTTTATATAAGCAATCATTGTATGTTGATCGTTTGTAAGATACTTTTTTGTAATGCAATAAAGAGATTTAAACATCAAAACTGATAAAATCTTGTGGATGTTGTCAGCATACAAATTGCAACTGCTGTTAGATATGCAAGTAAGTGCTAAGTTGAGAATAAAAAATGTCTTATATATCACTAGCACAGATTCTTTCTGCAGTATCAATGGTTTGGTTCCTCAAACTCAGGAGATTGATTTATTTATTTATTTAAAGTTTTTTATACCGACCTTCATAGTAAATAACCATATCGGATCGGTTTACATTTAACAGAGGGTATAACTGAAGGAACAATTCAGGTAACAAAAGATAACAATAGATAGGAATAAGTCAAAGTTACAATCAACGGGAATCGAGAACTTGGAAGCTTAACATAAGCTGGAAAGAAGATAAAGGCAGTTAATAATTATAAAATATACGATAGTGAGACAGGGTTAAAGCTTGCAGGTGCTTTAACTTGGAGGTGCCAGAGTCCATAGTTCATGAAGATATATGCCAAAGGCCGGGTGAGAGTGGAGGACCATTAGTGATTGTCTGGTGGATCGGAGAAATGGTGGAAGAGCCACGTCTTGAGTCTTTTTCTGAAAGTTAAGAGGCAGGAATAAAATGGAATAAATAAAATGGAATAAAATGTGAGAATGTCAGGCTTCGGTAATGCACTAAACCCAAACAACTGCTCTCCAAAATCAGTTCTTACTTATGGGATACTGCTAATCCCAATTTCACAGGACTCAGGGACCAGCAGTACCCAGGCAGCCGCAACTCTGCTTTAGCTAAGTGCAGAGCACAGAGCCACAGCCCACTCACCTGAGGCAGGGGGGTAAAAGCCCTACCCAAAGGCGAGTGGGTCAAACACAGAGCCCACTCTCTTCAAGACACAAAAATGCACTCTTCAAACTCTTCTGGCACAAGTCACGACCCTCAGAACCGGGCTAAAACTTCACAGAAATCCCAAAGTAGCAGGCAGGGGGCCTACTTGGGTTCTCCGGCAGCTCCTCTCCTTTTCTCAAAAGAAGATCACACCCCACCCCACTGCTCATGCTCAGTCACCAGGTTATATAGCCGGAGCTAGACCAATCCCAGCACCCATGGGTGGGAAATCTTAGTGACGGTCTCCAAAAGATGACAGCAGTTCCTTAGTCTAAAACCAAAGGAAAGGTGATCAGGGATGGAAACAAAGTGTCTGTCACATTTGCGTCAAAGACACACCATAGAACTACATTTATCATCACCAGTAGTAAATCATACAGCAGCAAGTCATACATGGATAATATCAATAATGTCATGCACGATATTCATAATCAATTGCCTATGTTTGAGTTGGACTGGTATGTAAATTGTGTTGTCCCGTGAATCACATGGCATTAAGGTTAGTGATTTGTCAGTGGCTTTACTGCCTGGTGCATGGGCTCTAAGGACTCCTCAGACCAGGCAGTGACCATCTGGTGTTAAAATATATATGTATATATATATGAGTCCTGTCATTCTGATTGGCCAGCTTGTTGCTATGGTGATGGTCTGAGGATAGTTGCATTTGATGGCTTGCTTGGTTTACGTAGGTGAAGTCAGTACTGCAAACAGCACTAAGGCACTGCTGGTAAAGACGGCGGGTGAAATTGCCATTTTACAGCATTTGATGATTTCCTGAAGGCTATATTTAATGCACCTCATGATTCCTTGTTTTTTTTTTTTGGTTTTTTTTTTTTACAGAAACTAACACTGTACTTTGTATTTACAAAATGCTAACTCCCCCACACCCTCTCACCACA